>NW_025999869.1:22643141-22650487 GCF_001458135.2 Marmota marmota marmota
CACAAAAAAATAAACAGTAATCTAGATGGTTTGGGGGGCTGAGGATATGATCTGGAATTTTCCTTTCCATTTCTTTGTCTGGCTTTGGGAGCAATACTATAAGTCTCATAGAAATGAGCTGAAAGCATTCTCTTTCCCTATTTTCCAAGAGGGTTTGTATAGGATATGTAAGAATGCTTCCTTAAGTTTCAAAACATTCAGAAATCAAGTCGTCTTTGTATTCTAACTTATTTCTTTTTGAGACTATTTTGGTAATGTATGTCTTTGCAAGATTTGCCCAGGGGCTGGGGATATATCTCAGTTGGTAGAGTGCTTGCCTTGCATGCATAAGGCCCTGGGTTCAATCCCCAGCAAAACACACACACACACACACACACACACACACACAGAGAGATTTGCCTAAACTGTTGATATAAAATTCATAAAATTTCCTTCTAATTTCTGTAGGATAGGAACATACATCTCCTTCATAGCCGATTTTCATAATTTTGGCTTCCTTTTATTTCATGGTCAGTCTAACTCAAGATTTATCAGTTTAGTTGACCTTTTCAAAGAATTAACTTTTTATTTCACAGATTTTTCTCACTATTATTTTTCTGGTTTCCTTTCACTGATTTTTTTCAATGGTATCTTTGTTCTTCCTGATTTTGAGTTTCCTTTTTCTTTTCATTTTTAGATGGAAACATAAGATGACTGAATTGAGATGACTGTACTGTTTCTCCTCAAAGCACTCTTTTAGATACATCCCATGATTTTTGATGTATGTTCATTTTCATTCAGTTCACACTATTTACTAACTTCTATTGTGAAGTCTTCCTTGATCTCTGAGTAATTTACAAATATGCTATTTCAAATCTGGTATTGATTTATAACTGAATTACACTGTGGTCAATTGTAAAAAATTATTTTATTATTCTTTTAAAATTATTAAGATTTGTGTTAAATCCTAGAATATACTTTACCATGAGGAATGACCCATGAGTCTTGAAAAATACCTTATATGTTCTAGATCAAAGTGGCTGACAATACCCTTCCAGTTGCCCTTTACTTATTTTCAGTCTAGTATTCTATTACGAGGAGTAACCTCCAGTTTTAATAGTTAAACTTGAACAGAATTTTAATTTTGCCATTTTCCACTTTAATATGTGGGGCTCTATTTATTATAAAACATACAATACAAGTGGTATTTGCTCCTAATATATTGATCATTTTAACACTATAAAATTTGTTAGCCTCTTAAAATATTTCCTATTTTAAAGTCTATTTTGACTAGTACTGACACTGTCATTCAAGATCTCTATGAATATCATTAGTCTGGTGCATACCTTCTTCCATTCTCTTACTTTCACTTTATTTATGTTAGAAGCTAAAGTACATATACCTCGAACATGGATTTGGTTGGAATATTGAGACTAATAAAATTACTGACATCTCTGGATTATGAGTGCCATTTTTCTAACTGCTTTTTAAGCACTCCACCCTTTTGGTTTCTTCTGTTCTTCCTTTACTACCATCAGTTATAATAAAGATGCATTTTTGTTCAGTGTATCATTTAAATCCATTGGTTCCTGTTTCTAGAATGTTTGGGATTGAATCTAGGGCCTTGTGCATGTGAGACAAGATTCCCAGCCCCCTTTTTTGGTTTAATGTAATTTTTTTTCTTATTGGGCAATATAGGATGGCAATATGCACTAGGCGAAGCTGTATATTACTTCCATCCAAAACCATATTGAAGACCTAACCAGTGCAACGTCAAAAACTAATGAAAAAATAAGACACAGAGACCGAAAAGAAAGAACTATAACTGTCTTTATCATAGGAGACGATGCTCTAAATTCTAAGAAACCCTCAAACAAAGGTTTAGGTTTAACAAAGATCATAATAAGGCCACAGAATATCAAATCAATATAAAAAATGAATCATATTTCTATATACTAGCAATAAATAAATGAAAATATAATTAAGAAAATAATTCCATACTTTCATTGAGAAGAATAAAATATCTGAAAATAATTCATCAAAAATATAAGATACATACACTGAAAAATACAAAACATTGCTATGGTAAAATAAAACACCTAAATATATGTAGAAGTAATCTTTGCTAATAGGTTGGAAGTCACACTATTGACAAGACTGCAATTCTCCCCAAACTTGTAGATTTCAAATAATTTCTTATCAATACCAACTGATTTACTGTACAAATTGACAAGCAAATCGTTACATTTATGTGGGAATATAAAGAATCTAAAATGACCAAAACCATTATAAAAATAAGCAAAGTTCTAAGACATACTAATATTTGAAAACCTATAATAAAGCCAAAATAAGGAAGAGAGCTGACACTAGTAGGAACACACAAACATAGTTCAACGAGGGCTGGGGCTGTGGCTCATTGGTAGCACACTCCTCTGCATGTGTGAGGCACTGGGTTCGATCCTCAGTATCACATAAAAACAAATAAATAAAGATATTGTGTCCATCTACAACTAAAAAAAATTTAAAAATAGTTTAATTAAAATAGACTAATTAAAGCAAACAAACAAACAAACAAACACAAAACCTCAAATATAACGAACTGATTTTCAATGAGGTTACCAAGCCAATTCAGTGGAGAAAATATAGCCATTTCAATAAATGGTGCTGGGTGAACTGTAAAAACAATGATGTGAAAAACGAAAAATTCACAACAAAACCAAAAATTAACTCACAATGAATCATTAGCCAAAATATAAAAGTAAATTAAAAGAAAATTTAGAGAAAGTCATAAGGTAAAATAATTGAGTCTGATTAAAATCATCATACTATAGTAACACATCCACATCAATGTTTACAATAGCTCAATTCATCTAAACTGTAAAACCACACTAGAAACTGTTTAATAGATGAGTGGATAAAGAAACTGTGGTATATATACACAATGAAATATTACTCATCATTAAAGAGAATAAAATTATGGCATCTGAAGGTAAATAGATGGAGTTGGAGAATATCATGCTAAGCAAATTAAGCCAATCCCCCCAAAACAAAGGCTGGATATTCTCTCTGATAAGGCAGTGCTGATTCATGGGGGATGGGGGGTAGGGAATGAGGAAAATGGAGGAACTTTTGATTGGGTAAAGGGGTGGGAGGAAGGGGCATGGGGGCAGGAAAGATGGTGAAATGAGATGGGACATCATTACCCTAGGTACACGTATGACTACACATATTGTGTGACACTACATCGTGTATAACCAGAGAAATAAAAAGCTATGCTGCAATTGTGTACAGTGAATCAAAATGCATTCTGCTCTCGTATATACCTAATTAAAATAAATAAATTTAAAAGATAGATTTCTTAAGATAGAATGCCCAAAACTCAAACCTCAAAAGATGACAATTTTAATAAACCAGACTACACAAAATTCAGAACTTTTATACTTTAAAAGGCACTATTAATTCTTTCACCCATTTATTGTCTGGTTTGTTTTTTAAGTGTAAAATATTTTGAGTTCTTTATTCTGGATACTAAGCCCCTATGTAGGCAAAAGAGACATGTTTACACATAAAAATAGATGGCCTAAGAAATACATGAAAAAAAATGTTCAACACCCCTGACCATCAGGGAAATGAAAATCAAAACTACATTGAGATTCCATCTCAATCTTGTTAAAACGGCAATCATCTAGAACACAAATAATAACAAATGCTGGTGAGGATGTGGGGGCGGGGGGAAGGCACCCTCATACTTTGGAAAGCAGTATAGAGATTCCTCAAAAGAACAGGAATAGAACCACCATATGACTGGGCCATCCCTCTCCTTGGTATTTATCTAAAACCACTAAAATCAGCACACTGTAGTGATACAGGCACATTGGTGTTTATAGCAGTGCAGTTCCTAAGAACCAAGTCATGGAACCAGCCCAGGTGCCCGTCAACAAACGGATAAAGAAAACGTGGTATATGTGCACAGTTGGGTTTTACTCCATCACAAAGTAAAATGAAATGATGACATTTGTGAGTAAATGGATGGAACTGGAGAAGATGCTGAGTGAAATAAGCCAGGCTCAGAAAGTCAAGATTTGAATATTTTCTTTCATATGTGGGAGCCAAGTCAAAGTAAGTGGGGGAAGAGGTGGGGACAGATCCCAGAAAATAGGGAAAGATCAGTAAGGTAGAAGATGTTTGATGGGGAGGGAAGAAAGGGGTGGAAATGCGGAATTAATTTGACAAAATTATTCTATGTACATGTATAAATGTACCACAGCGAGTTTTGCCTTTGTCTATAGAATACCAATTTAAAAAAAATATATAAGGAAATCGTTAGAGTATAAGAAGGGGTAACAGAAGGAATTTGGGGGGGGGGACGGAGACAAGGCACTGGAATCTGGGAGCAAATTAAATTCTATGCAAGTATGATTATGTCAAAATGAACCCCAATGTTAGGTACTAATTATAGTGTACTAACAACAATATTGTTAAAAGGCACTATTAAAACGACAAACCACAGACTGACAGAAAATAGAGGCAAGTCAAGTATATGATTAAGAACTTGTATTTAAACGTGAATTTTTACAACTAGATAATAAGAAGATAACACAATTTAAAAAATGAAAAAAAAAAAATACTTTTCACACCAAAGAAGATGCAGGAATGGCTAAGGAAGCATGAAGCAATCTTCAACATCACCAATCATTAATGAAATGCTATTAAAATAACACTATGATATTGTTAAGTACACACTGTGTTGGCAATAACAGAAATCGAAAGGACTGTCAATAACAATGGAGAGCATATGGAGAAATAAAAACTATCCATGTTGCTGGTTAAAATACAAAATGATAGTTATTTTTTCAACAATTAGGCATTTCCTAAAAAGTTAAACACGTACTTATAACATGGAAATTCCATTTCTGGTTATCTATTAAAAACAACATATCCTATCAAAATAGACTTGCAAGCCAATTGTTATTTATGAGAGTGTCCATATGAAAACAATCAAAGTTTTCAAATATTCCAAAATTTTAATCTTCTCAATAGGCAAAATATGGTATCCACGTAGAATAAAATATAATTTGCCAGTATTTAAAAAAAATGGGCATTCTAAAAATGATATGTGCTAGAACACAGATGAACATAAAAATATTATGTAAAGTGAAAAAAACGAGATGCAAAAACCATGCAACACATTAATTTATTTATACAAATTAGTAGGAAAGGTAAACTGTTCTATACACTAGAAAGCAGACAGTGGCTGCCTGATGCTGGTGTAGGAAAGTTTAGATTAAAATGGGAAACTAGATAAAGAACATCTGTGCAAAATGTAGAGCTAATATTACGCTGGGTGAAAAACTGAATACCTCCACCTCTCTATCCCTTAAGCTCCTGCTTTTGACCGAGAACAAATAAAGAACACTTGCTCTCAATATATCTCTTCAATATTGGACTGTATTGTCTTCCTGGTAAAATAAAGCAGGAAAAAAAAAGATTTTCAATTAGGAAAAATGGCAAAACTGCCTATTTACACATGACAAGATCATTTAAGTACAAAATCCTGAAGACTCTATGAAGCAGCAATTAGAATAAGTGATTTTAATAAGCTTATCGGATATAAGATCAACACATGCAGCACGTTTATGTTGAAACCACTGTTGAGGGAAGTTAAAGAAGATCAAATAAATAATAAACCCTGTAGATGGTTCAAAAGATTCATCTATGAATCTTTTAACAGATTTACAGATTCAGTGCATTCTCAATCAAAGCCTCTGCATTTTAAAAAAATAAATAAATAAACTGGTGCCAAAATTCATTTGGAACTACCAAGAATCTATAATAACCAAAACAATCTGGAGAAAGTTGGAGGGTCTGGTTTTGTAATTTATTATAAAGCTATAGTAAGTAATAGGACAATGTGTTAATGGTGCAAAGATAAAAACAACAAAAACAGCCAGGCATAGTGGTGCACACTTGTAGTTCCAGTACTCAGTAGGCTGAGATGGAAGGATCACTTGAGCCCTGGAGTTCTAGATCAGACAACACAGTGAGATTCTGTGTCAAAAGCAAGAACAAAACGACAAGAAAGCAAATCAATGAAATGACATATAAAATCAGAAAGTGGACTCACAGATATCAATTAAGATTCAATAAATATTCAAAGGCAATCCAGAGGAAAAAGGATATTTTCATCAACAAAATGTTACTGGAACAATACAGATAGCATACATATAAATATAAAATTTAGATCCAAACCTCATGTCATATACAAAAATTGTTCAAACAGATCTAAGCAATTTATAGTAAAATCTAAAACTTTCAGAAGAAACTATAGAAAAATGTTCTTTGTGACCTTGGGTTAATCAAAAATTTTTTTATACACAACACAAAAAGAAGAGTTTGTTGAAACAATCAAAACACTTGATAAACTGAACTTCATCAAAATTAAGTACTTCTATCAATAAATGGGATGGATTCAAATTAGAAAGCTTCTTCTCAGCAAAGGAAACAATCAATAATGTGAGGAGATACAGATTGGGAGAAAATCTTTACCACATGCACCTCAGATAAAGCATTAATCTCTAGGATATGTAAAGAACTCAAAAAACTTAACACCAAGAAACCCCAAATAACCCAATCAATAAATGGGCTAAGGAACTGAACAGTCACTTCATAAAAGAAGAAATACAATTGATCAACAAATATATGACAATCATCAAGAATACAGACAACAATAAATGTTGGCGAGGATGTGGGGAAAAGGTACATTCATACATTGCTGGTGGGACTGCAAAGTGGTACAACCATTATGGAAAGCAATATGGAAACTCCTCAGAAAACCTGGAATGGAACCACCATTTGACCCAGCTATCCCACTCCTTGGTTTATAACCAAAGGACTTAAAATCAGCATACTATAGTGACACAGCCATATCAATGTTTATAGTGGCTCAATTGTTGATAGTAGCTAAACTATGGAACCAACGTAGGTGTCCTTCAATAGATTAAAATGTGGTGTGTGTGTATTTTTTTTTCCAATGGAATATGGCTCAGCTTTAAAGAAGAATGAAATTATGGCATTTGCCAGTAAATGGATGGAGCTGGAGAATATCATGTTAAGCAAAATAAACCAATTCCAAAAAAACAAAGGTTGTAAGTTTTCTCTAATATGCAGATGCTAATTCACAATAAGATGGGGAGCATTAGAGAAGAATAGCGTTACCTTAGATTAGATAGAAGGAAATGCAGGGAGGGGATGGGAGATAAGAAAGATAGTAGAATGAAACAGACATTATTAATTTATGTATATATATATTACTACATGACCAATATAATTATGTAATATGTATACTCAGAAAATTAAGAAATTATATC
>NW_025999869.1:22650916-22705619 GCF_001458135.2 Marmota marmota marmota
AAAAAAAAAAACAAAACAACAACAACAACAAAAAAAAAATAAATAAATAAAACAAATTTTTTAAATTAAGTACTTCTAATCTCTGAAACAGTTAACAGATGAAAAACAAAATCCACAGCCAAGGAGAAAATATATGCATATCACATACTTGTTAAAGGACTTATATAGAGCATACACACAAAACTCTTTGAAACACAAAAATAGGAAATTAAACAACCCTACCCTGCTCCTTGACAAATGGCCAGAAGGTAGAGACCCTTCATAAAAGATAATACAAGAGACAAGCATATGAAGTTGTTCACCATTATGAAAATTACAACTGGATAGCTGGTAATAGTGGTGCACGCCTGTAATCCCAGAGGCTGAGATAGGAGGATTGCAAGTTCAAAGCCATCTTCAGGAACTGAGTAAGGCCCTAAGGCCTAAGCAACTTGATGAGACCTTGTCTCTAAATAAAATATAAAAACTGTGGGGGATGTGGCTCAGTGGTTAAGGGGTTTAATGATTGGTACCAAAGAAAGATTGACATTGTCTCAACTCTTGGTGATGTGATGTGTAAAAATCCCTACAATGTTGATGACAGTGTAAAACAGTACAACTTTAGAAGAGTATAATATTTTTCTTAAAGATTAAAGATGTACTTATCATAGAAAGTAGCCATTGTTAGGTATTTATTCAAATCAAATGAAAGTTATGGGCCCACACAATTACTAAAGAACAGTGAAAGTTCTTTGGATATATAATGAATTAGAGACAAAAATTTATACCAACTTTCTGTATCAGTAAAAAATAGGAAAATGCCTGCAATCCCAGTGGTTTGGGAGGCTGAGGCTCTCAACAACTTAGTGAGACCATGTCTCAAAATAAATGAAAAGGGCTGGAGACGTGACTCAGTGGTTAAGAACACCTGGGTTCAATTCCTGTTGCCAAACAACAACAAACCCCAAACCCAAACCTAAAAAAGAATCCAAATGTCCACCAGTGATTGAATGCTAAAACAAACAGTGGTACAGTCAATGTAAGAACACTTGAAATAAAAATGAGATGTCATTACACATAACACTGATAAAATGTCAAAAAAAAGATTTTACTGAATTCAAGAAACCAGATTAGAATACCATTCACAGTATATGCTTCCCTTTACATAAAATATTTTCAAGAAAGTATAAACTAATCTACATTGACCGCCTCACCCCTGCAAAAAAGGGAGGCAGGAATCAGTAATTGCCTGGGAACCAAGGGAAGAATAGTAGGGAAGGTTTACAAAGGGGCATGAGGAAACTTTTTCAAGTAATAAATTCATTATCTTTTTAATCTTGGTGGTTTCACAAGTATTTACATATACCCTAACTTATCAAACTATACACTATGAATACATGTAGTTCGGTGTATCTCAATTATACCTAAATAAATTCATTTCAAAAAGACATAAGTAAGGGGCTGGGGATGTGGCTCAAGCGGTAGCGCGCTCGCCTGGCATGCGTGCGGCCCGGGTTCGATCCTCAGCACCACATACAAACAAAGATGTTGTGCCCATCGAAAACTAAAAAATAAATATTAAAATTCTCTCTCTCTCTCTAAAAAAAGACATAAGTAAGTAAAAATACAAGCCAAATTAATGAAAGAAAATGTTTGACAAATAGCTTGTATCCTGAATGTATTATAATATTAGAGAATAAAAATAAAAGCCAAACAACGGGAGTTTAAAACAGGCTTCTACCCCAGAAATTTAACAAGATATTTCACTAAAGAAAAGAGAGAAAGCAATGGCCAATTAGCACAAGAAAAAAATATTCAAAATCATTATTAATCAGGAAAATAAAAATTAAAACCATTTCACAATGATAAGAATAGCTAAACTAAAAGATTGACACCATCATGTAGCGCTGACAATATGTAGAAATAGAATCTCCAACTCCACATTGCAGGTGGGACTCTACAATGATACAAACACTGTGGGACAGTTTGGCTCACTGTCTATTCTTCAGGGCCATTCACTTTCTCTAAAAATCATTTACTCTGTCTTTATATACAATGTCTCTATTAACCAGCAAGATATGCTGGAGTTCAGAAAGGCACACCAGAAAACATACCAATCTGTACTTAAACTGAGAGCATCTGTGTAGCAACAAAAGCAGAAAAGGGCTTTTCTCTGAAGTTTCCTCATCTACTTACAGCCAGTGTCCACCAGAAGGGGACAAAACTGTCTTCTTGTTATTTCATCAATGTAAGAGAATTAAACTTGTATTATGGAAAAAAGAGAATCAGAGTCAAATATCACAACCAGAACCTAGACCAACAATGTCCCAGGCCACTGTGTGTTCTTTGTTTTTTTTTGCGGGGAGGGGCGGGTAGGGTATCAGGGATTAAACTCAGGGGCACTTGACCACTGAGCCACATCCTCATCCCTATTTGTACTTTAGAGACAGGGTCTCACTGAGTTGCACCTCACTTTTGCTGAGGCTGGCTTTGAAATCGTGATCCCTCCTGTCTCACAGCCACCTGAACCACTGAGATTACAGGCAGGTACCACCGCTCCTGGCTCACTGTCTGTTCTTCAGGCCCATTCACTTTCTCTAAAAATCATTTACTCTGCCTTTAAAATTGCCTATAGTGGCTCACTTCCCTCTAATCTATGAAAAAGGGTATATAAGCTTCTAAATCTCATTGGGTAGTAAGTGTTCCCCATTCTGTGATGTGCGTGTGCACATAAATTTCTATGCCCTTTTTTGGTTAATTGGTCTATTGTCAATTCACATCTCATACTCAAGTACTGTACTTCGTTAGAGTTCTCTTGCTCCTGCAATACATTATAAAGCCACAATAATTACAACAATGTGGTGTTCAAGCAGGGATAGACAACACTCAATGATTATTTGTTGCATAAATAAATAAATTTTATTTAAAAATCAAATGCAACAAAGTCTTTGTTGAGCTAAAGTCAGATTTTGCTGTAATAACTAAAAAGTGAATTTAATTATAGAAAAGTACTAAATTTATTTCAAAATAAGAAATTTAAATTTCAGACACAAAGGACTGTGACTGTAGTTTAATGGTAGAAGCCTTGCCTAGGGTATGTAACAAGGTCCAGGGTTTGAACTTTAGTCAGGCCAAAAGAAAATAAAAAAATCTGACCTTGTTTCTTTGTTTATAATAAATTATAAACATGTTTTACCAGTTTAAATAAAATATAAAAATTCATTCTAAAATAAGGGAAGCATTAGAAGACAAAATCCTAAAAATTTAAAGGCCCCTCTCCTCAGCAGTTTCTGGTGGTTTCATGATTTGAGACATGACAAGATATCCCTCCTTAAGTTGTTGCAATGGAAATACCACAGTCATAAAAAAAGACAGTGTTTAGTTGTTTTCTTCGGATTGTGGAGTTAAAATATACCACATGTGAGTGTCCTACTCTTATCAATCTTCAGAGTTATGCTAAAACTGTCAGCAAGAGCCAATGTACCATCAAGCACACAATTCAGCATATCCAGTGTGACTATTATCTAGAGTGTCCATGGTAAATAAGGTCCTCTCCATTGAATCTTGCAAACAGTAATAAGAGAATGATGATGTATACCTTTAGGATTTCTGAGATATCTATGTCCTAACTATTCAACTTTTCAAGAAACAGCTTCTGGTTTGCTATTGGTCTTTGGTAGAGGCTGAATGCTTAACCACAAGATATCAGGTAACTATATAGCCTGAATTTACCATCATGAACTGAGTGCCTAGCCATAAGGGCTGGATCCAAACCAACCTACTATTGAGTAATGTAAGAGACCTAGTTCACATAGGTCCAGAGCAAGATATACATTCAGGAAGTTCAGATTTCTTCAACACCAACTCCTGTTACCTTACTTACTCCCCCACAATCCATGTTTATCACCATGTAAGTTCTTTATGATCAGCTGACTGATGAAGAAAAAAAACTAAACCTGTTTTATAGATGGGTCTGCATAACATTCTGGGACCACTCAAAATGAACATTCTCACTGAGTGTGGTGGCACATGTTTGTAATCCCAGCAGCTCGGGTGGTTGAGGCAGGAGGACTGTGAGTTCTAAGACAGCCTTAGCAAGTTGGTGAGGCCATAAGCAACTTATCAAGACCCTATCTCTAAATAAAAATATTTAAAAAGCTGGGTATGTGGCTCAGTGGTTAAGCACCTCTGAGTTCAATCTCTGGTACAACAACAAAAAAAATAATAATAATAAAGAACAAAGGACACTCTCAGGGGTGATCTCTAAAAATCATTTGGTGAAGAGCAATCCTCCCAGGGAATAGAATAGTACTTTTGGTTGTTCGTTTTGTCTAGCCTGAAAGATGAAAAATTTTCTGAGCTAAACAGATTCATGGGCAGTCAGAAATGTTCAAATGAATGGTTAGAGTCTTGGAAGAATAAGACTGATAGACTTTTTTTTTTTTTTTTTAAAGTCTGGGAAGGGAATGTGGTTGGATCTCTTTCAGAACAGGCGTACAGCTTACAAATAGTTATATCCCATGTATACTCCCAAAGGGCATTCACTATAGAGAAATTTGTTAATAAGAAGGAAAAATGGCATGCTCTACACACGTCAACTAACCTACCTATTCTCCTGGCTACTCTAGTGTTTGTTCAATAGGAATATGGACAAAGCAACCAGGGTGGCAGAAATGGAGGAGAGTCAGGAGGACTCAAATGCTAATGCTACATCTGGGTGCCTAATTTGCCAACAGACTAATAACTGAGTCTCTAACGTGGAACTATTTCTTAAGAGGACTAATTGGCCACTAGAGGCAGGTTATTTCCACTGGGCCTCTTCTATGATGGAGGAAGCAGGTATTTCTTCTCAATGGAACAAACTTATTCTGGAAATGAATTTGTCTGAAATGCTTCTGCATCATCTAAGCATGGGTTTACAAAAAACATTTAAAAAATTTTTTTTAGTTGTAGTTGGACACAATACCTTTATTTCACTTATTTATTTTTATGTGGTGCTGAGGATCGAACCTTGGGTCTCACATGTTTGAGGCAAGCACTCTACTGCTGAGCCACAACCCCAGGCCCTACAAAAAAAATTGTAACTCCTGTCTTGCTATTTGGGACAATAAAGGAACTGACTTTTCAAGCAACCATGTTTTTTGTCTTCTCCAAGAGTAAATACATAAAGGCTCATATTCAAGTCTTGGAAATAGGAGTGGCACAGAATTTTGCTTTCACTTATAACACCTTTTAAGCTCTGCTGGTTTAGAGTCTTAATGCTTCTCCCAGGAGACACAATAATGGTTCCAACGAGAGACTTCTTCCTGACCACTGAACGAAGGGCGGAAGACGTCATTCTACTAACTCAAGTGATGGATCACAATTACCAAGAGAAAACTGTGTTATGACACACTGAGGGTGGGTGGGTGCGGGTGGGCACTGTCTGGGGCCCAGAGGGAATGTTCTCTTGGGCTCCTTGTTATGTTTTAGATATGAGGAATACCCTAAAAGCTCATGTGTTAGATAATGCAAAAACACTTAGAGGTGAAATGATCAGGTCAAAACAGTCTTAATTTAATCAGTGGGGTGTGGCTGAAGGAAGTGGATCATTGGGGATGTGCCTTTGGGGTTTATATTTTGTTCATGGTGGTGGGAGCTCTCTCTCTCTCTCTGCTTTCTGATTATCATACAGTGAGCTGCTTTTCTCTACCTTGTTTTGCTTCCTTCTACCATGTTTTGCTTCATGTTGGGCACAGAACAATGGAGTTGGCCATCTATGAACTGAATAAAAATGAATATGAATATTTTGCAGATAATAAATAAATATTTTATTCTAAAATTTATACGGAGAAGAAAATACCTATTGAAAAACAAAGAGAACTAATACTACCCCATCTTTAAGACCTACTATAAAACCATGTTATGTTTTTGATATTAGGTATCCCCAAAAAGCTCAGGTGTCTGACAATACAAAAAATTTAGAGGCAAAATGATTGTTTTATGAGGGCTTTAACCTAATCAGTGCATTAATCCACTAATGTGGATTAACTGGGTGGTCACTGAGGGCAAGTAGTATGTGGCCGGAGGAGGTGGATTTTGGGGAAGTGGTGTATCTCTGGGGGCATATATTTTGTCAGTCATGAAGGGAGTCACTCATTCTGCTTCCTGGTGCCTGAGCTGCTGTATTCCCATGATCAGGTAAAGAACCTAGAGTAGCTGAGGGCAAAAATACTTAATGAGATGTGAAAGAAGGAAACCAGAGATGGTAAAATCTGACCAATAATAGATACAAGGACTACCGTAACTTTTCATATTTTCTCTTTGCTAATTGTGATATCTCTTTATTTTTATGTAACCATCTTCTTCTTTTCCCCATATTTCTTAGTTGAAAATGAACTTTAAGAAATAAAGTTATCAGAATATTCAGAGACATTATGATAGAATATATAATTTATATAGATAGCCATTTTTGTTGGGATTGTGCATTTCCTCATTTTGGGCAGAGTATAAGTACAACCTCACTTTTATGAAGGACAGCTGTACCTTTTTAGGTGGAAACACAGTTGTTTGTTGTTGAATTAAATTTGAAATGTGCTTGGAGGCATTCATATAAAAGATCAGCCCTCAAAGTAGTGAACTGTGACAGCTATTTACTTCCTCTCAACTCTACTTCATTGCCCTAGTTTGTGTTAAAGGGTGTGGATTATATGAACTTTTGTCAGGTGGATATGTTAAAGCTTGGTTAGTAGAGGGTATCAGAGGGATACTGCAGTAGGAAGGCTTTTGCTGTGCATTTAGGGATGGGAGTGCTAAGTGTTAGAGGAGAAGGTTTGTTGTGCTGGTCCCCAGCTTTGGAGCCCTTCTATATCTTGAGGCAAAAAGCTGTAGTGGTAAGGTTCTGCTTGCGTGTACTGTTCAGCAATACCCTCCTCACCAGCCTGGATGAAATTACTATGGACCAGCTCTGGCCCAAGGCAATCCAGTGAACTTCACCATCTGCTGGTTTGCAGCTAGCATATTCACCAGCCAAATCTGAATTTCAGTCACGGGAAGGGGTGCCCCTTTCAATTTATCCCTTTCTCCCTCAGCTGTGGGATATTCTCCTTTCTCGTTCTTAGTAGCTATTAGGGTTTAGATGTAAGGTGTTAGGACAGTGCATTAACCCACTTGAATGGATTAACTGGGTAATAACTGTAGGCAGGCAGGATGTGGCTAGAGGAGGTGGGTCGCTGAGGTATATATTTTGTCCCTGAAACTATAGTAACCATAAAACAACAACAACAACAAAAAAAACTATAGTAAGCTGAGCTTACTCTATTTTTGCTTACTTGTGCCATATCCTGAATTGCTTTCTTTCTCCACATCTTTTCTCCATGATATTTTGCCTTACCTTAGGTTCTGAGTAATACAGTCAACTGTCTAAAGACCGAGACCTCTGAAACCATGCACCTCAAAATTTTCCTCCTTATCAGGTCTTTTGGTCACAGTAATGAAAAAGCTGACTAAAACAGTAACTGATCTCTTCAGGTGTTAAGAATTCTTTAAATAAAACTGTTCATGTAAGTAAAATGGCTATATTTCTATAAACTAAAATATTATTACTCCTACTCTTAGTACTAGGTAGTGATCATATTTTGTGGGTACCATAATGATCACATCCCACTGACATTATGCTATAATAATATTAACAAAACCTCTAAATTATTTTATTATTATATGCCAACATGATTCTAGGTAGTTTCTCTGTATTAACTCATTAATCATAATAATCATCCTAGATATAACAAATATTTCGTACATACAAAAAAACTGACCTAGAATTGTTCTTTAATATAGAGATTAAACAAATTTGTATGTTTCTTATGAAGTTCATGATGACTATATTAATGCATACCATGACTTTGTCTTTTAAAACCTTATGCATTCCTATTCATTACTTTAAAAAGTTAAACATCACTGTCTTAATCACAAACTAATAGTAAATTATTGTAGCTGAATGATGGTACAAAGTCTTCACAAAAATTTTTCTACTATTTATAACAGCAAGAGAGAAAATATTCAAAAGAAAAAATAATATCCTAAAACATAACTGCAAGCAATATCAACCTGGCTTATTCTGTCTTAATGGCTAATTTAACACAAATCCATTAAAGGCAGTTTCATAAATATAGAGGAAAATAATAACAGCCAAAGATTTAAATAACAAAGAACTAATATATAATTTATTTGTAAAAATAGTCAACCATATATTTTATTCTACCAGTCAAAAAGCAAAGATTTTATATCAATAAAATCAGCAATATAAAGTTTCAGAACTCAAGACATGACTTTCAAAATGCATCTAAACTGACATTTTCCATACTTTGACAATTAAATTTAATAGCTATACACTAAATTCAGTTAGCTGCAATTGCAAGTCTTATTTTAAAAGCTTAAGTCTCTTTTCAATATTATGGGAAATGTCATTGAAAAAATTACATTTCTATGTCACCAAAGCATAATTTGAGGCTTAAAAATCTGAAGAACTGCTAAAAGACCAAATTCCCTAAGAATACTGTAACTGATCATCTAATTATCCTTCTCCTCTTTGATTTAATAATTATGATGAGCAATTTCTTTTAATAGGTAGGCACTGCTGTCAGAGATTTAAATAGATAAGTTCATTTATTTCTTAGCACTAGCCAATGAAATAGATGCTGTTACTGCCTCATTTTACAAATGAGCAAACTGAGGTACAGAGATTAAGCAATTTGCTCAAGAAGTGGTAGAGTATGTGGCTCTAGAGTGTAAACCCTTACAGACTTCTGTTGAGAGCTTTGAGTAGTAGAGCTTGCTAAAGCCTCATGACAATACTCATCCAGGTTCTACTATTATTATTATTATCCTTGTTTCATAGATAAGAAAACTAATATTTGTCCAGTCACATAACTATGAAGTGACAAAATTAGGATTTTAATCTAGTCTGCCTTATTCCACAAATAATTTCTTATCTACTACAATACACTGTTTCTCAATAATCAATAATGTTATAAATCCAAATGCCAAGCTAAATCAGATCAAATCCCACACAAAACTATGGGTCAAACAGGAAGTGGATACAATGTCACAGTGTAAGCTTCAAGAAGTATGAAATTTCAGTCAATTCCTATCAGATTACTTCTGATAACAAGAGACATAGATGCAAAAAAAAATGTATCATCCACTGAGAGAAAATAAACACTTTACATAAAGTAGTTTAATACAAGAGAGAAATCAACTACAATGTTAACTTTGCCTTATACACTAAGAAGTTAATGTAAACTTACCTGCAAGGAGGCAAAACCATGGAGTCTTTGACAAGTACAGATCCAGAAAGCAGGATATACCAACATCTGGCAATAGTTTCTGAGCTGTTTAAATAAACAAGTAAATAAATACACACGCTCACTTATATATGGATTCAATATGAAATACACAACATGGAATATATCCTGATAATATTGCAAAAATCATTATAAAAACTATGTAACAATACTTGGAAACATGGGAAATTTTGAGCATGGCCTAGGGTCTTGTCAAAACTGCATTTATATGGGGAAAAAAAGCAGATAATTCTTAACAGAACACTTATCTGTAGTAATAGAAAATGAAAGTGAAAACACATTTAAAACACTTTCAGAAAAATCCTCACAAATTAGCATGTTACCAAGGGGTGTGATAAAAATTATGTTTATTCATTTTTTAGTGATACTGACAATCATTACCAACATAAACTTTGTTCAAAACAATAGCGTACTATACAGTGCAAGCCATAAAAATGTTATATCCTTTATTCTCACAATTATTCCTGAGGAATTCACCACGAAGAAATTATTATTTCGGTATAATATAATTTTAAATAAATTAGTTTTTCTATTTAACTGTTTTCTAATTTTCCCATTATCTATGCAATAAAAATATACAGAACATAATCATAGCAGTAATCTAAACATCTCATACTGTTTAAATAACTAAACATCTAGTATTATGAATAGTTTTATAATCATGGTACAATTAATATGACAGCTATCATACAATCATTATAAAATAGAGATACATTAAAATAAAATTGTATATAAAGCAGCAAAGAACATATGCATATCATAAAGAAAATATGAATACATACAAAAGAAATGACAAAAAACAGCATGGAAGAATTGGGATTAAGGGTGAATTACTATTATTATTATTATTAACTTTCAGATGGAAAGACCTGCTCAAAAGTATGTGTAGCAACCAGTTCTCAAGAATGTGGGGAGGGAAGGTAAAGGAAAGAATGCTGTCCTCCAGGGGAAATTCAGCAATTGATACATTCTACTGTTTTATATTTTATTTTACATTGGAAAATATTCTCTCACAAATATATGTTACTTCCAGGAAGAAATAGGGAAGACTAAGGACATCAGATGTTGAAAATCTACATATAGAAAACAAAATAATACCTTTATAGACAAAAGCTATTCACAAGTAATTATATTTATATGTATACATGATTTAAAATTTCATATAGCTTCACAGTCTGAATGAGTTTCTATTAATCTGACTGAAATAATTCTAATTTAAAGTCAATTAAAAGCCAGGGTGGTAGCTCACACTTGTAATCCCAGTGGTTCGGAAGGCCGAGGCCCTAAGCAACTCAGTGAGACCCTTTCTCTAAACAAAATATAATAAAGAGGTGGGGATGTATCTCAGTGGTTAAGCTTCCCTGGGTGTAATTCCCAGTACCAAAATAAATAAAGCCAATTAAAGCCATATTAAAGAACTTGTGCTTTATGATATTAAATATTTTTCTAAGTCATAAAACCACAAAGCATAACTAATGCTTTATATGCAATTCAATTACGTTTACCAAATGCTCTAATTTTTCAGATTTCCCGATTTAGCACTCGCCTGACAGAAGTGAATACTAAAATGTTATGTTGGATAAATCCTAATATAATATTGGCTAAATCCCCAAACTACCTTTGTTCAAGTCATACTCATTAACCAGAAACAGTAATGAAAGCACTTAAAAGAGCATCACATACTTTAAGAAAAACATTTCTCCTTCCTGCTATCATGAATTTTTACAATAAAAGAAAACTTACAGCCACAATAATTTCTAGACAAGATCTTACCTACCCCTAAGATAAAGAAACACCAACCACTCAAAGAAAAACATTGTTAAGAAGTCTTTAACTATCACCACAAAAACCTAGGTCTCCCTTGTTATCCTTCTTCTGCAAGTATCTAACCTGCCTAATCCTAAATGGACTAGTTTCTGATTAGTCTTTCTCCCAACCTTTTCATAGTCCTAAAACTCATCCACTAAGTCTATGAAAAATATTTTTTTATTTTCAATGTGTTCTTAATATTTCCGGAGGACACTACTTCCTTTACAATCATTTAAAATTGGTGAATGTTTTCTCTTACACAGTACTCCTACCACTAGCCTAGAGATAGGACAATCTCTTCTATCTACTAATCAGTTTGAAACCATTGTTTTCCTCTCCTAACAACGCCCTGATGAATCTTAGATCATCAGATCATTCCATTCACTGTCCTTCTCTAATGCAAACTATTACGAACACCATGGTCCTCTCATTTCTTGTAGACTTTAATTCTTGACTTTTAAATACCAAATTTCACTGCATAATTGTCCCCACAGCATAACTGTTACACCCCATTTTTATTCAAAGCAAAAACCAGCTTATAGCTTTTCATCCACAATTATTCATGGTATAATTTTGTTCATCATGCCTCTTAAAACATAAATAAAGCAGCAGTGTACCCACCAGTGCCATACAGATGCGTTTTTGTCTTCTTGTGCACTGCAAGACACAAACTTAGAATTCTCAGCACAGGCCCATTGACACTAATTTTGGAAAGCCTAGCATTGCAGTACTAACGTATGAGTGGTGCTGTGGACTGCTTGTGAGGTAAGGAAAACAGTGAGGTTAGTCCATAATTTTTGGACACAGAAGACTAAATTGTCACAAAGAATGATGTGTATTGATTTGGACTATTCAATTTTAATGAATGTTCACCAAGTATTCAGTGCATTCTAATACTGCACCAAAGACAGCTTATTAATAAATGCTTTTTAATACTAGCACAATTTTTTTTTAGAAAGCTTCTTGTAAATGTTATGCACCATTTTTTTTTACCAAAAAATTTGGCATAAAAATCTGTGATGATTATGTGTTGAAATATGGTAAGCATTCTAACATTGTTTCTGTCTTTCCGAAATGACAGCCTCTGAATCACTTCATCTCTTCTTTAAAGATCTTTTCCTCTACTTTACTTCAGGCAATCACTTCCATGGCCAAACACAAGAAATCTTGCATTAGCACTAACTATAAGACTTTCATAATCAGAAGGCTCAAGCATCCCACTGGATTCCTTCTAGTTGATTATAACATTCAGACTTCCATAATCAATCTCATGTCTCTTTTCTATTCCCCCCTTTTGTACCTTTCATGTTAAGTTACTACTATCACTTCTTTGGAAAAACTCCCTTGATTCTCCCTACTTTCCTTTTATGTATTTAGTGAGCTAAATAAATCCAACTTTTTACCTACTCCACTTCTATACCACAGCAGAACATAGCTGATTAAAAATAAAAACCAAAAAACAACCATAACCACCACAGCCAGGTACACACCTATAATCCCAGCTACTGGGAAGGCTGAAACAGGAGGATACCAAGTTCAAGGTCCACATAAGCAACTCAGTGGGATACTGTCTCAAAAAAATTAAAAAGGGCTGACGATATGATATAGGTCAGTGGTAGAGTACTCCTGGGTTCAATCACCAGTACCACAAACAAAATTACAACCATCACAAATTTCAAATGGGCTCTTAAAGTTGCCTAGCAACCATAATATGTTTCTGAACACATCCATTATCCTAATCTCTTCAAATAACAATCTCTTCTTCCTTATCTCAACTCTTGATTCCTATTTCACTGAGAAAGTAGAAATTATTAGAAGAAAAGTATATATCATTTAGTATTCTCAACTGCATCAAGATGTTTGTACTCTGCATGTCAAACAAAACAAAATTCTAAATACTTCCTAAGGGGAGACAGTATTTCTGTAACTTTTCATACAATGTCTGGCATTCAATTAAAATTACCATCCTCAGCCAGGTACAGTGCTGCACGCCTGTAATCCCAGTGGCTGGGGAGGCTGAGGCACTGATCACAAGTTCAAAGAAAGCCTCAGCAAAAGCAAGGCACTAAGCAATTCAGTGAGACCCAATCTCTAAATAAAAATACAAACTAGGGCTGGGGGGTGTGGCTCAGTGGTTGAGTGCCCCTGAGTTCAATCCCTGGTATACCACTAAAATTAAAAAAATAATAATAAAAATAAAAACTACCATCCTCACTAAGAATGGGATCAAAAAATTTAGAACCAATAATAAAAAGAAGTTAGTTTATCTAATACATTCAGGAAAACAGATAAGATCGAGAACTTGACCTAAGCACTGAGATCTACAGTAACAAAAAACAAGAATTCACAAAACAGAAGTAAGTTAGTAAGAACAGAGTAACAGAGAAAAAGAACAGCAAATACAGAAAAAAGTGTAAAGAAAATAAAGGACAAAATTAAAGAAAAAGAGAAAATAAACAATAATAAAAAAATATTGGAAAGATTTTTTTCAAAATTGATAAAGCTACTAAATCAAAGAATCAAGAAGTTCTATAAACCCCAAAACAAAATAAATACAAAGAAAATCATATTTAGGAAAAATAGATACATCTAACTAAGCAAAAAGAAAAAAATTCTAGTGGTGGCACATGCCTGTAATTCTAGTGATTCAGGAGGTGAGACCACTCTCAGCAACTTAGTGAGGTCCTAACCAATTTATGCAGATCCTGTCTCAAAATAAACCATAAAAAGGAAGTCATGTACAACTAATTAAAACAAATTTTTAAAATAAAAAGGAAAAAGGGCTGGGATTGTGCCTCAGTGGTTAAGTGTCCTTGGATTCACACCCCCATACCAAAGTTTAAAAAAATAAATGAATAAATAAAATCCAGAGGTAGAAACAAAAACATGTTACCTGCAAAGGAATAATGTTACTGAGTCCTCAAATACACAGAACCCAGAACATGTCTTAAATGTATTAAAAGAAAAAAACAAAAACAAAACTGCAATGCTAGTATTCTGTCTGCAGTAAAAATATCTGTCTAAAACATTCTTGTGAAAAATTAAATGAAAGAATATACAAATAACAGACAGAAAGATAATATTTATAAAAACATGGGTTCTCTCTTGAATGATTTAGATTTAATGCTACTCAACCCCCCAGCTGTCCAAAAGGTTTTTATGTGTGTATATATGTGTGGAAATTGATGAATTGATTTTAAAATTGAAGAGCAAAATACTAATTAAGACAATCTTCAAGAATAGCATACAAAATACATGCTACCAAATATCAACATATACCACAGTAATTAATAATGGCATCAGATAGACAAATGGACCAAGATAAACAATACACACACACACACACACACACACACACACACAATCACTTAGTTTAAAACAAAGCGGATGCTATACACAGTGATGCAGACATGTAATCCCAGCTATTTGGGAGGCTAAAACAGGAGGATTCCTGTTTGGGACCAGCCTCAGCAACTTAGTAAGACACTCAAATAAATAAAAAGGGCAAAAGATGTAACTCGGTGGAAGAGAGTTCCAGGGCCCACACCAGTAAAACAAAGCAAAACAAAAAACCCACCCAACCAAGCAAAAATTCCATTAAAGTTCAACAGGGATATTTTTCAATATATGATGTTGGGTCAACTGGACATCCACAGAGATATATAATAAATTGTGACAATGATAAAATCCGAATTTTACTCAAAATTTAAATTATACATTATTGAACTTCCTACTTTCCTAAACTTTTTGGAAGAAATCAGGAGTGATAATAACTGTCATTTTTTATAATACATAAAATGTGTCAAATTATAAAAACAACATAACCTAGTACAACAAGCAATATTTTCCAAATGACTAAGACATAGTGTCATAAAATCAAACCTGGGTGAATAATTAATTAAAGTACATGACAGATCAATGATTTATAATGCAATGGAGTACCAAACATTCACTGATAAAGTCAGATTCCATACTGCAACTAACCTGTAAGAAACTTAACAAATTTTTGTATTATATCAAAGAAGAATATCCAAATTATTTGAAAATAATATGCTTATTATTAATAAGCTACTAAAATGCTTATTCTCCAACCTCTTCTGTTTCAGCTGGGATTGCATTTCTATACCACTGTGTGGAGCATCTACTTTGTTCTAAACTAAGTGACTGTATGTGTGTATGTCTTTCTAGTTTACTTTGTTTATTGGTCCATTTGTCTGTTATTGTTTTACATAACTATAAAAACTTTTTACTTGATTTAAAAAAATATATCACAGTAGATTGAAAGCAGACAACTATGAGAATCTGTCAACCACATATTAGATTTGCAAAAATGTAAATGGACTCATATCCTTAGCTATTTATATTTTTCATTTTGAGACAAGGTCTAGCTAAGTTGCTTAGGGCCTCACTAAATTGCTGAGGCTTGAACTTGCAATCCTCCTGCCTCAGCCTCTCGAATAGCTGGGATTACAACAGTGCACCGCCACACCTGACTTATTACTTTGAAATAAACATTTTTAAAATTAAGAGAAATAAATTTGGAATTTACACTCTGCACTGCCAACAAAAATAATTTCCAAAATGAACTGTAAAATTAATTTTGAGAGAAAAAACATAAAAACTTTTAAAGGAAACCTAAAGATTATCTTCACAATTTTAAGAGAAAGATTTGACTTTTTAAACAGGACATGAAAAGCACTAATCACAAAGAAACAAACTAACAAATTTAGGAATTTCTCTTCCTCAGAAGATGCCATTAAAAGAGTGAAGAAGAAAAACTGTACATGGTGGGAAGTATTTATAATAAGTATATCCAACAGAAGATTTTGATTCAGAATTAATAAAGAATATTTACATATAATAGAAACATGACAGATAACTCAAATGAAAAAAAAAATGGTCAAAAACTTCCACCAGGATCTCCTACCAGAGGCTATCCAAATATCCTATAAAAACATTAAAATCATTCATCATCATTAGTAAATAGGGAGATGTAAAATACAATCACGAGATAATGTAACAATCAATAGAATGATTAAATTAGAAATAACCAAACAAAACAAAACAAAAAAACCTGACAATTTCAAGAGCTGTCAAAGATGTGAAATAACCAAAACTTGTACTACATACAGCTAATGTCTACTGTAATTGAATCAGAAAAATGTCAGAATTTCCTAAAATTGAACATGGAAATTTCTAGGATTCTATTCCTAGGAATGTGCCTAACAAGAATAAGTACATAAGAGCATAAAAAGATGAGCAAAGTCTACAGAAACTTTACTATTCGCAACAGTAAAACATTGAAAGTTACCCCAAATATCTACTAATAGTGGCATGGATGTTATTCTCACACAAATGTACACTGCATAGCAGTGAAAAAGAACAAATGCAAAACATTAAAAACCTAGGACAGATATCTGCTAAGTAACAAAAGCCTGACCAAAAGACTACCCATAAGTTCAAAAAGAGGTAAAAGTAATCTATGGTGACTGAAGTCACACTGTGGTAACTATTCCTAAAGAAAGCTGATGAAAAGGTGGTATCTTCTATATTTTCATTAGTAACAGTAGTTACCCAGGTGTATATATTTATTAAAATTTGCTGCACTGGACATTTTGCATTCTATATATGTTATACTTCATTGTTTCTGATTATATTTCAATTTGATCTATGGCAATTATTTCAGAATCAAATGAATTTCAATGCTAAAAATCAACATTTAAACATAAAAGTCACTGATTTATAGTAATTGCGGAATACTTACCAAAAAAGAATCTGGTTGCCACTGTACTTTTCATAGCGTGCTCTTGCAGACATTAATCTAATATATTTTTAAAAAGTAAAAATTGTTTAAAATAGATTTTATTATAATAACACCAACAGAAAATAATCATATTACTAAATTTTCCCTAAACTAAGAGTTTAAAAATATATAATATAGTAATATTTTATAAGAGCAACTAGATAATATTAAATGGCATTAACCATAAAATTCTTACACACATTATAAAACCTGTCAATTCATACTGAATAAGCATTATGAAAAATTAGACCACTGTTTGGTTCACTACTATATCCTCAGTGTAAAGAACAATAATTATTAGCACAGGCAATGCACATACAAAAAAATTTGTTAAACACATTTACATTTAAAAAATACTTTTAATATTACTAACTCCTCTGTTTTTATTTGTATTCTTTCTACCTGATATACTTATTTGATATAGAGTAACACCTCAATTATGTTATATAGAAAAAAGAATAAATTAGAAATAATCTGGTCCATAATCAGAAACAGAACATCCGGAAAAGTAGTCAGATAAATAGGTCACGAAGAAAAATGTTTAACTAAAATGTTATACAAAATTACAAGAGTGTTTTACAGTTCTTTTACAGTAAAAGTTGTACAAATATAATCACAGTGATGTAAGATAAACAGGTAGATAGCCCAAACTGCAGGAAAAAATGAGGTTCAGAAAAGTTGATGCTGTCTTCTTCACAGGGATTTGTGCCAAATCAAGTGCCTTGCTCCTTTCACTTTAATACAAGATATCATGATCATCTTAAGCATTTGGTATCACAAATACTAATACAAACTCCAAAAAGAAAACAGTTTTATTTTCACTAACTAGTACATACCAAGCACTATGCTTTTCTTTAGATTCTTACTCTCATTTAATCTTCAGAACACTGTAACAAAGACACTTTTATTTATTTTTATTTTTAAAAAAATTTTTTTGAATATTTTTTAGTTGTAGTTGGACACAACATCTTCATTTATTTATGTGGTGCTGAGGATTGAACCCAGGGCCTCACAACTGCTAGGCGAGCACTCTACCACTGAGCCACAACCCCAGGCCCCGACACTTTTATTATCTCTACTTTTGAGAGACTAAACTGCAGCCTAAAAGCCTTGGTCAAGGCTCTATTGCTCAGGAAAAAATAAAAATTCCTGCTGGGCAAGGTGGCATATGCCTGTAATCCCAGAGGCTGAGGCGGGAGGATTTCGAGTTCAAAGACAACCTTAGCAAAAGTAGGGGCTAAGCAACTTAGAGACCCTGTTTCTAAAAGTATAAAAAGGGGTCCCCGCCCATGTGGCTCAGTGGTTAAGCGTTCCTGGGTCAATCCCCACTACCAAAAAAAGGGGCAAATTCTTAGGCTAGGGGTATGGTTCTAAGATGTGCGAGGCCTTGGATTCAATCTCCAACATAACTAAAAAAGGAAGAGGAGAAGGAGGGGAGGGGAAAAAAGGGGAAGGTGGAGAGTCAAGGAGAAGAGGATGGAGAGAATGGAGAAGAGGAAGGAGTAGGAGGAGAAGAAATGTAAATTTCCATGACTATCCAACAAACATCAAATGACTTGGCCCCTATAACCACCATCCAAACTCATTTTCTACAATTCTCCACCTCTCTTTTCTCTCTGTGTTCCAGCTCCAAAGCCCTCTCTCTTGGCTTAGCTTCCTTCTGTCATTCAGGTCTCTATTTAAAAAATTACTTCTTTTGAGAGGTCTTCACTGACCATCTAAATTCAAGTAGCTACTCGGTTTATTTCACACCACTGTGCTTTATTGTATTCACAGTACTTATAATTCCTGGATATTATATACAGCTTTTATAGTGTTTTCCCACAACCCCCAAATCCCACCTCACCAATACAAAAACCAAAGGAAAGTAGGGATCTAATCTATATTGTATATGTCAAGTACTTAAAACAGTATGAGAAATAGGAAAGGAGATTAAATGAATGAATAACTGCATGGCACATGCTCTTAAACACAACACCACACTTACCTAAGCTGATGCTCCCTGAGATTTGACAATATTTCCATTCCATGAAGATAAGAATAAATAGTATTTAAGTCCTGTGGAACAGAAAGGAATTTATTTTTCACATATACTATTTAAAACATAATGGCACCAAACAATTCTGATTTTAAGCACACACATATTTATCACAGAGCTGTTAACTATGGAAGAGACAGAATGGTAAAAGACCTGAATAAGAAAAAGCTCCCTCAAAAAAAAAAAAAAAAAGAGCTCCCTCTATTTGAACAGGAACAACTCCTCAACACAAACACATCAAAAGCCAAACACACATTATTTAATACAAAAATATATGAACTCATTATTTTATTTCCAAGTAAAGGTAACCTTTTCTTTTTCAGTGACAACAAACTATTTGAAAACAATTATCTCATCCTTGTTAATTTTTTTTGTTTTCTCTAGATTATATAATCTCAATATTTGCAGATTCCATATCTCTAAGCAGCCTGGCTGACAACCCCTTTTTAAGACCCACTTTATTCGTATTCCATTAAAATATGACTTTCTAAAGAATATCTCTTTCTAAAAGAGAATGAATGAATAACTGAATGGCACATGAAAGTTGTATAATCTACCACTAAATGAAATTATATTCAATGGACATTGTTCACTCTTTGAAAGAGATAGGGAATCTTTCTTTAGCCCTCACTCAGATAACCAGAAGTAAAAAACAAACAGAAGTATCCAGGACAACACAATATAACATCAACTAAGAGCAACAATACAGCAGCTCAGTGGCCAAGTGCTTGCCTAGCAAGCACCAAGCCCTGGGTTCAATCCCCAATACCAGCACAACAAAAAATAAATAAAACCCAACAAAAAGGGTCATTTGCCTTTAAAAATAAATAAATAAATAGATTAAAAAGGAAAAAAAAAAAAAACCCAACAACAAACAACATGAGACATGAGAGTAGAGACATCCCTGGAAAGGAGTATTTTACCACTGACATTATTTAAGATTACTGGTTAGTGATAATAATAATAGATTAGCTTAAATTCTGCACATAAAATGTACCTTTTTATTCCGTTATGAGAATAATGCTCTTATATAAGGACAGACCATTCCCAAACACTGCCACCCAAACTTTGATATGCAACTTGCCAATTATCAGATGACAATAAAGAAGAAAAGAAACTAAGATAAGCTTTCCAGTAGGTTATTAAGACAACTAGCAAAGACTAGTGTCACAAATAAATACACTTAAAATATGCAGGAGTTATGATCCTTATCATACCTTTTTAATATGTGTGAACCCTGCAGCAGAAAGCAAATGGATCCTAAAAAATGACTATCACAGATTTAATCAAATTCCAGCCCTAATTGCATCTGTAATCCCAGACAAAATATTGTTACTGAAGCTAGGCAATCCTCAAGTAGTACTGATTTGGTGAATGCATCCTTTTCCATTCCAATTATAATTTAAGATTAGAAAAAGTGTGTGTTTATGTGGGGCAATTCTAAATTATATTTGCTTAAAGCTATTTTAATTTGCCCACTCTGCTACACCATAGTCTGCAGATATCTACACCTCATGATCTATTACACAGATGACATCATACTGACTGGAGAGAATTAACATAATAATCCACAGGTGGTTGATACTACAGAGTACTAGGTAATACACATATGCTCCAGAAGTTGGGAGATAAACATTATGAAGATTCACAGACCTGCCACTTAAGTTTTTTAGGGGTGGTTAGGGGCACTTCTGGACATTCCCTACAAAGCAAAAGACCAACTGTTACAACTTCAGCTTTAGGTCAAGATGTAATAAGAGGAAATAAACTCAGTATCCACTTAAAACTACTAAAAGTAAACACAAATATAGGAAAAAAAACATTTTTCGATAGGGTATTAAGAACCAAAGAACAGTGGCATCTGAAAGGGAATAAACAAATGAAGTGATACAAATGATTACTCCACCTCATTACCCGGTAGTATCTTGAGTTGAGAAAAAGCTGGACCCAGGAAGTAGAAGTGACTAAAATTTGCAGAGCAGGAAGGAGATGCATAGGGAGCTACATACAAAATGTGTTCCAGAAATCTACAGAAGATTCTCTTGAGTCTTGAGTAAGTATGGATCATGGCATGCATGTGAAGAAATATTTGAAGTCAGGTTAAAAAGGAAAGTACCTAAAAGGACTGATGTAGTAGTCTTCATTGAGGACTGATTTTGTCATTGCTGAATGACATTTAGCAATGTCTGGAGACATTTCAGGTTATTGCTACTGGTGCTACTGGTGGTGGTAGAGTGCGACTGGCATCAAGTAGATAGAAACTAAAGATGTTGCTAAACACCTTATAATGCACAGAACAGAATTATCTGGGCCAAAATGTTGAGGCTAACCTCAACACCCTGGGTAAGAGGGAACAAGATCCACAATGTACACAGAAACAGGGACAGTTCATGTTCTCACCATACAAGTCTTTAAGATCTCCTAATTCACAGCACATATAATGGAGTACTTAGAAGGCTTTGGACTCAATTTGGGGGCAAAATTAATGACTTTTGCATCAGTTGATCACATATACAAAGGTATTCCTGTAAAATTATATGGCCTAGTGACATCATAGCCATCTTAATTTATGTAAGTATACTCAATGATGTATATACTCAATGATGGATAGCACCAAGTGCTATCCTGGTGCTATATAACATTATAACATAGCTCAAATATATGATCCAAGCCAAGTGCAGTGACACACGCCTGTAATCCTGGAAGCTCAGGAAGCTGAGGCAGGAGGATCACGAATTTGAAGCCACCCTCAGCAACTTAGTGAGACACTTAGCAACTCAGGACATCCTAAATAAAATACAAAAAGGACTGGGAATGTGGCCCAGTGGTTAAGCACCTCTGGGTTCAATCCCCAGTACCAGAAGGGGAAAGGAAAAAAAAAAAAAAGCTTGTTTCCAAGTTACTTAAAGGTGCCACAAACAGTTTCAAACTATTTTCAAGTTACTTAAATGAGTCCTAGAACAAACCTCAAGACTATTTATAGAAATACAAAAATACCTGGCACATATAAAATTCACAGTTTCTGGTACCCAGTCAACTATTACCAGACATGGGAAGAAAACTGAAACAAACAAATTCTGAAAAGGAAGACAAATCAAAACTGACTAAATCATCACATGCAGAATAGAATTTGTTGAAAAAGACATTTTAAAGTGTGTTATGTATATATATCCCATGTGTTCAAGATAATACAAAAGAATAATCATATAAGAATATACTTAAAAATTAACTACCAAAGATAAAAAACAATGTATGAGATAAAAAAAATACATGGGATAAGACTAACAACACAGTAGACATTAGAGAAGACTTATAAATTGAAAGACAGCAATAGAAATTAAAGAGGAAAAATTTAAAAGAGATCAAAATAAAAACCAGCTAGAGAGCACATGCCCCAGTAAGCCACTGGATAATTACAGTAATGCTATGAGAAAGGGAGAACAGAAAAAAAAAAAAAAATTGAAGAATCATGGAAAAATATTCCACATTTGATGAAAACACTTAATTCACATACCCAAGAAGCTCAACAAACCTCAATCACAAGAAATAAAATAATCCCAAAATACATTATTAGAAAATTGCTTAAAAAGAGGAATAAACAGAAATTTGTAAAAGCAGCCAGAGAAAGAAAACAAATTACAAAATGAGGAACAAGAATTAATATTATAGCAGACTTGTCAGAAAAAATGCAATCTAAAAAACACTGAAGTAACATCTTCAAAGTCCCAAACAGAGGACAGGGAAGAACACAAAACAAAAAACCTATAGACCTAAAATTCTATTTCTAGTCAAAATACCTTTCAAAAACCAAGGCAAAATATTCTTCAGATTAACAAAATCTGAACCAATTAATCACCAGCAGACCTGCTCTTTAAAAAATAAAGTTAAAAGTGTTCATGAGGTGGAAGATAACACCAGATGAAAATCTAGCGGGTCACATGTTGCTTCATTATTGGGATACAATCTAAGAAATGTATCCTTAGGTGATCTCATTGTGCAAACATCATTGAGTATACTTACATAAATTAAGATGGCTATGATGTCACTAGGCCATATAATTTTACAGGAATACCTTTGTATATGTGATCAACTGGTGCAAAAGTCTTTAATGTGGTGCTTGAACAAATTTAAAAGATAACTGATTACTTAAAGCAACAACATATTACAAGGTTTATAACATGTAGAACTGAAATGTCCCTCTAAATTCAGGCGGTAAATATGGAGGCATACTGTGTGTAAGATTCTTACACAATATATAAGTTAGTGTAAGATGCACACTATAAGCCCCATTAACAACTCCCATAATAATAGAAGAATTAATAGCTAATAAGACAACAAAGGAGATAAAAATAACAACTTAAAAGGCAAAAAAAGTAGAAAAGGGGATTCAAAGAATGACACAAATTAAAAAGAAACAGCAAGTGGTAGATTTTAAACCTAAGCATATTACATAAAATGTAAATGGTCTAAACACACAAATTAAAAGGGAGAGACTGTCAGACTGTATGAGAAAAGCAAAACACAATTACATGTAGCCTACAAGAAACCCATTTCAAATGTTAAAGATTAACTGCTATATTTTACACCTCCTCCCAGGAATAAGGAAGCACAGCGTTGGGGAGTACTTGCCTATATCATTCATGAAATCCTATATTTTAATCCCCAGTACTGAAAGGAAAAAAAAAAAACAACAACAACAACAACAAAAAGGAAGCAATGTGACTAGCAGGTACCACATTCTACACCCAGAAATACTGTTCTGGGTGCCACAGAAGACCATCAGCTTTGAGTATGGCTTCAAAAAGTAAAGTGATCTGCAGAAGGTCCAGACTATAATGCAAATAACCTTGACACTTGCATCACACAATACAGGCAGTAAGAGTGGTGGAAAAAAATCTAGCAGACACCAGGCACAAGTTTCCAAAAGTCCTCTCTCCCAGGAAAGTCACCAAGTAGATGCAATTAATTCCTCCAACATTAAAGTGTAACACCTGTGAGGTGTCTAAAAACATAAAATTAAAAAAAAACAAAAACAAAAAAACAGTGCTTCAAGTGTTTATTGGGGAAGGTCTTCCAGATTCCCAGAAGCAGGTGTTCAGCACAAATCATACTGTTTACAAAACCAGTTTAAGAACTACAAAACCAGTTTGAGAACTGAAAACCATGCTTTTTCAGTTATGAAATGGTGGGAATATTCCTGAAATCAAAATTACCAATGTTCATCAAAAACATCAATCATGGAATAGTCACTAAAAAATTACAATAACAAAAAGACTTGGCCAGGTTAACACTAGCTAGCCTTCACCATCAGATATCCCCGAACTAGCACAATGAGTACATGAATGGAGTGACCAGGCTGACACAAGACTGAGGCCATGTATGTGTTTAACAGAATGAATTCCCACTTAATCCAGGTCGATCTATCAGCAACAGAGATCAACCATTTGAGCTCCTGATATAACACTATTCTGCAAGAATAACCAGTTACTTAGGAACATGTCCCTCCCATCTCTGAAAATCATTTTGCAGGCATCTCTATTGTCTGGATTTGGGTTTGTCTTTCTTTTCTTGGAGCTTCAACCAAGTCTACAATCAGGGGCTTATGAATACCTGAGCCACAGGAATGAAATCCCATGCAGCAAAATGTCCTACCAGTAGATTCAACTCAGAGCAAAAAAGTAAAGGAGGGGTTTGAACCCAAATCCTGAAAGACACAAATCTGAATGCCAAAATCCCAATTGTTGAAATCCTCAAAGACCAAAATCCCTAAAGTCTAAAATTCCAAAAGATGAAAATTATGAGATATAATTGCAGAAAACAATTTTTAAAAATCTTTAATATATTTGTTTAAATTTTTAAAGAAAATGTGTAAAAATATGACTGAATACTTCATGGGACATTTTACTCAATAAAGTAGGCAATGACATATAGATTTATTGTTTTTCTTTTAGTACTTGGGATTGAACTCAAAATACTCATCACTGAGCTACACCCAAACCACCTCATTTTTTGCGACAGGCTGGACATGAACTTGAAATCCTCCTGCCTAAGCATCCCTAGAATTAGGAAAAGAGGTGTGCACTGTCAACATGCACAGTTTTACAAGCAAACACTCAGGTATACTAAGCACAGTTGCAAATGTGGGTGTAACAGTTATGAGCAGATGAGCCATATGCATAAAAAAAGAGATCAAACAGTAAACTGTTTAATTCGTGTATCAGTATGGCTGGTAATTATGTCCACCTAGTTTTATAATTATATTCATGTGAAACACCATGACAGACAACCTAAGTCTTCTGATGTATACAATTGAAAAACTGTGATGCTCACCACCACCACATACAGTTACTCAGAACCAGGATCTCAAGAAATTTTATCTTTCACAAATGCAGATACTCAAAAAAATATATCTTCACTTACAAAAAGTTTCAACATTTTTACATACATGCACATGCTTACACAAAGCAATGTTGTGATAATATACTTCTATGGAGCCAAATTTGCAAAAAAATGGGAAAACACATTAGAATTCTGATTAGAATACTCACTCTTTACACAATTTAGACTTTCAGCATTGAGAATGTTGTCTTAACAAATTGTAAAAAATATTGCTGACAATTTAAATTAGAAGAAAATTTTTTAAAAAGGAAAAAACTTAAAGGAAAACTTGATATATGAAGTATATTTCAGGGGCAGATTATGGGTACTGTAAGAGCTTACTGACTCTTAACTATCATTATGTTTTAAAGTATTACATCAGAAGGGAATAGCTGCTTAGTTGGGGAGGGGGACACGGCTCTTCTCAGAGAGTATTTTCACATTCATTTTCTTCATGGCATTACTCATTCTGAGCTTTTTTTATGATCTGATATATAGCATTTTGAACATGAGCATTCCCTATTACATCTTCCCAAGTTTTACATCATACTTCTATATTGTTTTAGATAAGTGGAAATCCATTCTACATGTGCTCATATATAGACCACAAATTTGGTGAAATAATACTGGTAATCATAGAGTAACAATGGTGTCTATCTTCTTTTCTTCAGGAAAACCAAGCTTTAATTCATTAAGAACTCCTGGAATTTCATCAGCCTTCCAGCACCCTTCCAGGATGCCAGTGGAGACATATTTTTCCCTCACTGCCTCATCAAAGTAGTCCATACACTAATCTGAATTTTCCAGCAAGTGCACTGTGCTAAATGAAAGAAAGAAAAACGAAACAACTTTATGAGTAACAGCTTGAAATTAGCTTTTAGAAGCCTCGATTGCACCCAATTTAAAAATCTGTTACTGTAGTTTAGAAATTCAAATGAAACCTATTTTTCTTCTTCAAAGTACACCAAACATTCAAACTAAGCATTATAAAGTGCTTCATTTTTTCCAGTCATTAATAAACAAGCAGATAAATTCAAACTTTCAGATGCAACAGGAGCATAAATTGTAAATATTTAAGAAAGAAAAAGAAAGTAGGGACAGTTCTGAAAGTGCCATTCAATAACCAAGGTGAAGTATGTGCTAGTTTTTCTGTTAGATTTAGAAGTAAATATGAAGTCTATCTTCTTCAACAGTCAAATTCCTAACCAAGATTAGTCACAATTTAAATATTTTCTAACACTCTATTATTTATCAGCAAGTGTCATGAAGTCAGAAGATCACTGAGCTTCTTAAATTCTTTTCATTCTCTGATGAAGCTTTCTGGAAGGCATGAGAGAATAACCTACATAATAATCCATTCTATATGTACTCTCAACCACGCAGATTCAGCTTTTGACCTTTTTCATTTATATTTGGTGGGGCTAGGAATCAAACCTAAAGCCTTGTGCATGCTAGGCAAATGCTCTACCAATGAGCTACATCCCAACCCTCTACCCTTTTTTTTTTTTTTAATAACCTCTTTTTCCCAATGGGAACTGGGGTGGGGTGGGGATGAAGCTCAGTGGTAGAGTGCTTGCCTAGCATGCACAAGACCCTGGGTTCAATCGCAGCACCAAAAACAAAAACCTATTTAAAATGAGAAGAACTGGTGTAGCAGGCTTTCAGTATCTTAATCTTTCAAGGTTATGATTTTCAGGATTTGATCTTTAGGATTTTAATCTTTCAGGATTTCAATATTTGGGATTGTCTTTCTTGGATTTATGATGAGTACACCAGGGCAGGAGTCAAACCATGACCATTGGACCACTTCAGAAGTAGCTGGCCCCAAAGAATTCTGAAATACTCTTGCAAAGACACAGATGAACTTTAGCTTGAGGACAATAATACAAACGAATGCATTTTTTTTTTTTAGGATGTATAATATACTTCAAATCAGAGACCTTCATCTGGTGCTGTACACAGCAGGAAAAATATATGGGCCCAGCAACCAATCAGTAGAAGCAAGGATCACCCACTTATTACTCCCAACAAGCCACTAAAGGATTTGGTGCTTCCTATTTCCACAAATCTGGGCTCTGCAGGTTTGGAAGTCAGGGTACAGTGCAAGAGTCTCACTGAACTACAAGTTACAGTTGCCACCAGGGTACTTTAAACTCCAGGGCCCAAGAACTGGCAGGCAAGAATAGTTGCCATTTTGGCTAGGTTAACTAACCCTGTCCAGAAGGTAGAGGTAAGGGCTTTGTCTTTGTTTTTTAATGTAATACTAACAAGGAGAACTATGTGTGGAATCCAGATGACCCACTGTTTATTCCTTTACCTCACTGTATATGTAAATGGATACATGTGGCAACATCAGAAAAGGATATGATTACTAAGAGTTCACACATTCCAGGAAAGGTTTGAGTCATACCACTTGAAAAAAGGTAAGGGCTAGGGACATAGCTCAGCTGGTAGAGTGCTTGCCTTGCATACACAAGGCCCTGGGTTCAATCTCTAGCCCCACCAAAACAAAACAAAACACTGAGACCTGCCTAAGTGATTATCTGAGACTAAAGAGAAAACAAGACACATAGTGGGAGAGAAAGTTTTCGACTCTGAGATCAACCATAACAATAAGGGCTATAGTTCTTTCTACTGTCATTTATCTTCTAAATCATTTCTCAGGAAAAAGATTCATGAGGAACCATAGAAAAGTAGTTTCCTGAGCACTGAACCTGTGGAAAAAAGTGTTATCTGTATAGTATAAAGTGTAAACCCAAGTGTTCTTGAAAATGTGCTTCTCAGATACCCAACTATAGGGAGTGTTAACTGACCAAATGCCTCTGTTAACTGTGGTGTGAAATTCATTATATTTATATGGGGGCCAACCTTCCCTGAATTACTCCCAAACAATAACTAAGCCTGTAGAGGTACTAGGGCAATCAAGTTTCGGGAGACTCAGAACTACTCAAATAGGTTCAAGGATTTCCCACCTATCTCGCTAAACTTTTACAGAATTGCACTGCAGTCTAAGGCTCTTCTATACAACCTTCTTTTCCCTTCTCCTTCAAGAGGTTCACATCAGCATCCTGGTCTGACTGCTCTCCTAGCTCTCTTCATTTTTGCTCAGGTATTTCCCTAATACAGGGAATACAGGCATCCCCCTTAATATACAGGCAACCCCCTTAATATACAGGCATTCCCCTAATATATCTCTTGCATTTATAATGCTGTCTTTACATCTGTTTTTCATAGGACCAGACTAACAAATGTTTTGTAGTATTCTACACATTTAACTCAAATTCAACAATCTGGCTAATAAATTCATTACTATTTGGTGGGTTCAACCATGGGCTCTGAGAGGCCCCTGGACAAGAGGAGGGAATGGAGAGGATATAGTTACTGGCATCCAAGATTGGATCCAGGCCTGGGGCTTCATTTGCCAGATGGCCACAGTAGTTCTAAAGGGAGACACCATGGGCCCTGAGTATATCTTCCCCAATCAGAGTGAAGAACTGGGGCCACATCTGGGCCCTACAGGCACTGGGGATTGGAGCCTGAAGAAGAGCAGGAGGACAGGCAGGGCTAGCTACTCCTACTAGCCCTTAAACCAATATCCTGAACAAGAGGAGGTGGAGCTCGCACCAGTGGGGAATGGAGAAGATGCAGTTGCTGACATCCAAGTTTGGATCCAGGCCCGGGGCTTCATTTGCCAGACCCATCATTGGACAGTGAGGACGAAGATGAGGAAGGAGCTAATGGAAATTGAGCAGCCACAGCTCTATTCCCATGAACCCAGAACATGTAGAGCTGGTGAAAGAAAAGAAAAAAAAGAAAAATGGATAGAGTAAGCCTGCTTGTACCAGGAGTTCCTGCCTGGGCTCAGGAGATACCAGACGACAAGGGGAAGATATGGTACAAAAAACCCTTCGAGCCTGGCAGGCATCTCCTGTTTGGAAATAAACACATTAAGAGCTGCCTCATCTCTCTACATTCCAGGCCAGAACCAATTCGGGCCTGAACACATCTCCGGTTGTAACATCCTACCCATCACCCTTTCACATCAAGGCAAAACAGACTTCTGCTCAGAGACCCACATTATTCAGTTCTGTACGTATGGGGACATTAGCCCAAGCCCAAGCCAACTTAATAAGATGTATTATTCTGTGGAGAATAAAGCACCCTCTGTACAAGGCAAAAAAAAAAAATAATTTCACTTAATTCTCATGATTTGTACATTCTTCTGGATTCTCTACATACAAATAATAACACCTGTGAATAATTACAGTATTATGTCTTCATTCACCATCTATCTACTTGCCTAATCACATGAACAAAGAATTCCAAAACAATGGCCATATACATTGTCCCTCCATATAGGTTCCACCTTCATGAATTCAACTAATCATGGGATGAAAGTATTTTTAAAAATGCATCTATACATGCAGAGACTTTTTTGTCATTATTTTAAAAATGATATAGCATAACTATAATTTACATAGCTTTTACATTTTATTTGGTCTATTTTAAGTAATCTAGGGATATTTTATACTATATGGGAGGATATGCAGAGGTGATAAGAAAATACTACAGTTTTATATAAGCGACTTGAACATCCACAAAGTTTGGTTTCAAAATGGTCCTGGAATCAATCCTGTAAGAATACCACAGGATGATCATACCACAAACATAGCTAGCCCAACCATTTGAATTAGGAGTCATTATAACCCAGGCAAACATACACAAAGTACCTATCCTATGGTAATATGCTTGTGACTTTTGAAACAAAGACAATTTTGCTTTAGTATCAAACAAGTCCTGCAAACTCTAAAATGCAACGGTTTATGGCAAACAGAATCAGAACTCCTATAACTTGACCTACCAGGTAAAGGTAGGCTAAGTGTTAATTAAAAAGCACTAGAATTTTCTGAAATTCTCAGCTAAATTTATGTCATATAATTTCCCCTGTTCTCAAGTCAGAGGATTATCTTTGGTTCATCTTTAACAATGCTATAATACTAGGTGCAATGGTGCATGCTTGTAATCCTGGTTACTTTGGAGACTAAGGCATGAGGATCTCACGTTCGAGGACAGCCTGGGTAATTTAGAAATACCATGCCAATAAATAAATAAATAAATAGGCCGGGTGCAGTGGTGTAGGTCTGTAATCCCAGGGGCTTGGGAGGCTGAGGCAGGAGGATTGCGAGTTCAAAACAGGGCTGGGGATGTGGCCCAGAGATAAGAAAAAAAGGCTGGGAAAGTAGCTCAGTAGTAGAGCTTTCCTGGGAGGGAGGGAGGGGAGGGAGGAAGAAAGAATGAGTACCATGACATGAATACCTGACAAACCTTGGGAATTAACTTATTAAAAACCGAGTATCATTCACGATTTTGTGTATATGCATGGTTTTTAGTTCTCAGCCTAGAGATTCAAAAAGTTTATCACTTCAGATGCTTCTTCAAATATCTGAAAGTTTGCCCAATTATTTACCTGTAAACTCCTTATTACAAAGGGACAATTTGGCCAAAAGAACTTGCTATTCCCTAGAACATCTATTATGGTATCTGCACTGGTATGGATTGAAATATTAGCAATATTCCTATTCAGAGTTGATAAAATTTATCTATAAAGGGTGAGCTAGTAAATATTATTGATTTTGTGTGTGTTAAATGGTTTCTGACACACCTACATAACTCTGCATTTTGCAGCATGAAAACAGCTAAACCATACGTAAATAAATGGGTATGACTGAGTTCCTATAAAACTTTATTCACAAAAAGTTGATGGTAGGCTAATTTGGTTCCTAGATGTTATTTGATAACTCCTGAAACATATGTTCAAAAGTATCTAATGAGTGGGCTGGGGTTATGGCTCAGTGGTAGCCTAGCATGTGTGAGGCACTGAGTTGATCCTTAGAACCATATAAAAATAAATGAATAAATTAAAAAATTATTATATCCATCTACAACTAAAAATATTTTTTAAAAATATCTAACCAGTTTAACCAAGCAATGAATGAACTCCTTTTTGGAAAATATTCCAATGAACTCCTTTTTGGAAAATATTCCAATTTGTCTCTACCATGGAAGCTTAAAACACCAGTCTCCCCCTGTCCCACAACCNGTCATGCTAGGCTTAGAAAGGGGAATTGAGGGGCTTTTTTATCAATAACCCGTCAAACAGGCTCGAGGTACTGTATTTTTAGGCTTTTGGTATGTCTATTACAGAAAAAGATCAGTAAAATCTATTACAGAAAGCCTCCTCACTCCCAACAACAGAACCTGGACGGAAGCAGACCAAAAGTCTTACAGATATTTCTTCAGTCCTAAATTTATATGTTAGATTCAAGGGGGGGCACTAATCATTTACCTACAGAGCACTTGAAAGCTACTCTATGGAACATGAAAAGGGGAAATCATGAGGAAAACAGAATAATAGCCATCTGGTATATAGTGACATCCCAGATCAGTAACATCTGTTTCTGTATCTGCAACAATAAACACTGAAAAAATTATGCAAGAATATTAGAAGAACAAGTATCAGCTCAAGATTATGTATAAAATAATGAGCTCCACCTAGGGAGAAAAAGGAAGGTGAGGAAGTGGTAATGACTGACTCCATAGAGTCATGCAATGCCTAACAACATTTCAACCAACAGACCACAAGAACAACAGTTGTCCTGTAAGATCATAATGGACATGAAAAATTTCTACTGCCTAGTCGCCTTCTCATCATAGTAATGTCACAGTGTAATACATTACTCATGTGTCTGTGATGATTCTGGAGTAAACAAACCTGCACTGTCATTGTATAAAAGCATCACACATACAATTACATATAGTAAAAAACATATGATAATACATGGCTGTTACTGTGTATGTTCTCACTGTATTGTACTTTTTATTGAGATTATAAAGTGTACTCTTCTCATATTTAAAAAATTCACTGAAAAACAAGATACCATGTTATATTGGCAGCAGCTTCACATTTTGTTTACCACATATCTTTATGGCATCAAAAGACTACATCAAGGGCTGGGGACATAGCTCAGTTGGCAGAGTGCTTGCCTCGTATACACAAGGCCCTGGGTTCAATCCCTAGTACCACCAAAAAAAAGGGGGGCGGGGGCTACATCAAGTGATTGAGCTCCACTATCTAGGTTTGTGTAAGTATGCTATATGATGTTCACACAACAAATTATCTAACGAGGCACTTCTCAGAACATGTGCCTGTTGTTAAACAATGCATGACTATACAAATCAGCCATACCTTCTGCCAGTCTTTTTTGTGAGTGAAGGTGGGTAAACTAGCATTCATTGTAGATATATTCTATAGACATTCAATTTCACTGTTGAATAAAATATTAAATTCATGTTTGCAGCACTGTATATATGAATACTTAGTGAATCTTTTAAACATATTACACTGTCATGCTGTGTCTTAAAGTCTAACATTAGTGAAATTCTTATCTATGGTATGATTAGTTTATCAATAAAACTTTCAATTTTAAAAAATTAATTATCTAAAACCTTCATTAACCAAGACAATTTACCCAGTATCTTTTTCACCTAGAAAATGAGGTGAAAAAGAGACTGGTTTTATAATGTAGCCATGGTTCTATAATGAAAAATTATACTGAAGAATCTTCTCCAAATTATGCGGAAAGCACTCTAACAATGTGGTTAAAAACTTGGCGGGGGGGTGGGGAGCCTCGTGACCAAAGGAAAAAAATCTCTTCAATGAAAACTCTAAGACACTAACAAAAGAAACTAAAGAGGACAAAAAGAAATGAAAATATGTGTTTATAGATCAGAAAAATCAATACTATTAAAATTCCTATTACTATCCAAAGTGATTTCCAGCTTTGACACAATCTCTATCAAAATACTAATGGCATTCTTCACTGCATTAGAAAACATAATCAAAATTCATAAAGAAGTTTGACAAAACAAACCCATACAAAACAAAGAAATCAACGCTTGAGCCAGGCTCAGTGATGCACACCTATAATACCACCCACTCTGGAGGATGAGGACTGTCAAGTTTGAGGCAGTCTCAAAAGTACAGTGAGACCCCATCTCAAAATGAAAAATAAAAAGGATTGGTGATGTAGCTCACTAGTAGAGCACCATTACAAGAACAAGTAAAACCAAGGCAGAAGGCATTACACTACCTGACTTCAAAATATATTACAAAGCTATAGTAATTAACCCATTAAATCCCAGGTTTTAAATTCTGTGAATATTTCAATGAAATTGATACAGACTCACTAAAAGAAGTTGGAAATCATAATCTATACCTTATCTATTTTTTAAATATATGTATGTGTGTATAGGAAATGTAAAGACATATTTTCAAATGCTTTCATCATGTACCTATTATTTTTATCCAAATAATAAAATGCTAAAATAATACTTATTTTGGAAGATATTATAAGTAGTTTTTTTGGTTGCTCAATTTAAATTTCCAAAGGTTTCAGTCTACATCATTTCCATCTGAGATAAGAGGACTTAACAAGTTAATACAGTATGGTGAAAGGCACAGTATGATGACAGCTGAGTAAGATTCTCCTGTGATCATCTTCCCACAAATACACCAAGTTGAAAGCTTTTCACACGCAAAAATATCTTCACAAGAGCTAAGGAAGTCATGTGAAAGATCACAGGGCCTGCTTTTAGTACAGCAAAATGAAAAAAGGTATTGAAAAAGACAGGAAGAAGAATTGCTTACATCACTCCACATCACTCCTCCTCCAACTACAAGCATCCCAGGCATAAGACTAGAAATCTAGTACCAGGCCTGCCATGGTGAAACCCAACATTGGGCAAAGCACTACGACCCTTACAGTAGACCACTACCCACAGACTGAACTACTGGAACTGTGTTGGGCCAGGCAACTGATTACTTCTATCACCCCTCCTACAACCTTAGGCAGCAGAGTATAAATTAGACTCTACCTGCTGGAAAGTAAGTAATGAAAATAAGCGTAGGACTCTGTCATGGAGCTCAATGCCTGGTCTGTCACAATGAGACCAAGTACCTGGCAGAAACAGGCAGCCCTTATGCAGGCCAGAGTTCATAGACAGAGCCCCTAGACTTGCCCCAGCATTGGGCAAAGACTTGTGTTCAGATGAGACAGACATGAGTTTCAGTCTGCATCATTTCCAGCCTTGAACCGAGCTCTGGGGCACAAATGCCCTACCCCTAAGAAAATGGAGGTGCCTGCAGGTGTGAGACTCATATGTGACCCAACCACAGGCAGCACAGCTATCACAGAACTGCCCTGGAACTATCTAGAGATCTGCTTCTATTTTAGTCAACTTTGCATGGCTGTGATCAATAGATCTTACAAGAACAATCTAGAGGAGGAAGTTTATTTTGGTTCCAAGTTTCAGAGGTTTAGACTCCAAAGTTCTGGGCCTCAGGTAAGGAGACCATCATGGTGGAAGGGCATGGTGAAGGAAAGCAGTTCAGGACTTGACAGCCAGGAAGCAGAGAGTGTGTGTTCCACTCAACAAAGGCAAAATTTAAACAAAAGCATTCCCTCAGTGACTACTTCCTCTAGCCACAGGTGCCTATAGTTACCACCCAGTTAATCCATATCAGTGGATTAAGTAACCAATTAGGTTACAACTCTCATAATCTAATCATTTTTCTGAACATCCTTGCATTGTCTCACATATGAGCCTTTGGGGGGACATCTCCTATCTAAAGCATAACAGTGCCCAGTGGGAAAGACTCATTTTCAGACTGGATCACTGCCAGCTGTGGCACAAGTCTCAGTGCACCTGAGATCATGCAGGCTCTTGCAGCCTGGAGACTCAAGCACGACGCAGCTTAGTGTCAACCTAGATGGTCAATGAACTCTCCTTCACCAACACTACCTGGACCTCAGGCAACACAGTGGTGCAGAACCCATTTGCTGAGGGTAGGACAGGATAGTAAGCACAAGACTTGGCTCTGAAACTTAGAGCTGAATTGGTAAAACCTAACACTGGGCAGATACTAGTAGTAATAAAAATACTAGTACTAAAAATATTTTTCACCATGATCAAGTAGGAGTCATCCCAGGGATGCAAAGATGGTTCAACATATGATACATCATATCAAAAGAATGAAGGACAAAAACCATATGATCATCTCAATAAATGCAGAAAGGGCAAACGATAAAGTTCAATATCCCTCCATGACAAAAACATTGAACACATTAGGTATAAAGAAATGTACCTCAACACAATAAAGATGATTTATAATAAGCCAAGAGCTAACATTATGGGAAAAATAGAAAGCTTTCTTTTTAAGACAAGTTTGCCCACTCTGACCACTTTTATTCAACACAGTGCTGGAAGTCGCTCCCAGCCAGGACAATCAGACAAGAAAAAGAAAAGCTATCCAAACTCTCATCAAACTGTCAATGTTTGCAAATGACAAATCTCGTAAAAACAAAAACAACCACCAAAAAAAACTGCCCTCAAAAACCTAATCGAACAAACAAATCCAGCAAAATTGCAGAACATAACATAAATACACAAAAATCATTAGCACAGCTGGAAATTATGTTCGGTGATAGAGCATGGACTTACTATATTCAAAGCCCTGGGTTTAATCCTCAGCACCAAAATTCTAAAATAAATAAATAAATAAATAAATCAGTAGCATTGCTACATGCCCATAGCAAATTACCTAAACTTAAGAAATCAAGAAAATGATCCCATTTATGATACAAAAACAAAAACCCACAAAATATTTAGGAATAAATTTAACCAAAGAGGGACTGGGATATAGCTCAGTTAGTACAGTGCTTGCCTAGTATGCATAAAGTTCCTGGTTTCAATCCCCAGCACCACCAAAAATAAATAAATAAATGAAGAATAAAATTGACCAAAGAGGTGGAAAAGATCTCTAAAACGAAAATTATAAAACACTGATGACAGAAATGGAAAAGAACACAAAAAGTGTGGAAAGACATTCTGTGTTCATGGATTGGAAGAATGAAAACTGTTAAAATGTCCATACTGTCCAAAGTAATTTACTGATTCAATGCAATCTCCAGCAAAATATCAATGACATTCTTCACAGAATTAGAAGAAACAACCCTAGGAGTTGGGGGTGTAGTTCAGGAGTACAGCACTTGCCTAGCATGGGTGTAGGGGGAGGGAAGGAAGGAAGGAAAGGGAGGAAGGGAGGAAGAAAAATTGAAGAGAGGAAGGGAAGGAGGATAGGAGGGAGGGAGGGAGAGAGGGAGGGAGGAAGGAAGGAAAACAATTCTAAGATGTATATGTAACCACAAAAACTCCAAATAGCCAAAGCCATCTTGGAACAAAAGAACAAAGCAGGAAGAATTACCCTTCCTGACTTCAAAAAAAAACTGCAAGGCAATAGTAATCAAACAGCAGGGTAGTGGCACACACAGACAAATGGAACAAAACAAACAGCTTAGAAATAAACCTATGTATCTATAGCCAAATAATTTTGAACAAAGGTGCTTAACGATGTGCACTGGAGAAAGGACAGTCTTTTCAATAACTGGTGCTGGGAACACTAGATACCACATACAGAAGAATCAAACTAGATAACCCTATTCTACCAAAAATCAACTCAAACTAGATTAAAGATTTAAATGTAAAGAACAAGAAAACCAGGTAAAATACTTTAGGATACTGAAATGGGCAAGGATTTTTTTGAACATAACTCCAGAACAGGAAATAAAAGCAAAATAAGACAAATGAGAGTACATCAAATTACAAAGTTTCTGCACAGCAAAGAAAACAGGGTGAAGAGACAACCTAAAAACAGGAGAAAATACTTGCAAAGTATACATCAAACAAGAGATTTATATCCAGAATATATAAGGAATTTGAACAACTCAAATGGAAAAAAAAAATTGGGCAGCAGACATTTCATAAAAGATGACAAATGAATGGCCAACTGAAATGTGAAGACATGCTCAATATTACTTGCCGCAGTGTGGCTGCAGCAAAATAACCGGGGGGTGACAAACAACTTGTGTACATTGATACAGCTGGAGTGGGAACAGTTTATTGTAGGACAAGAGGGGTATATATACATTACACACAGCTTATCTTAATTAACATAAACTAGATACAGCAGTCCACACTTAATGGCTCGCTGGCGTTACTTCACAAACCACTCCCTCTGGCAAAATGCCAGGTGCCATCTTGACTTGTTTACAGACCCTAACAACTACTAATCATAAAGGAAATGCAAATCAAAGCCAAAATAAACTACCACCTCACTCCAGTAAGAATGGCCATTTTCAAAAAAAAGCAGAAGATAGCAACTGATGAAAAGAATGTAGAGAAAGGGAACACTTGCACACTGTTAGTTGGAATGTATATTAGTATAGCCATTATAAAAGAAGAATACAGAGGTTCCTCGAAAAATTAAAAAAGAAGTACCATAAGAGCCAGCAATCCCACTACTGGGTATATTAACTACTTCCCCCACCTCCACCAGAAAAAATGAAATCAGTCTATTGAAGAAACATTTGTATTCCCATGTTTATTGTAACACTGGCTGTTTTTCACGAAAGCCAAGAAATGGAGACAACCAAAGTGTTTACCAAATGATAAATGTATAAACAAATTGTGGTGTATGTACACAGGGAATACTATTAAGCTATTCAAAGGATGAAATCCTATCATTTACAACAATATAGATGGAACTGGGGATCACTATGTTAAATGAAATAATTCAGGCACTAAAAGACAAGCAAGCACCTTATGACTTTTTTTACATTTGGAATTGTAAAAAGTTGGTCACATAAATTGAGAAAAAGGTGATTACCAGAGGCTGGGGAAAACAGAAGGTAGGCAGAAAAGCAGAAAGGTTGGTCAATGGGTACAAAGTTACTTAGTAGTAAGACATTCTGGTATTCTATTGTACAGGAGGTTAAATACAGGTAATAATAATATACTGTATAGTTTTTATAAAGCTGTGAGAAAGAATTTTCAAAGTTTTTACCATAGAGAAATAATAAACATTTGAGCAGATAGTATTTACTCTTGTTAGAACATTACATAATGTATACATGTACCAAAATATCACATGAAACCCCATATTTATAATTTTTATGTATCCATTTAAACATTCAAAACAATCTTAGATTCCATAATGAGAAGATATCATCCCATAATATACATATGTACAATTTTATGTGTCTATAAACAAAACACAAAAACAAATTTATTACCTGTACAATAAGAATGATAAAATACTTTTGGACACACAATTTAAAAATGCTTATTAAATGTACAGCACAGTGACTATTATAAAACTACAAAATAAGGGTCAATTTACATTCTTAAGACTAGTAAAACTATTTTACCTTATAGATGCAAACAGTTCTCCCAAGTTAACAAGATATATATTAAACACAGAATTTCATTCCATTAGTTTTCTCATTCATCAAGGTATAAATTCAGCAGTACAGAACTATAATGACCACACCCAGAGCCCAGATACTGGATTCTTTCTTTCTTTTGGTACTAGGGATTGAACCCAGGGGCGCTTAACCACTGAGGTACATCCCCAGCCCTTTTTAACATTTTATTTAGAGACAGGGTCATGCTGAGTTGCTTAGGGCCTCACTAAGTCACTTAGGGCCTCACTAAGTTGCTGAGGCTGGCTTTGAACTTACTATTTTCCAGCCTCAGCCTCCAGAGCCACTTGGATTACAGGCATGTATACTATCACGCCTGGCTCCAGACACTGGTTTCTAAATACATTTCCTCTAAAGGAGAACCAGGTTTCTTTGGATAAATGGCTGATTTTAGTTCTAAAACAAGAACTTATAAGCTTATAACATATTTTTATGAAAAAAAAAAAAAGCAAGAAAGTAATTAAAACACTAGGTGATCATGTCAAAAAGACAGAGAAGCTGACTTTGGCATAGGCTCCCACTACCTAAATGTGGGTCAATTTAACAAAACTAAATTCATAGTGATTTTTAAAAAAAGAGGAAGGAGAGAGGATGGTGGAGAAAGTTCTCTTACACTGAAAATATCTAAATATGTAGAATACAGAATCAGAGAATTATTATTTTGTAACAGCAAAGTAATAGTTAATTTAGGTACAATTAAATGCTAAAACATTCACATAGTCTCAAAGTAGAATGATTTAGAAATTACAGCATTTGTCAGTTGCAGAGGCACACCCCATCCACTTGTGAGGCAGGAGATTTAAAAGTTCCAGGCCACCCTCAGCAACTTAGGTTGTTTCAAATTAAAAAGCAAAAAAGACTGAAAATGTAGCTCAGTGGTAAAGTGCCCCTAGGTTCAATCCCCAGCACTAAAAACAAATGAATGAATGAATGAATGAATGAATAAATAATTACAGCATGACTTTACCCTTTACAACAGAGATGCAAATTATCAATTTAACATCCCCAATAATGAAAATAACTAATAATATATGACCCTCAATGGGGCAAATATGGGAAGGACAGGATATCATCTATCTACGTACTTTCTTAAGAAAATTATTTAACCTGAATCTAATCGTGAGAAAACAACCACAGGAATCCAAATTATGATAAATTTTCAGACAGCTGGCCAGACACTAAACTGCCGTGTTCATGATAGTGGGGTTGGGGGATGGCGGATAGACAGGACACGACATTATTTGACTTTATACATTTCTTATCTCATCGTAAACCTGAACTTTTAATTTATAGATTAATACACAATGCTTAACTACATAACTAAAAATTAAATTTTATTAATAAAAACTCCCTCCCTAACATTAAAAAATTATACCTTGAAATTATAATTCCTTAGTATTAAAGTCCCAAATGATATACATTAACTTCAGGACTCCAATAATTATCCACTAAAATTCCAATATATCAAAAAAAGCAGGCGTCCTGTTATTTATAAATTCACAGTGCTGTCTTAAGTTCACATTCCTGATGCTACCACCCACTGTGCTTCAATAACTGTGAAGTCACCCAAGACTTTTCCCCATGCTTTTTCAATCCTCTCTCCTTACATTCTATGTAGCATTTTACTGCCATTGCATTCATCATTCATTCACATCCCCATCCTAAAAGACCCTGTCCCTTCTGTAATATGGTTCTCTGTGGGTCCTTGTCCTCATGAGAATTATTTAGCAACGATGACAAGCAAAGATTATAAAAAGCTTGAATTTCTCCACTGCTTCCTAGCTATAGTACCTTTGGCAAGTTCATCTTTCCATAATTCTACTTCCCCACGTGTAAAACGTGGGTGTAATAGCTTCTTTCAGAGGGCTTTTTGAAGGATAAAGTAGGTAAACTTTTCATAACAGTGATAGGCATCCAATAAATCCTAAACAGCTGAGAAGTCTCAGCTAGTTCTTTTGCTATACAGTGCCTTTCTGCTCCTTCTAAGTGTCCATCACAGGCTTCTTGTTTTGTGTGTGTGTGTGTGTTTTTAAATATCTTTTTAGTTGTAGATGGACACAATACCTTTATTTTACTTATTTATTTTTATGTGGTGCTGAGGATCGAACCCAATGCTTCGTACGTGTGAGACAAGCACTCTGCCCCTGAGCCACAATCCCAGCCTGCTTCTTGTTTTTTTTTCCCCTTCTTCTTCTTATTCCCTTAAATCTTTATAAAGTTTATGTTTCCAGAATTATTACATCTACCCTTATTTCACTGGAGATTCTCTAGCCTAAGGAGTATTCTCCATTATACATAGCTTTAATCACTATTATGTATGCTTAGGATATCCTTATTTGTATTGCTAGCCCAGAGTTCTCTAGTAAACTACTGGAAACTAACAATTTCACCTGACTGATCAATCCTTATCTAAAGTGCAATATATTTAAGACAAAAATCATTATCAATTCCATGAAAACAGTGTTACCTTCAATGGCCCTAGTAAGAAATCTGTCAATTCTAATTTCTGAATATCTCTGTTTAGCATTCTAAATGAGTCTAAGGACTCATTAATACTCACAGGGTAACTGAAAATAGTCTTCTGGACTCTAGCCTGGGGCTCTATAATCTATTCTTCATACTGCTGTCAGAATGATCTTTCTAAATGCCAAATCCAAACTCTTTAATAAAGAAAATACAGTCTTTCATGATCTTGATCCTGACCATTCCTCTGGCCTCATCTTACTACTCATTAATGTCCCAAATGTTCTAGAAGTACAGACAACTTGCATGTACATGCTGTATGTGTTCATTTTGTGGCCTTTGCACATGAAGTTCCTCTTTAAGAAACACTTATCACCTAAATGTTTGCATATTCTAACTTCAAATCAGGATCCTATTTCCAAAACAACTTGAATGGCACCTTCCTACCCTCTCATCCCCAAAAGTCTTCCTATAAACTCTAGAGTATCTAGTATTTATAATTATCACTGTACTTAAACAGGTTATATATTATTAACTATTTGTGTACTTATCTATCTCCTTGAGGACCTGATGAAAGAACTGTCTTTAACCTTCTATTATTGGCACTAAAAACAGTGCTTAAAAAATATTTACTTGGGGCTGGGGATGTGGCTCAAGCGACAGCGTGCTCGCCTGGCATGCGTGCGGCCCGGGTTCGATCCTCAGCACCACATATAAACAAAAATGTTGTGTCCGCCGAAAACTTAAAAAAAAAAAAAAAAAAAAAAAATATTAAAAATAAANCAATATCCTAAAAAAATAAATAAATAAATAAATAAATAAATAAATAAATAAATAAAATACTTGGGGATCAACTTAACCAAAGAGGTGAAAGACCTTTACAATGAAAACTATAGAACCCTAAAGAGAGAAATAGAAGAAGACCTTAGAAGATGGAAAAATATACCTTGCTCATGGATAGGCAGAATTAATATTATTAAAATGGCCACATTACCAAAAGCACTCTACAGATTCAACACGATTCCAATCAAAATGCCAACGGTATTCCTCACAGAAATAGAAAAAGCAATTATGAAATTCATCTGGAAAAATAAGAGACCCAGAAGAGCTAAAGCAATTCTAAGCAGGAAGAGTGAAACAATTGGTATCGCTATACCAGCTCTTAAACTATATTACAGAGCAATAGTAACAAAAACAGCATGGCACTAGCACCAAAACAGGCTGGTAGACCAATGGTACAGAATAGAGGACATAGAGACCAACCCACAAAATTACAACTATCTTATATTAGACAAAGGTGATAAAAGCATGCAATGGAGAAAGGATAGCATCTTCAACAAATGGTGCTGGGAGAACTGGAAATCCATATGCAACAAAATGAAATTGAATCCCTATCTCTCACCATGCATAAAAGTTAACTCAAAATGGATCAACTATCTAGGAATCATACCAAAGACTCGCATCTAATAGAAGAAAAAGTAGGCCCTAATCTCCATCACGTGGGATTAGGCCCCAAGTTCCTTAATAAGACTCCTATAGCACAAGAATTAAAACCAAGAATCAATAAATGGGACGAATTCAAACTAAAAAGTTTTTTTCTCAGAAAGAGAAATAATATGTGAAGTGAATAGGGAGCCTACATCCTGGGAACAAATTTTTACCCCTCACACATCAGATAGAGCTCTAATCTCTAGAATATACAAAGAACTCAAAAAGTTAAACAACAAAAAAACAAATAACCCAATCAACAAATGGGCCAAGGACCTGAACAGACACTTCTCAGAAGAGGATATACAATCAATCAACAAATACACGAAAAAATGCTCACCATCGCTAGCAATCAGAGAAATTCAAATTAAAACTACTCTAAGATACCATCTCACTCCAGTAAGAATGGCAGCCATTATGAAGTCAAACAACAACAAGTGCTGGTGAGGATGCAGGGGAAAAAGGTACACTCATACATTGCTGATGGGACTGCAAATTGGTGCGGCCAATTTGGAAAGCAGTATGGAGATTCCTTGGAAAACTAGGAATGGAACCACCATTTGACCCAGCTATTCCTCTTCTCGGACTACACTCAAAAGACCAAAAAACCACATACTACAGGGACACAGCCACATCAATGTTTATAGCAGCACAATTCACAATAGCTAGACTGTAGAGGCAACCTAGATGCCCTTCAATGGATGAACGCATAAAAAAAAATGTGGCATTTATACACAATGGAATATTACTCAGCACTAAAAAATGACAAGATGATGGCATTTGCAGGGAAATGGACGGCATAAGAGCAGATTATGCTAAGTAAAGTTAGCCAATCCCTAAAAAACAAATGCCAAATGTCTTCTCTGATATAAGGGAGATGACTCAAAATGGGGTAGGGAGGAAGAGCATGAGAAGAAAGTTACCTCTAGATAGGGAAGAGAGGTGGGAAGGAAAGGGAGGGAAAATGGGAATTGCATGGAAGAGGGAAGGAGACCCCTTCGTTATACAGAATACAGGTATGATGATGTGAGGGAAAAAAAAAAGAAGTGGGTCACATTAGATTGGGTAGAGAGAAGTGATGGGAAGGGAGGGGAGGGGAAGTGGGGAATGGAAGGACAGCAGAATAAAACAGACATTATTATTTCTGTGGGTATATACGTGACTGCACGACCAATGTAATTCTGCAACCTGTACACTCAGAAAAATGAGAAATTATATCCCATCTGATTCAAATGTATGATATGTCAAGATCATTGTACTGTCATGTGTAACTAATTTAAACAAATTTAAAAAATAATTTGTCATGTGATCAAATTCTTCATGGTTGCTCCTCCTCTTTAGAATATTCACTCAAAGGGAAATTTCTCAGCATCTCAGAAACAAAATCATACGGTATCTAAACTCCAAGACTGTCACAGCTTTTTCTCAATTTGGCAATCTCCAATGCATGTAAACAAAATGCCTTAAAAAGATGATCTCCAATAAGGGGCCCATCCAGATCCAACATCCCCCTTCTATCCAGAAGGGTTTACAAATGAAGGTCAAAGGACCCTAGAAGAAGAATAAATTCTTTTTCTTCCCAAGGAACCCTCTGAATGTACATCTTCTATGGAAAAACACAACAGAATTTTTTGTGCCACCCTCAGGGATATGCACAATGACTCACTCAAAAATAATTCCATGTACAATTTTGTTCTTTTGCCAATGAAGAAAAAAACCTCACCAAGGGTACAGTTAAAGACCATATTATTATGAATTCTGAAACAGATTAATAAATTATTATAAGATATTAAATTTTACATTTTTTTCAGTTCTGGCTCCTTCTTTGTATTTTGGTAACAAAATACAAAAAGGTAAAAGTGGCATTTACCTATAGTTCTCTGATATTTCCTACAAATTGTTTTGAAGCCATACAGAAAAGGAATTCCTGTTCCAGGACATAACAGTTTCCTCTACCCTTAATGCTCTCAGAGGAAATGCTGGGCAATTGTACTTATTCATCTTTTGGTAATAGAAAAATCAATAGCAAATTTTGCAGTTATGCCAAACTTCACCAGTCTTTTCATCCCAGCACTTCAACTATTAGACTGATAGAAATCACTAGCAGACTTGTAAAGAACAGCATTTTTCCACATTATTTTTCTTTATAACTCATTTATTCTACAAATATTACATGGCGGAACACTGAAAGATAAAGATACAAGCACTATTCTCAAAGGAATTTATAACCATTTACACTCCAGCACAGGAGACTGAGGCAAGAGTTCAAGCCAGCCACAGGACACTAGTGAGACCAGGTCTCAAAATAAAAAGGGCTGGGGATGTAGCTGAGTGGTAGAACCCTTAAGCTCAATATCCAGTACTCCCCACTCAATACAAAGAGCTTACAGTCAGAAAGAGAAATATAAGAGCAATTATAACAGTACAGAAATCATTATGGTAGAAGTAGTGTTATAGCCTGAGAACACAGAGAAGTGGAAAAGTAAAGAAGGCTGGCTGCACAAATTTGCAGAGTACTAGGGATGAGATTTCAGTGAGAAATTTGTATTCAATTTTGTGTTCAAGCCAGAGAATGGTTTTCTGGCAAAGGAAACAAGCTAATACATATGACTACTATTTATGGTGCATTGTGAAGGCTTGTGGCTGAATATACATTTCATACACACACACATATGTAAATAAAATTCTCATTTGGGCAATAATACAACAATCCCTCCTCAATTTTTAGAAGCTATGTAGCTTGCCTAGGATCAAATTCTCAGTATTAGACTCCAGATTTTTTAAGAAATATTTTTTAGTTGTAGATGGTGTGACTATCTATCTATCTATCTATCTATCTATCTATCTTTATGTTGTGCTGAGGATTGAACCCAGTGCCTCATGTGTGCTAGACAAGTGCTCTACCACTGAGCCACAACTGTAGCCCCTAGACCCCAGATCTGAGTCACCTTGTTCAAATACAAATTTCAGGACTGATATAACACCATACAGTTTCTATCCTATGCAAAGCAGATACAGGAGAGAATATGGCACAATGAACAATGCTTCTCATTTCTCTGTCATGTATCAGAACAACTGGAGGTTCTTTCTATAAATAATGTCTATACTCCCTTTCAGAAGTTTCTAATTTAAGAAATTTAGGGTGAGCTTAGGTTGAAACAGTGTTAGGATATTTTCAAATACCATCACTTAACAGGGACATGTTCTCAGACATGCATCATTAGTGATTCTATTGCTGTGCAAACATCATAACATATACTTATAAACTAAGTTGGCTACTAGGCACTATAATTGCATGGGAATGGTATTGACCACAATGTTGTTACTGACCAGAATGTTGATATGACACATGAATGTAGTTAAAGTCAGTGTTTGAAGGCAGAGGATGATAAGGTTAGAGTCCTGTGTCATATCAACATGGGCAGAAGATCGTGGAGGACCTTGTATATTTTCTCTTCCTGTTAGAGCCAAACCCATAAACACTATACTATACTTACTGTTTTCAGTTTCTTTTTTTAAATTTTTTTTTTAGTTCTAGTTGGACACAACACCTTTATTTTATTTATTTTTATGGGGTGCTGAGGATTGAACCCAGTGCCTCACACATAATGAGAAAAGGACTCTTACCTCTGTCTGAGCCACATTTTTAGGTTCTTGTGTCTTATTTTCTCATCCTCCACAATCAAGTTCTCTCTTAATCAGTCTAATGGAATCATTCTGACAGAAGCCATCCAAAGAATTTATCAGTCTTCATTCCCTATAACAGCATTCTGTTCTCTTACCCCGTAATAATTCTTTTTATTCCCCCACCCTTTTAATATTGGGGAACACAAAGGTCTGTTTTTGACCCTCTTCTGTTCTCATTCTTCACTTCACCCTGGGCATTCCAACCAAGCCTATGACTTCACCTGTGTCCTATATACTGTAGAATATTAGAACAATTCAATCTTATAGCCAGGTTTGACCTGAAGCTCCAAATACTTACTAAACATCTCTATTTAATCTTCTGTAAGAGGTCTCAAAACTGACACCCCCCCCCCAACTCTGCTCTTTAATACTCCTAAACACTGTACTATTATCTACACAGCTACCCAAGTCAGAAAATTAGAAATAATTTAACTTCTGCTTTGCTCTTGCATCCAGTCAAGCTTGTTACCAGTAAGCAAAAGACAGGAATATTTCACCAGACTTGGGACTGATGCATCTGGAACAACTGGAGCATCTGGGGCTGAGAAGCAGTTAATTATTCCAGGAGCTAGTCTGGACAGAGTGAAGTAGATGATACAAAAAAAAAAAAAAAAAGGGGGCAAAGGATGGGTCAGGATACCCAGATTAACACCAAGGAAAGCTCCAAGAGAGGAGCTTTAAAGTTCAGTCCAGAGAGAAAACACAACCAAAGCAGCTTAAAAATCCTCTTGACTGACAGGAAAAAAACAAAAACACAATTCCACTCAAATGAAGTTCAAAAGCAGGAAGAAGAAATCTATTGGCATTAGAAGCGTAACAGTGGTTTCCTCTGGAAAAGGGTATTGACTGGGAAGGGGAAAGAATTTTTTAGAGCACTGATAACATTCTATATTGTGCTCTATACAACTAAATATACTTGTAAAAATTTATCTGGCTTGGGCTGGGGTTGTGGGTCAATGGTAGAGAACTTGCTTTGCACATGTGAGGTACTGGGTTCTATCCTCAGTACCATGTAAAAATAAATATTATCCATCTACAACTAAAAAATATTTTTAAACATTTATCTGGCTAAATATACTTAGGGTATGCAGACTTTACTATTATTGTTTTTTAGTCAATTTCAAAATTTAAAAAGAAAAATTCTAGTGGGGAACAGATACTACCCCTCCCATCAGAAGCCATGCTGGATATATTTTACCTCTTCAATATCTCAGCCTATCTGCTGTTGTCACTATTGTGTCCAGGACCTAATCTCACACATGATCTACTGCATGTTTCTTTAACTAAACCACATATACCTCTTGGGTTTCCTATTATCTTCATATAATTATGAATAGTCTTACCTTCCACATAGAAATGTTTATCAGTTTAGACAAAATATTTTACGTTCATTCTATTTACCTATAAGCCTCCCTGCCTCTTGTGTGCTTCATTCTACTTCCAATTACATCTCCGTATACTCACAGTAATTCTTAAGAAACTATCTTATTTCAGGATTTAAACCCTCCAATGTTTCTCCTTTACTCATAAAATGGAATCCAAATCTTTGAAGTGATCCAACCACACTAGTACATCCAGCTTCACTGTTAATATCAACATGTTTGGAACCACTTCCACCAAATATCCCATATATCAGACCAGTGTTATACAATCTTTTCTTTGCCCCATTATCATCCCCTTTCAAAGAACCTTTTAGACATTCTTTCCATAACTGCCAACCCATATCCAATTAATACTAAGAATAAAACTTTGCCAGTAAGGTTGGGGTTTAGAAGGCCATATTTGTAGTTAATACCACACCTTTTTTCCCACCCATCCCCCTAAAAACCAGTTTTTGTCCCTTTTGGGGTGATATCACTTCCATTGGAAATGCATGCTCCTACAGACTGATTTCTTGTTCTACAAATGTACCTGGCTTGCCACTATCTGTGCCTTTGCATATGCCTAGAATGATCTCCCTTTGGTATACCTTATACCATTCAGATGTCTTTTCATGACATTTAGGATCAAATTCAATGCTCTTCCAAGAAGTCTTTTCTGCCGGGTGCAATGGCACATGCCTGTAATCCCAGCAACTTAGGAGGCTGAGGCAGGAGGATCAAGAGTTCAAAGCCAGCCTCAACAGATTAGCGAGGCACTTAGCAACTCAGTGAGATCTTGCTTCTAAATAAAATATTAAAAAGGACTGGGGATGTGGATGTGGATCAGTGGTTAAGCACCCCTGGGGGGTTCAATCCATATACAAAAAAAAAAAAAAAAAGTCTTTCCTTTACCCAACTTGCAGTTTCAAATCCCTAATAATAACCATAATGTTTTACTACATTTATGTTTTCATGTTTTTCTTCTAAGTCACTGATGAACAGGGACCGTACTCAATTTCTATCTATAACCTTTGTTTTAATATCAGTTTTAACATATTATTTGTTAAAGGTATGGATGTTATCATCTGAGCAATGCAAGTACACTTCTAGAAGACTTCCTCTTTAACCTGTTATATAAACAGGTTATATATATATTACATATATAAATACACACGTACACACAAACACACACACACATATAATACCTACTCTTTTAAATCCCCCAAATGGTAACATATTGCTAATTTATACTAGAGAGTGGGAAATAAAATCTAAACAAGAGTAAAATATGAAGGACTGGGGTTGTGGCTCAGTGGTGGAGCTCTTGCCTTACATGTGTGAGGTACTGGGCTAGATTCTCAGCACCACATAAAAATAAATAAATAAATAAAGATATTGTGTCCATCTACAACTAAAAAAATATTTTTTAATAGAATATGATTAGATCCAAGATCTAAAAGCAATATGATGATGAAATAACTAGAAAAAAATACATGGGTAGAAAAACTGGGGGGAAAAAGTCTGAACTAAAGCAGAACTGGGGAGTCCATCGATAGATTCAGGAGGTAAGATCAATAAGATGTATTAACCAATTGGATATAAGGAGGAAGATACCAGGAGGAATCAAGAGCAAAAACCCACACATTTTTTAGGTGGACAAGTAGTCCAATCATCTCAACAAAATACTAAAAAGGGATAATAATGAAGACTTCAATTTAAGACAAATGGTTAAGAACCTGGAAGACAATTTGAAAGTTAGATACATGAATCTGAAACACATAAAAAGGGGATAAAATGAAATATATGGTGCTTAGATACGTCAGACCATAAAAATTAAATGAAGTTACTGAAAAAAGACTAACATACACAAATCATCAGTCCTGGTGAACATGAAGTATTCTTTAGTATATGAGGACTTTATAAAATATATTTCCACTTCTTGTTTTTTTTTTGATGAATATTGCAAAATATTATGTTAAAGAGAGGTAAATAACCATAAGAGAGATGTACATTCAATCTAAAGTGAAAAAAAAAAAGGTTATAAAGAATGGTGTTGAATATGCACTCAGTTGAAAAACAGTTACATTCAATTTTATCTGTGAATTTTTAAGTAATTTTTGATGTAAGGACTCAAAATGAGTACTTTAGCAGTTTTTGTCAAAACCAGCACAGGTTGGTCTTGAATCTGAGCTCCTCCTGCCTCTGCCTTCTGAGTAGGTGGTATTACAGGCTTGCCAATGCACCCAGCTTCCCACAGAGTATTTAAGTCCAAATTTTCCCATAAAAATACCTTTATAAAGTGAAAAATGAAATCAAAGAACTAGTTCAGAAAAAAATAATGCTGTGGAAGCTGGAGAAATAGCTAGAAAAGTAAAAATTGTTAGATATCTAAGTGACACACATGACGTGTCTGGCTCTGAAAGTTTATTACAAAGTTATAAGACACAAATAGCTCAGGTGGTAGAATGCTTGCCTCACATGCACAATGCCCCCGGTTCAATCCCCAGCACCACAAAAATAATTTTAAAAAGACACAATTCTTAGCCATTTGTGTATTTTTCATAAATAATTTCCACCCAAAGGAAAATAAGTAAATTAAGCTTAATCAATCAAATGTTAATTCCATTTATCATCCACTTTATTCACTTGATTTCCAGAACACTACTATTTTCTCTCTTGGTTTTTCTCCTATTGGATAGTTTGCTCCCATTCCTTTGATGGTTTTTACTCTTCTCCCCCAACTATTTCTTTCTTTTTGGTATCCAGGATTGAACTCAGGTGCACTTGGCCATTGAGCCACACCCCTAGGACTATTTTTTTATTTTATATAGAGACAGGGTCTCACTGAGTTGCTTAGTGTCTCACTTTTGTAGAGGCTGGCTTTGAACTTGCAATCCTCCTGCCTCAGCTTCCCCAAGCCACCACGCCCGGCTTTTCCCCTAACCTTAAAATGATGGAGTGCTCTGGGAAATTTACTGTCTTTAGTCCCCTTCTATTTTTAATGAACACTCTTGATAGTAGTAATTCCACGTCCAGTTTCCTGCTTTAAAATTTTGTAGTCATAAGGTTACATATATTATTTAAAGAGAACACACCCACACCCAGGAGACTGGAGATTGAAATTTTATTCATCAAGTTAAAGACACTTTTAAATCTCCAGCATAGCATTCCTTTAGAACAAATTTGTACATGCACTTCCTTACTCAACATTTCTAATAATCACTTTAAATCTGACATGTTCAAAACTGAATTTCTGATCCTCCTCAACAAACCCTACTCCTCTTGCAAATTTCCGCATCTTTTTTGTGTGTTTGTGCTGGGGTTGAATAAAGGGCCTCAAACATCAGAGGCAAGTGCTCTACTATCAAGCTACACTCCCAGTCCATGTCCCCAGCTCTTTGAGGGCACCTCAAACTCTAATTAAACTCCAGTTATGTAGGCCAAAACTCTTAAAATAGTGTTTGATTCTTCTCTTTCCCTCAAAGATTGCATCTAATGTATTAACAAACCCCACTGGCTAAACATTCAAATTATTTTCTGTCACCAGCTGGCCCAGCTAGCAACAACAAAAAACCATACAAACACAGAAATACCTTTTCCAGGGCTCAGGGACAGCTTTGATGCCTCAGATGTCAGCTCCCAAGCTGGAATTCAAGGGGAGAAACGGAGGCAGGAGGCAAGAGGTAAGAGGCAAGAGAGAGAGCACACCCTAACCCCCACACTATTTATTTAGGGAAAAGACATTCGATAGAAAGTTCCATCCAAATAAGGCAAGGGACTGGGTTTCGAAGAGTGAAATCTTGCTTGGTGATGTCTTGTGGTCAGCAGATTGACTGACATGTTGGAAAGCCACACCCGTCTCAGGTGCTGTGTGGGATCACAGGCAGAGCTAGAGGAAAGGCACACATATGTCGCATAGCCTAATCAGACAGTAATGTCAGGCCAGGCCCCTTATACGCTCAAATGTGCATAGCTTACATACACAGCCCATGGATGGCTCCTGACAATTTTCAAAGTCTAAATACTTCTCACTGCCTCCATTACTATTACCTTAGTCTGAGTTACCATCATTTCTTACCTGACTTAATGCAATAATCTCTAACTTCCTACTTCTATTTGCTCCCTCACAGCAGTCAGGAGACTTTAAAAATGAAGCTAAGTAAGATAATTTTACTCCTTTGCTCTAAAATATTTAGGTGGCCCTTCCACCCCTATTACTAAAATAAGTCAAAGAATTTACAATGATTCAGAAAGTTCTGTTTCACCATTCTTTCCTCTAACTTCACTTCTTACTCACCCTAGTTCACTCTTTATTATAGTCACTCCAGGGTTGCTTGCTATTCCTACAATGCATCAAGACATGCTCATCATAGGGCAATGCCTATTTCCTCTGCTTGCAAAGCTCTTCCCCCATGATTAATTCCACCACATACATCAAATCTTTAATCAAAAGTCAACTCAAAGCTGAGTGCAGTGTACACGCCTGTAATCTCAGCAACTCGAAAGGCTAAGGCAGGAAGATTGTGAGTTCAAAGCCAGCCTCAACAAAAGTGAGGTGCTAAACAACTCAGTGAGACCCTATCTCTAAATAAAATACAAAACAGGGCAGGAGATGTGGCTCAGTGGTCAAATGCCCCAAGTTCAATCCTTGATAACCCCCCCCAACAGTCAACTCAACCAGGAAAACAGGAACTACCTTATTTAAATTGCAACCCAGCTCTTGTTCTATTGTTTCCAGGACCCCTGATCCTACTCTTTTTTATAGCAATATAATTTTTATATTACTTATATACAATATAATAATTCACTTGTTTATATTTATCATCTGCCTTCTCCATTCCTTGCTCCATTAGTATATAAGAACCACAGGACAGGTGGGTGGCACATATCTTTAATTTCAGTGACTCAGCATGCTGAGGCAGGAGGATCACAAGTTCAAGACCAGCCTTGGCAACTTAAGGACTCTGTCTTGAAATAAAAATTAAAAGGGCTAGGGATATAACTGAGTGGTAAAGTACCCCTGGGTTCAAGTCCCAGTGCCAAAACAAAACAACAACAACAACAACAAAAAAAAAACCCCACTAGGACCAACCTATTTGTTCACTGATCCGTCCTGGTACAGAGAATTGTATCTTGAACAGGTAAGTGCACAAGAAATAATTACAATATACCCTTAAGAGTCAACTAAAAGAAAAAGGTTCTTCTGAAAGCAAATGAACTTGTGAGAATTTAACCAATTTTTTTTTTTAAAGAGAGAGAGAGAGAGAGAGAGAGAGAGAATTTTTTAAAAAAATATTTATTGTTTAGTTTTCGGCAGATACAACACCTTTATTTTATTTGTATGTGGTGCTGAGGATCGAACCCAGCGCTACACACATGCCAGCCAAACGCGCTACCGCTCGACCCACATCCCCAGGCCTCAATTTTTTTAATCAAAATAAACCATCACTATGATTTGGGTTACTTACTCATGTTTTCCTTATTTCTACATTTGTACCCCAATGAATGAAGCAGTTAACGTATTATGCTGCTATATGTCAAGCTCTATTTTATGAACTGTAGGCATTCCTTGAATAATGCTGATCTTCCAGTAAAACAAGATAAAATACTTAAAGCACAACTTGGCAAATATAACTTCACAAACAGTTTAAAAATTTTCCTACGCTCAAAAAATATGCAATAATAATTTTGCCATTAAGGAGAAGAATTCTACAATTAAAATATGAATGTATCAAAACTAATGTTTACAAGTAAAACTTACATCAAACATTCAAAGTTTTGTTCGACAGCATTCTGCCAACTGAGCTATATCCTCAGCCCCTGAATATTTCTAATGATAAAAAAAAACTATGGGAGGGCGGAGCATAGCGGTGTACACCATTAATTCCAATGACTCCAGAGGCTGAGGGAGGAGAATATTAAGTTCAAGCCCAGCCTCAGCAATTTAGCCAGACCCTGTATCCAAATAAAAAAATATATAGTTGTGGGGGCTAGGGCTGTAGCTCAGCACTAAAGTGCTTGCCTCAAAGTGTGAGGCATGGGTTCGATCCTCACCACCACATAAAAATAAATATACTGTGTCCATCTACAACCAAATAAATATTAAAAAAATAGATAGATAAATAGACAGATAGTTGGGGATGTAAGTCCGTAGTAGAGAGCCCTTGGATTCAATCTCCAGTAACTCAAAAATAAATAAATAATAAAGGAAAATTCAGCTATTTAAAAAGACTGCTTTCACTTAGCTAACATGCCCTTCCAGAATCATAATAAGAAATTAAGATTCCATAATAGCGATGGGGGGAACTTTAGATAGGGCAAAGGAGAGGGAGGAGAAGGGAGGGAGCAAGGGGGTAAGAATGAAGTTGGAATGATTAGACATCATTACCTTAATTACAAGTCTGAAGATATGATCAGTGACTTGAAAAATTGTGCTCTATGTGTAATATGAAATGAATTGCATTCTGCCATCATATATAATAAATTAGAATAAATAAATAATTTAACAAAACACACACACACACACACAAAGAAAGAAAATTAAGATTCATACGATTAAAGATGCAAAGGACTCTGGAAAGTGGTAATATTTACTTTGTTCCTGTGCAAAGACCAGGATTTCCAATAACAAAGTTTGACCTGCCACGGCTTAAATTATGACTTAAATAGTAATATGTCCTACAAGGCCGGCGCAGTTACTTATTACTAAGCAAAAAACCTGAAAATCTGGGCTGGGGATATAGCTCCATTGGTAGGGTGCCTGCTTTGCACACACAAGGCCCTGGGTTCAATCTCCAGCATCGCAAAAACAAACAAACAAAACCTTGAAACTTAAAAGTGACTTAAGAATTAAAGCATTTCAATTTCATTAATGCAAATATAAGCGAGTACTCCCATTCATGGTTGTTATATAGTGTTTGTTTTGGTTTAGGAAACATGCCAGTGATTATAAAAATAAAAAAATTAAAAAAAAA
>NW_025999869.1:22706833-22733665 GCF_001458135.2 Marmota marmota marmota
AAAAAAAACCTTATCCAAAACAAGGAATACCTTCCCCCAAAATTTAAATAATCCACAAGGATGTGCAAGGCTAACAGGTTTTCGTTATTTGTCTGAAATTTAGCTTCAGGTCAAATGACAACTTTTTCAGTTCGTGCCATCACTGCTAACCCAAAATACTTTATCGTGTAGTCAAGCCCAAAATACTGTAAAAAAATTTCTAATGACAGTCTGAAAAAGTACCTAGAGAAGTGATCTTAAAACAGGCATCAGCCACCACAGATCTTATCATCTGACTGGATGCAAAGTTTTAAACGGAGTTTCTAAACTTTTACCTTTTCTGGTGGACTGTACAATATTTCTGGGACGCAGCACACACTGAAGTTCGTTCTTAATTGCCTGACTGTTATAGGTCGCTTAAAATTCTTACTTTGTGTCTTAGTCTACCTGAACGTACGGGCAAACTCCCTCACCCACCCACATTTTGCCCAACTCAGAAAATACTATTTAGTAACAGGGTTTTCTTATCAAAGACATAAGGAAGTGCCCTGCAAGAACGGGCGTGCTTGAGAAGACCGCACTTTTTCGGGAAGGAAAGGCGGTCACCATCCAGCCCATGACAAGGACCTGGGTCAGGGCTACAGGACGCAGAAAACAGATACCCGGCAGCAGGTGAGAATTACTGGCACTGGGACAGTCGCCGCAAGCTGAGGAACGCCGTCAGTTGAACTGCAGAAGCACGCCAGGATCAAATGGCCTTACCTCGGGGGTCCGTTCGGGCGGCTTCTTCTTCAGCGCTTGCCTAGCGCAGGGGTCCACCGGTGAGTTCATGGCAGCAGCCCAGATGCTCCTCACCCCACCCCTAGCAGCCCACAGGACAGCCCATTCACCTCACGTAGGGGTGCGCCCTCCCTACAGGGAGGGAACTCCGCACCGTCGTAGGGTCCGAGCTCAAGCAAACAAACCTTCGCAGTGCCCGCCCAGGGCCTCAGCCCACGCGCGACTGGCCAGAAAGAAGCCCGCGCGGGGGCGAGGGGAAGCAAGTACGCATGCGCATCACGTGCACGCACGCTAACCAGAGCCTTAAGGGTGACGTAATAACTGGGACGGTGCGGTTAAACCTTTTCCAGCCCTCCGTGAGATTTAATGACTCGTCGCGAGATCTCACTTAAACCGATCAGGGGATCCGCCTCACAGTTGTGGTTTTGGCCTCTCTAGCTTCCGGAGTAGGGCCGGAAACGCACTCACAGGGTCTAAGCGAAAACAGCCTGTTGGGCAGAACTCTGGGGAAGGCGTCTGGAGGGAGACGTTTGTATCCAAATCCGGAAGCTAGGCGGAGCTCCTTCTCTGCAACTGTGACGCCCAGCCCTTGGAGAATGTGCGGAAGTCGAAGCCGCCATTCGCCAAGCAAGGAAATCCACGCATACCACTCCCTGTGTTTCTTTCAATATAACAATCTTTTGTGAAAGCTGTCCACAAAAAAGTGCTTGTTCTTCTCAAGACAAGTATTTTAACACCAGAAAAAGCAGAAAAAGCAAAGCTTTTTGACATTGGAGAGGGGCGAGTGTCCATGGTGCTGGGTGCCAACTTATAATCGCCGTTTTGCAAAGCCAGGTGTAAACCGCATTCACCCAATGCCCAGAACCGGCCTCCCTCCACCCATCTCCTCTCTCAGGTAGGTTGGCGTAGGAATGCCTGGACTTAGAGTGGACGCTTTTGCGCTTTTACATTGCATCTGCTTCCTAGCAAGCTGGATAAAGCCCATTTCGATTTACTTGTCCTTTGGTAAGCAAAACATCACTTCGGGGCAATCAGACATCAGCAAAGGCTATTTAAACAATAAAAGTTAGCTCAAAATTCCAGAATCCTTCATTTTAGAACAATGCTTTGTACCATTTCTCATTAATGCGAAGATGGGCCGCATTAGTCATAAGGTTCCTCACTTGGGCAACACCACGGACTGTCTTTTACATAACTGAAATTTAAGGTCCTTGAAGGCTTTGGCCTCATTTAGATACATCTTAATATACTTCACTAAATTGATTTAAGATTATGACGTGATTTTCATGTGTTTAATGACATGGTGAAAGTTAACATTTATTTTAGAGTAAAAAAACGGAAAAGAAAAGTTCAGGCTACAATATTTCATAGTGCCATACTCTGCACTGGTCCTGGGACTTGCTCAAACTTGAAGACTACTAACAAGTCTCTTTCTCCCTAATTTTGAGAAAAGACACCAAAGTAGATGTGGCTCAGCCATTACAGAAATAATAGTGGAAAAATCACAAAACAGTAGGCAAACCATCCCTCCCCCACATCATACACACACACACACACACACACACACACACACACGTACATACTCAAAGGTCTGCTCAATGTCAGACAAAAGATTATCCCTTCTATTCTTCAAGGATCAATTTCCAGTGTCATCAGTATCCTTAAAGAGGGGAAAGGAATCAAAAACATGGATTATCATTAACTTGGATTTTAGGGGCAAACAGACCTGAATTTGTGTCTTTTAAAACACCACTTCTACTTAGGTGACTTTTTTTTTTTATTTTTTGTTTTGTGATACTGGGGATTGAATCCAGGGTATCAGTGTGTGCTAGGTAAGCATTATACAACTGAGCCACACCTGCAACCTTGAATCTATCTTTGAACTTCAGTTTCTTCAGTTATAAAATGGGAATAGTAAAGGACTTATAGCTTCAGGATTTAAGATTACAGATGAAAATTCATTTAAACACTTACTATGTTGCCTGCACAATTCAAACATTCTTCATTATTTTCACTTTACCTCTAGGAAATTATTTCTCTAAAGTAGAAACTCAAGTTTGAAGAAATGAATAGTTTAATGTGTTTGTTCATTTCTATTCAGAAACATGAAATGTAGAACAAGAGGAATTCTTGGAAAAACATTTTTGGCAGGGGGGAAAAGTATCTTATAAAGCTGAAACTTAACACTCCATGACAGCAAGTCCACTCCTTTATAAATGTTTTAAAGAATACCTATGTACACCAAAAAAGATGGACAAAAATGCTCATAGTTGCCAAAACAAAGAAATAAGTCAAATATCAGAATGGTATACTCATTCAGTGCAATATCAGCTGCATTGCACATGGGCGAATCTCCTAACAATGTTGAGGGGGAAAACAAAAACAAAATAAGGAGTATGAATACACTCAGTGTTCAAACACAAGTATTAGTTATGGATACATACACAAAGACAAAACTAAAGAAAAAAACAAGGACACATTCACAAAAAGTCATGTTGATAGTTACAAAAATGAGAAATTATGATCAAGATAGGGTGTATATGGCCGTGCAGGGTGGGCACACGCCTGTAATCTCAGCAGGTTGGAAGGTTGAGGCAAGAGATTGTGAGTTCAAAGCCAGCCTCAGCAAAAGCAAGGCCTTAAGTGAGCCACTCAGTGAGACACTGTCTCTAAATAAAAAACAAAATAGAGCTGGGGATGTGGCTCAGTAGTTGAGTGTCCTGGAGTTCAATCCCTGGTAAATTCCCCCCCACACACCATAAAGAGACAAGGTACAGGTAGGAGGGAGCTTCTATATTGCTGAAAACAATCTACTTTTTGACATGGGTAATTGTTACATGAGTGTATATTCACTTTTCAGTATGCCATAAGAGAAAATGAATTAGTACACAAAAATAACTTGTTTTATTAGACTTTTTTGTGACAGCAATAATAGTTATCCACAATGACAATCTGGTATGCTGCTGGTGTGTCCCCAAAAAGTTTCATGTGTTGGAAGCATGAACCCAGTGTGTTGATGGATGGAAGCTTTACTAGACAGAACCCAATGTGAGGAAATTATATCACTTGGACATTGCCCCCAGAAGGGACCCCAGTAATTCCCAAGAGGGGTTGCTGTAAGAACCTTGCCTAATCAGGCCCCATGCTATTTTTAATACCAGCTTCCAGAACTATGTCTGTACATATTATACAGCTTCAGGTATTTTGTTGTGGCAATTAAAAATTGTCTAATAATGCTGTCCATTATCTAAAAATGGGCACATATTCAAAATCTATCTTGGCCTTAACCAACTTGTATAAGGTAACCTCCAGGACAGGATTTGCCAGCACTAACTGTATGTAGGGTGAAAATATAATGATGTGAATGCAAGTAATTTATTAAATTGTGGGAAAATAACATGGTTAGGTTTTTTAAAAAATTAGCTTAACTCTCTACCTCATTTTTTTTCATGGTACTTATACTACCTGATTTGTCTTTTGCACCAGAGGGGAAAATGTAAACTCCATGAGAATAGAAAAGAATGTTTGTATTTTTTATTGACATATCCCTGGCACCCAAATCTATCCCTACCTAGCACATAACTGGTGCTCAATAATTATTTGCTGAATGAAAAAAAATAGAACTAAATACTAAGAAGGAATTTTGCTATTGGCAAAATAGGCTTTTGAAACTGGGCATAATGGCACATACCTGTAAAAAATAACAACAGGAAGTAGTAGTAGTAATTGTAGTAGTAGTAAAGGCAAGGCAAAGTAAAGCACTTGATTGTTTTACAGTGGTAAAGAGAGAAATTTGGCTAGATCTATTGCACATACCAAACTGAAAGCCACTGAGCAGATGTATATGACCACCTTTCCAATTAACTGTAAATCAACAACAAAAAATGGGAGTAAAAAGCTCTGGTTTTAGTAGCACTTGGAATAAGGTAAGGAATTGAGGCATGAGTATGCTGAATATTGAGTTACCATAGAACTTCTGGTTCAAATCCAGAATGTTATCAATGAGTCGCAATCTCTGAAGGCAGGATTTAGAAATTAAAATTGTTTTGTGTATGTAGTACTGGGGATTGCATCCAAGGGTGTTCTACTACTGGATCAAATCCCAGCCCCTTTTTGAAAATAATTTTGAGACAAGATTTCCCTAAGTTGCTCAGGCTGTCCTCAAAATTGGGATCCTCAAACTTATGTTTAACATGATTCTAGAGTAGCTGGGATTAAAGGTGTGTGCCACTGAACCAACCCAGATAGGAATTAACATTTTTCGAAACCATTTACACATCTTGAGACCCTGGGTTGGATCTCCAGCACAGCCAAAAACGTGTGTGTTTGTGTGTGTGTTTCAAAAGCCAGGTGTTTGCTGGGCACAATGGTTCACACCTGTAATCCCAGTGGCTCAGGAGGCCAAGGCAGAAAGATTTCAAGTTCAAAGGTAGTCTCAGAAACTTAGTGAGGCCCTAAGCAACTCAGCAAGACCCTGTCTCTAAATAAAATATAAAAAAGGAACGGGGATGGGACTCAGTGGTTAAGCACCTCTGGGTTCAATTCCTGGTACCAAAGGGGGAAAAAAAAAAAAGCCAGGTGTTTCTAATATACTCTAAGGTTTGAGAATCTCTTAAACTCAGGTTTTAGACTAGCATTTCACCCATTTCAACTATAGTTCCTATACTTGAGACAAACTCAATGTGTCGTAAAAGGGTGGCACCATAAGTTTCTAAAGGAAATAATAATAACTCACTCCTTCCATGTATTTACACATTTCATCAGATTTGTTCTGCTTGATACAATTTACGAAAGTAATATGCCTTTATCAGTAATATGAATTTGAGCAATTAGGTGAATATAAAGACATGTTTTTCTTCTCCTTTGTGAAAACAGTCATTTGGAATTTCAATCCTAATATAATACTTCCCCACTGGGCATGTGTAAGCACATGCCTGTAATCCCAGTGATTTGGCAGAGACACAGGAGAATCACAAGTTCAAGGACAGCCTCAGCAGCTTAGCAAGACCTTATCTTGAAATAAAAAATAGAAAGAACAGGGATGTAGCTCAGTGGTAAAGTGCCTTTGGATTCAATTCTCAGTGCAAAGGAAAAAAAAAAAAAAGAAAAAATTGATAACTCTCTCTAGAATAAAAATCAAGGTTTATCTGCAGGAGGTCTAAAAGGATAGTGTTAATACAGACCAAGAGTTATCTGCAATATGAAGGGATCACAGTCTAGAGTCATATATTCCCTGGAAGAAAATTCTACTTTAAAAGAAAGGTGATAAGGGGACCGAGTGTCCTGTGGGAGAGGAGATGCTATGACCTGAGCATATGTTCAGATCAAAAGCCCCACCAAAGTACTCTTGACAAATAATGTATGGGAATTTTACATATTCTTTAAAAATTTGTTTTGGACCATTTTACTTTTTAACGGGTATTATTTTCTTTTCATTTCTTTCAGTGTTAGGGATCTAACCAGAACCTTACACACATTAGGCAAATGCTTTACCAGCAAGCTACATCTCCAACCTGTCAACTGTATTATCTGCCCAATCCCTTCCCACACAGAGCTATAATTTCCCAGCCCCTGTTACACTTTCAGCTCAGATTTGTTTCACTTGCAACCCCACCTCTATGTTCCACATTGGCAAAGACAAATGAAGAAATCCCAGATATCTTTACATCTCTCACCACAACTAGTTAAGAAAACTTCTGGTCTGAGAGACAAGATGGACTATATATAGGGAAAACTATATGATTTGAGGTAATGTTACATTCTCTATACCTCAATTTCTTTTTTTTAATATTTTTTTAAGATGGACACAATATCTTTATGTATTTTATTTATTATTTTTTGTGGTGCTGAGGATCATACCTCAATTTCTCATTCACAAGTCCTCGATGCTTCTCAGAAGTGTTGCAAGATTTTTTTCTAAGTGTATGTGCGAACAGATGAAGAGAACTGATAGTTGCTTCCCAAATATTAGCTACTTCTTCTGCATGAAAACAATGCACTTATTTTCTTTGGCTAATTGCTGAAAAAAAAAGTCATACACATAATATGATATGAAAACAGGTACTCCCAAAGTCCCTGGTCTAGTCCTGTCTCCAAGCATAACTGTTCAAGTCAACCTGGTTTGAGAAAGGCAGCTCCCCAACAACTTTGTTCATGGTTGAATTCCTGCTAGGGAGTGGGCTTGAAGGATATAAGGAAGAGCTGACTACCCTACAATGCAGATGAAAAGGAGAGACTTACTGGAATTCACATTCAGATCAGTAAACAAACCAGGATTACAACCCAAACAAATTGGCCAATTTTTTGCTTAATTGTAAAGTCTTGTAATAATTAATTTGTATTCAAATCAATGTTCTTAACAGCTTCACATAGCTTCCTCTAGGTTTTAGTTGGTTGGGTTCAGTTTGCATTTAAAGAAATTTTGTCATTGTGAGTAATACAGTCTGCGAATGTATTAGTGTATGTTTTGTTATTGCATTTCTATTCATAAGAACATGTTAAAAATTATCCAACAACAATTGGGAAAAGGCTGGTAAAATCACCAGGTTATTAGTGACAGCCAAAAGGTTTATCATTTGATGCACACTAGCACTGAGTTGTATCCCCATCCCACCCCTGTACTGGGGAGTGAATGTAATGCTAGGGCAGGCATTAAGGAACCAGGCACTCTAGTGCTGAGATTAAACCCACAGTAGTGATCTGAAGTAAATTCTTGACATACATTATTTTACTCAATTCCAACAACCTCATGATGTATATTTTACAAATACTGAAAAGTCACATGTCCAGAAGTGTCAAACATCTAATTGGTTTGACATCAGAGTCCATAATGTTACATAGATCTTATTAACATACGAAAGAAAGACCAACACTACCCATCAAATCGATGTGTGTTTATTGCACAAATTTCCCCTAGAACTGGGAGGTTATTATAATACAGGTGTACATTTGAAAAATGTATTCTGAACAAGGAACAAGTATGTACATTTTATATATCCATCATCTAAATAACTTAGAGAAAGCAGAACACTCTCATAAGACATCAAACAGAAGTAGGCCTTACGTAAAATCTGATCTTTTTTTTTGTGATCATCCTCAGTGTATGCCAACTGCAACAAAACGAAATCTGTGCTAGTATGTTTATTGCACTTAATATTTTCAAACTCAAAATTAAGACATATTAATAAATGCCAGGACACTTAGAACCAACTCAATTAGTTTATATGTATGGAAAATTAGTTTTAATTCTATCATATAAAAGATCCCTTTTTTATTGCTTGTTGCAACAATATTTTTGATATGTAACATATTTGTACCATAAGAAGTTGAAAAACTTATTTTAAACAGGTCAAAACTCTTTTGACATTCATCATACAGACCACCAAAGCAGTAAATCATTCCTTGGGCTTCATATAAGGAAAGAATGATTATGATGAAGGTCCAGAAATTATAGGAGTGTTAGGAATTATAACTCAGGAATCCTATAAGGATTAAGGTGTGCTTAAGAAACTATGAACCTTTTCCTTCCCAGCAAAGCTTAGCTTTAAGAATAACAGCAGCATGAGCCATTCACTTACTGAAGACTAGAATTACTAAATAGTAATTTATTAGACATTTCAAATAGGACTGAAAACAGTTTGATGATTAAGAAGATTGACTCAAACAGACATTACCTACCTGCTACATATTATTCTGAGCCACAACCAAAAAATAATGTACAATGGCCCATATAGGAAGTATTATAGAATCTGAATTCTGCCAGAGATCGACTCACTGAATTGCAAAAATAGACAATAGAAGAGTTCTGTTAATGAATGGAGTAAGAAAATTAAGCCAAAGAAAATACATTCATAAACATTCTGGCAGCAAGTCATCCACAGGAGACTTGGGTACTAACAAGTACCACCTAAAGGACATGGGCCAAACTGTAGGCAGATCAATTTCAGATTTACTTTCTATTAAAACAACCACTTCTTTGTCTAGTTGGAAATCTCTTGAATAAACATAAAGGGTGAGGAAAATGTGACCCAACACTAGTCAAGGTTGACTAAACAAAGAACATAAAATTTTCACTGATCATTGAAAAGTTATAATAGCAAGAATGGATGTGCTATATTATAAATGTATTTAGTAAATAAATAAACAAGTGGTTTTCTTAAGCTAATGAGTTAATTGTGATGGAAACAGTCAAAGCAGAAATCAGAATTATTTCTACCATTTAATGTATCTTAGACCAGATAAGCAAAGAATAAACTATAATTCAGTATTCAAGTAAACTGAGGTAGTAGAGCATATTGAAAACTTTATCTACCCATCTTTCTATTTACATTACTTACATGGGTTTGGTTTCATATTAGCCTTTCTTACAAGCAACATTCTACAGTATATACAAAGACAACAAAAATTGAGAAGTGGAAATCTGAAAAAAATCACCATTTGGAAGGGAGGAACTGTCACAGAAAAGAGAATAATTTATAATTTCAATTAGTGTAAATTGAATATTTTAAGCAGTGTAACAAAGACTCTGCTCCTGTGGTTTCAAAAAGGGCTGATAATGAAAATAAGGGGCTTGACTACCTGAGCACTTTTAAAGAAAATATTATTCTTATTTTTGCCAATGCTTTGGTGTAATTTCTTATCCTAATTTTCATTTATTAAATTAGTGAATATGTAAATATTAGTATTTATAAGAATTAGCTCATACTTAAAAAACAAATAGTATAAAGTAGTATTCTTATTTTAGGAATCCTCATCCTCAGCCTTAAAAAGAAATTGGCTTTATGTATATTTTAGAATATGTGAAACAGAAAAAAAAATCACATAAACTAATAACATTATATACAATTAATATTAGTTGAAAATTTTTTTTTAGAAAAGGCATGTTCACCAATTTTGTATTTCTACCTCTGCATTTTAAAAAAATAGATACATATGTACACTTGGGTGGACAACATAACATATATTTTCACTCATTATTCTGAGTTTGTTGTAATTAACAGGATGTTTAAAATACTTACATTGAGAAATAACCAGAAATTAGCTGTTTTGAAATGCAAAACAAAATAACAAATAATCAAGGTTTTTTAGCTTTCTACAGAATTAAAAACTAATGACTACTTCTGAGCCATTTAATCATGAGACACTCATTTATGAGTTGTGACAACATTGTAGTGATGACATGAAATTCCTTGATATTATTTATTTTGTAGAAATTTCAAAGTTATGCTTTGGCTTTTTCAAATGCCCCCCACTCACCAGCCAGCAAAATTATTTATGCTGCTTTAGTTTCACTTGGTTAAAAAAAAAACCTACCACCACCCCAAATCCAGTTAAAAGAAAACTCATCCAAAGTACCCAGAATATGCAATGCAGTGCAGGGTACCTGGGAGATGAACTCATTCAGACAGAAGTCTAACAGGAAAAAAATTTCATAAATACATGTTGTGCCTCTTTCCTTGGTTTCTATTTAACTTTCCACCAAAGTTAAAGAAGTATCTGAGCAACATATGGAGAATGAGTGCTTGCTACAGCAGCCAGAAGAGGAAGATCACTGGATTCAATACTGAAATAAAGAAAAGAAAACTCAGTTCAGGCTTTCTGTACAGAGAATATGAATTCTACAGATGATAACTACCTGAAATGATACTATGCCTCAGCAGTTAAGGAGTCACCTTGGCCAAAAGGAAAAGGGTGAGAGGGGAGAATAACAAAAGTACAACATTTTTTAGTAAGTAAAATTTAAAACCACAGATTTAAAAGAAAGGAAAGAAAAGCTGGGTGTGGTGGCACTTTAATCCCAGCAACTCAGCAGGCTGAGACAATAGGATTCCAAGTTCAAGGCCAGCCCCAGCAACTTGGTGAGACCTTCAGCAACTTCTTGAGGTCCTGTCTCAAAATAAAAAGTAAAAAGGACTAGAGATGTAGTTCAGCGGTAAATTACCCCTGGATTCAATCCCCAGTATAAATAAATAAATGAATAAATAAAAATTTAAATTAAAAAAAATGAAAAGAAAGCCTCTAAACTCAAAGGTAACAAACTCATGGATGCAGGAAAGCATCTCATTCACTTACTAATACTGCATTTATGCAAGGCATAATGTATAAATAATAATATCTAGTATAATAAAATAATATTATGTGTAGATTGTTTTGGCTAAAAGTGTTTCTATAATAAGGTATACTGGAAGAAGTAAAGGAAACTTCTTCAAAATACATCTTAAAACAATTTACAGAAAAAGAAAAATGGCTAGTACACATAGAAAAAGCAACTCAGACTTAACTCACAGTTGGAGGAATTTGAATAAAATTAGATGCCACTTTTCAGCTAGCAGCTTGGCAAAATTTAAAGTCTGGTAATAGACCCTAGCTCTTGCTGTTTGTGGAAATTTATATTTACTTTCTGCATAGTACTCAATATTAACTATTACAATATCTTTAAAATTTTTTAATTATGTGCCCTTTTCCCAAAAATTCTCCTTCCAGAAATATATCCTACAAAAGCCAAAGATTTATATTTTTAGGAAAGGAAACTATAAAATATATGATGGAATGCTATACTGCCATTAAAATGAGTGATCAGTATGTGCTCATATGAATAAATGTTGAAGACATATTAGAAGGTCAGTTCTACAATAACAGATAAGAGACTAAACTTTCCAAACCTGAGAGAAAGATGAAAACAACTTTTCATTAATGCCAATATGGCATGAACTTTGGCTATATGCCCATTATTTTAAAAACTAGTCTAATTTTTTAAAAAATAAAAGCATTACATATACATTTCCCTCCCTAGAATAAACAAGATTATATACTGTTTCTGATTTCCCAAATACTTGAAAACAATTCTCTATGTACTCCTCAAGTCAATAGCCTAGCCTCATCAGGACCTGAACAACAGTGTAGTACTATGGTATAAATAAACAGAATCTGCCGTCAGAAAGATATAGTTATTCAAATCCCTACTCATTCCTACTAGTGTGTAACATCTGGCATGTTAATTTACAAAATCCTGATTTCCAATCTGGATGATATTGCCTACACACTGAAGGACGACTGTAAAAATTAAGAAATGGGAGTGTAGTTCAGTGGCAGAGTGTGTACTTAGTATTTTTGAGGTCCTAGCCCTAGGCTCAATCAATTCCCAGCATGCACACACACAAAAAAGGAGTAAAACTAATAAAAGAATTTAATTCAATTTGGTTTGTGACACACAGTAAATTCCTAAATGATGTTCTCCACTTTTCCCTTCATAAAAACTGAATTAGAAAAAAAATTCTCTCTTGTTATAATTTCTTCAACTAGTATTTCAAGAAATGAAATATACACATACACACACACACAAAAAAAAAGTGGTCACAGAACACAAAAAAAGGTGATTATAGAACAACCTGAAGCCAAGCATGGTGGTTTATGTGTGTGATTTCAGAGACTTGGGGGCTGAGGCAGGAGGATCACCAAGTTTGAGGCCCACCTGAGTAAGAAGTGAGGGCCTCAGCAATTTAGGGAGATCCTGTCTCAAACAGACAGACACAAAAGAAAAGAAAAGAAAAGAAAACACCACCAACAAAGAATATACTGAAATAGGGCTTTATTATTCTCCTACAAACTTTCTGTTCCTCTGCAGTTAGCATTTTGGATAACTGTTTCCTTCCATGGAATAACTCAGAAGAGACAGACATACAGATAAGGTGAGAAGAAATATGTAAATAAACATATTTATATAAACATTCATCCTCAGAATGCTGTGACTTCACCATGTAAAAGATAGGACACAATCTTGGAAAAAATGTTTACAACATATTTAATAAATAAAAACTTACTATTAACTTATTTTTTCTAAGATAAAAATTTAGATCGTAATTCACTCTGAATATATTCTCATTATACTGCATGTAGTGGCACAATGGACAGTGCCTTTCAGATCAGTGAATGACAGGGAATCTGCTTTTGTATGGTACAGAGCAATCCAAATGAAAACAATGGCCAACTTTTAATAGGAAAATATACTTAAAAGGAAAAAGGGCAATTCTGAGAAACATCTCTTGCCTAAAGACAGAGCAATGAGAAAGCAAAGCCAGAAAAGAAACTACGAACTTACCCAAGAACCACACCCAGCTCCTTGACATGAACACGCATCTGGCCCCTCAAGTACTCACAGCATTTTGCTCTTGAAGTATAGTTCCTGCAACCGGTCTTCAAGATGCATTACACACTGCAGTTAAGGAAGAACCAAGAATCAGATGAGAAAACTGGTTCCAACTCTTTAAGAAAGACAAATTTCAAAGCATCATGTTTTTTCAATTCTATTTTGTTATTCCAACATGAACAAAAATTTACAGCACATTAAGTTTTAGCTAAAAAGGAGTAGAAATTTGTTTCTGGCTTTTATCAAAGGTTAGCTTCTAAAAGTGCTTTTTTAAAAACTGTAGTAAAGGCTGGGCATGGTGGTTCAAGCCTGTAATCTCAGCAACTAGGGAGGCTAAAGCAGGAAGATCTAGAGTTCAAAGCCAGCCTCAGCAAAAGCAAGGCATAAAGCAACTTAGTGAGACCATGTCTCTTAAAAAAAATACAAAAGAGGGCCAGGAATGTGGCTCAGTAGTTGAGTGCCATTGGTTCATCTATGTCATAGCATTCATCTAAGTCACAGCGGGTACTGGGGGAAAAAAAAACTGGGGTAAAATACATGTAACATAAAATTTACCATTTTAAAATGTATAATTTACTGACAAAAAGTACATTCAAAATGTGCAATACTCATTTTCAGGATTTAAAAAAATATTCTGTATTTCAAATTTGATAAATATAACATTATTATAAATTGATTTATTTCAAATATATAGGAAAGGGTGTATTCTCCTGTGATTAAGTCAGGTTGCAATAGTTCAGAGAATACTCTGTAATTGAAAAGGTTTCTCACCTGGAACATCAAATTAAATACCTAGATTTTGCTTTGTGCTAATAAGCTTGCTCATTTTACTAGAGACAGTTTTTCACATGAATAAATACTATAGATATTTGAGGAAAAAAACAGTAGATTCAAGTATTAAAACATTCAGATTCTTGAAGAGAGTAATCCCCTTTCCAATGAAAAGCTATTAAAGACTCCTAATAAAAGCCCATTATTAGAAAAACACAACTGAATGGATTTCTTAGCTCATCTATTTTGTGGTATATGTTTTCTCCATAATGTTTGCTTATAGATGAAAATGTCTTAAGACAATGTTAACTGAAATATATATATAAAATATGTTCAGTTGATCATATTAAATATTTAAAAGTACATAATTCAATGGCATTAAGAGATTCACAATGTTATACAAACATCACCACCATACACTCCAGAATGTTTTCTCAGTTCAAACAGAATTTAAATAATGCCTTGACATTTTCTACTTCCCTTACCCACTAGTAGCCACGATTCTATTTGCAGTTTGTCTTAATTTCTTGATACCTCATATAATTGGGATTACACAGAATATTTTTTCTTTTATATCTACCTCATTTCACTTAGCATTATGTTTCTGAGGTTCATCTATGTCATAGCTCTAGCACTGAGCTAGTCCAGCCATTTTTTTTTTTTTAATTTTGAAACAAGATCTCACTAAATTTCCCAAGCTGGCTTGGAACTTGTACTTCTCCTGTAGGGAGAATACAGCTCTCAAGTAGCTGGGATTACACTTATGTGCCACTTCACAGAAAAGCAATTTTATTCCATTTTCTGGCCAATTAAATATTGCATTGTACGTATTATACCATAATTTCTTTACCCATTCATTTGCTAATGATAACTTGAGTTATTTCAAACTTTTAGCTATTGTGAATAATGCTGCTATAAACATTAAAATGTTTAAGTCCATACTTTTAATTCTTTTGAGTATAAATGCAGAAGTAGAACTGCTGCATCCTATGGTAATATATATTTGGTTAAACTATTGTACTTGATTTCTATTTTGTTGTTATCAGTGGGTTTTTTTTTTGTATACTTGTTTTGATAACTAGGTTTTTTCTTCTTTTTCTTTCTTTCTTTCCCTACCCCACACTACCATTGTTGTTTACTTGTCTGATTTGGTTTGGTTTGGACATACTAGGGATCGAACCCAGAGGTGCTCTACCTGATGTGGCAGTGAGGGTCCAGAATGCAGTGGCATTCTACATAACGCATGGGGATGTTATATGACCATATTACAGGTGACTGAAAATTATGGCCACTGAAATTACAGTATTTTGATGTATACACAAACCTTTCAGTCTTAGCTCAGGTGACATAACAAAATAACACAGTGGCTTCAGCAAGAGAGATTTATTTTCTCACAGTCTGAAAGCTAGAAGTCCAAGATCAGGGTAGGGTGAAAGCACTGTTGGGTACTGGTGAGGGCTCTCATCATGGCTGGTGGACAGCTAACTTCTCTGTGTATCCTCAAAGAGTAGAGAGAGAGAATAATCTCTCTTTTCCTCCTTAGTAGACCCACTAATCACATCAGTGGACCCCTGTGGACCCCACCTCAGGATCACATCTACCCTTAATTACCTGCCAAACTTTTCAGCTCCAAATACTATTACAATAAGGCTGGTGGTGGGAGCAACAAACATCAAGTGTTTCAGAAAACCAATGAAGTTAGCAGTAGTATTTAACTCAGGCACATACTAAGTAAAACTTAACCACCTACTAGATTACTCAATGTTTTTCAAGGCTTACATATACTTACAAAATTTGGAGACAAGTTATGCTTATAAAGCTGAAGGGTGGAATGAAGCAGGTTGGAAACAAGACTCGAAACCAACACTTCCTTTCCCAATTTATTATCTGTCACTCGTCTCTGGCTGCTGGCCACTTGAACAGTCCATTTATCCATATCAGCTATAATGCAGACAGCTTCTGCTATTGGTTCATCCAACACTGGATGCTGGGGGGAAAAAAAAGAATTCAACTTATGATAAGCAAATAAAGTATTCAAAGATAATGCAAATGGAAGGAGGCAATGAAGCAATACTAACCAAAAGCAGAAAAGAAAAAAAAAAAGTTAAATTCTGACAGCTAACAACAAAGAACCTTTAGCAGAGGAGAATGAAATAGTTAACTCAATAACAAATACTTTGAGACATCCTCAGATGTCTCAGAGGAAATCATAGAGATTTTGTACTCACCACCAGAATTCTGTATCTTTTAATCTAGAACTTTACTTTCATCAGTCTTTTGATCATTCTTTCATTTGAAAACGTACTGTTAACTATGTGCCAGGCAACAGGGAAAATATGTTTAGCTTGAAAGGGGTAAACAATTTTAAAATAAGACAGAATTTACCCATACAAACAAGTTAATGATAAATTGTGCTTCCAAGCATTGATATGCCTCAGCACCACAGTGGCTATCCCTTAATGACATAAAGTACTTTACTGCCTGTGTGTACTAGATTTTTCTATTTTACCAAGAGGTATATCCACAGTAAAAGATGGCATTGAAAAGCAGAGAAATCAACATGTACTAACAAGGCTGTTCAACATACACTGTTGAAAAACAAATGTCATCATACTAATATATACATATACTATTATATCCCAGTTGTGTTTGCAACTCAGTGAGACCCTGTCTCAAAATAAAATACAACATAGGGCTGGGAATGTGGCTCAGTGGTTGAGTGTCCCTTAGTTCAATCCCCAGTACTCACGCTCCAAAAATAAAATTCTACTTTTTACTCTGCAAATTTTTGTATTATTTGAATGTTTATCACAGCATGACACTTTCATAATAAAAAAACTTAAGGTGTAGTTGAAAAAAATACTTTAACTTACATATATTGATAAAAAGACCAAGAGGCACAGGCTGTGCCCTTGGCTTCTGATGATTTAGCCAAAAAGATCAAAAATGACAAGCACAGGCAGGTGTAGTGGTGCATGCCTGTAATCCCAATGGCTGGAGAGGCTGAGGCAGGAGAATCTCAAGTTCAAAGCCAACTTCAGCAACTTATCGAGCTAAGCTCTGAGCTGCTTAGCTAACATAGCTCTTAGTTGCTAAGGATATAAGTTTGCTCTTGAAGAAGCCTACATTAGGCATCCTAAAAGGATATCACTTTATCCAGTAATGAACAATCACTATGCAAATTCTCTAAGAGAAATCAAATGAAAAATTTTGCTGCCCGTGGTCATGCACGCCTGTATTCCCAGCTACTCAGAAGGCTAAGGCAGGAGGATTGCAAGTTTGAGACTAGCCTGCAAAACATAGCAAGACCCTCTCTCAAAATGAAAAATAAAAGGGGGCAGGAGATGGAACTCAGTAGTAGAGGAGCCAGGCACAGTCCTGTGCACCTAAAGTCCTAGCTGCTTGGGAGGCTGAGTCAGGAGGATCACCTGAGCCCAGCCTGGGCAATATAGTGAGACTCCCTTCTCTAGAAAAAGGCTGAGTGGGCTGGTGATATAGCTCAGTTGGTAGAGTGCTTGCCGTGCATGCAGAAGGCCCTGGGTTCAATCCCCAGCAACACACAAACACACACACACACACACACACACAAACACACACACAGAATAAGAAAAAGATCAACCATAACAAAATCATGAAATAATCAAGAAACATCAATACATGTTTATGAACTATGTTAATAATATGGAGAAATAAATTTGTTAGTTGCTCAGTGACAAAAGCAAAATTCAAAATAAAAAATATAGAACCATATATATGTATTTTATATATTCACATATATACATATATGTTACATATACATACATGCATATATTCTATATACAAGGTCTCAATTATACATACATAAAGTATATAGTATATATTCACAAATACATATGCAGACATTATATGCACATGGCTCACTTACTTGGAATATATATATGGCCTCATTTGTATAGTATTAAAAAAACACATATACATATAAATATAGAATAAGGATTAAAAAAATATGTCACAGAATACCTAATACAAAACACCACACAACATAACTCTGGCATTATTATCACTTTATAGTTGAGAAAAGATGTCTTATTAAATTAATTACTCAGAACCAGCCACACACCTATAATCCCAGTGAGTTGGAAGGCTGAGGCAGGAGGACTGCAAGTTCAAGGCCAGCCTGAGAAATTTAGCAAGACTCTATCTCAAAATAAACCAAATGGGCTGGCAATGTGGCTCAATGGTAGAGCTCTTGCATATTAGCATGTGTGAAGACCAGGGTTCAATCCCTAGTACTGAAAAAAAAATTATTTTGTCCTAGGATATAGAGGTAGTAAGTGGGCAAGTCTGTTGTATAAGCATCCACAGGCTGCCAAATGACTGTCAGAGTTTTTTTTTTGTTTGTTTTGTTTTGTTTTAGTTTTGGTGGTACTAGGGCTTGAACTCAGGTCCTCATGCATTTAGGCAAACACTGAGCTACATTTCTTGTCCTTTTTATTTTTTATTTTGAGATAAGAGTCTTGCTAGCCTCAAATTTATAATCCTATTGCTTCTGCCTCCCCAAGTAGCTGGGATTACAGGTATATGCCACCATGACTGGTTGTAAGGATTTATATTAAGAATGGCTGCCACTGTATGGTAGAAAGACCTGTTTTTAGCTTTCTGTACCACACACACACACAAAAAAAATAGATACATTACCAGCAACCTTATAAAAATTTAAAGGATTATAAATGCACACTATGAACAACTTTTTTTAATAAATTACAATGTAGTTCAGTATTAGAGCATCCCTGGGTTCATTCACCAGTACCACAAGAAGAGGAAAAAAAAAACCTTGAATGTTTTTCCCCTAAGATCAGGAACAAGACAATGACACCCCTTCTAATGACATTGTACTGCTATGAGGCAGAAGGAAGGAAGGGAAGGAAGACAACAGAGATAAAAGGCATCCAGATTGGAAAGGAATATGTAAAACTGTTTACTGATAACCACAGCCTGTGTGGAGAAAACCCTAAAATAGAACTAGAAGATTCAGCAAGGTCTTAGGATATAAGATTAATGTATAAAAGTCAATGCTTCTACATATAAATAATAAACAATCCAAAAAGGAGATTACGAAAATAATCTCATTTGCATTTCATCTGTAATTTTTTGATATTGAAAATAATCTAATTTAAGGACATGTATGAGTAAAGTACATTCTGTACTTCACATTTCCATTTTGTAGATTACTATAACTGTATACTTGCTTTCACAGTGAAATGTACAAAGATGTAAACACTGTATAGAAAATGACAGATTCAGAGAAAGATGATTATGTTACATGGTCACATATCACCAAAAATACAAGGCAATTCGGGGTCCTCCTGAGTTTGATCTAAATAAAATGAAGAACACACTCACCTGCACAGCATGAGACAAATCTGACACCAGACACTGGCGGAGCTTCTCATCATTCCCAATTCCTTGAAGAACAAAGTCAGGCACATAAGACGAGCAGTAGCCACCCAGCAAGGACCTCCCAAAGTTGGCAATGTTGGGCTGAACAGCACTAACCTCAATTAACTTTGACCTGGAAGAAAGATTCCCAAAGAAGACAGATCTAATTAGTAATAAAGATATTTTACACCAGTAAAAACAAAACAAAACAAAAGAGTGAATTCTACTAGTCCATATTTCCACTTACATTATTCTCTACAAAATATACTCAGTGTAAAATCATCCTTAAATAAAAACTGCCTCAAGCGCTCAGACCACAAAGTACTCTTCTTATCCAGGGAATAGCTAATAAACAACTTTGTAATGTGAGCATGAATCTTTCATTACTTAAATAGAGTTGTGTTTTTAACACAGTCCTATATAATCAGATTCTGAAAACTGCTACTCAAAACAAAGTTGCTAATTTTGTTGTCCATATCTGGGAGTACATCATTGCTAAAGCCTGTTTTTTTCTCCTTGTTATACTTGACCTAGAGTATACATTCCTTGTTTTCCTCTTTGTATTGACCACATTTATTTTGAATAGCAATTTCCTACCTTCTCAGTGATTACCTATCCCTAACTGACATATTTTGGTCCTTTTATGATCACAATTCACTCCAAAATGTCTAGAAACTCCTAAGCAATAAGTAATCTATATATATCAACTAGATCCTGTATCTTCTCAGATACCTTCACAAAGTCTTTATGGGGTGCTTGTGGGGTATAAACTTTAATACTCCCTATGAGTAAGAGCTCATGATAAAAAAATGAGAATATGGAAGCCGGGTGCAATGGTGCACACCTATAATCCCAGCGGCTTAGGAGGCTGAGGCAGAAGGATCACGAGTTCAAAGCCAGCCTCAGCAATGGTGAGGCGCTGAGCAACTCTGAGACCCGGTCTCTAAATAAAATATAAAAATAGGGCTGGGGATGTGGCTCAGTGGCTGAGTGCCCCTGAGTTCAATCCCCAGTATCAAAAACAGGAAGAATATGAAAAGACAATCATCTCTTTTTTATATTAGTTACTACCAGCCTTCATAGCCCAGCTAAACAAAAGAAAGGTATATAACAAGGCCAATTATAGGTGAAAAAAGTTTTTACTAACCCAGGAAAAGGTATCTCATCCTCTTTGGCCCAATCTTCTTGCTCTCCTCCATAGTAACTGCTGATTTGTCTCGGCATATCATGACCTGTATCTTCACTTTCACTATCCCCAAGGGCACTATCTGAACTTTCATTTCTTGGAATGTCCCATTCAGTTCCTACAGCAATTTTTTTCTCTGAACTCTCTTTATCCCCATGGGGGACAAGAATGGAGAGTGTATCTCTTTGGTCCTGCTGAGGAAAGCAGGTTTTACACGAATCTTGGTGAATTGTTTCTATACATTTACAAAGTTCATTGTTCTGTTTGCTATTTTTTGCACACAATCTTTTTGAAAACTCTAACATACAGCAGTGTTCTTTACTGTCTGTACTTGTTTTAACTGGAACATCATCAATAGTCCTGGTTTCAATTGAATCATCATTAAAATATTCATCAAATAAGCTCAGGCTTTCTGGGTCTGAAGGACTCCAACAGGGAAGTTCACAGGGCTCTCCAGAAAGCAGGCTTTGTAAATCAGACTCTACAGATTGGTCCTTGTTTGGTTGTTTAGTTTCTTGATGTAAATCATTAGCCCCTCTGTCTTTCTTCAATGGTTTGGTGTGATGCCTAGTAATCTGATCCACCACAGCCTGACTCCTGAGTTCAGTATCTGAATCAGGTGACATAGAATCCCCAATCAGAAATGTAACCTTTGTCTGGATGGCCTCACAAGAAAATGTAGCAGGCACAGTCTTATCTGGAGGTTTCTTTTCCACAACTATTCCTGTGGATCTCATTACTTTGCCTGTGTGATTATCTGGATCCAGCAATTCCTTACTCTGCCATGTTTCCTCTGTTGGCTCTGAGTCTGTTTCTGACAATACACATTTGTCTACCGGAGCAGATCCTGTGCAAACAACAGTCTCTAACTTGGTGTCAAGGCAAGTTCTTAATTTATCTCTACACTGTTTAACATCAACAGTATTTTCTTCTTGGCAGTCAGAAGGAGAAATTATTCGGCATTCATCTGAAATTCCTAGCAGTTCCTTATTTGGAATATCTTCTTTCTCTTGTTGTGACACATTTTCTGAATTTTGCCCAAGGAGTGGATGACTACAGTATTTACAGTTACAATTAGAAGTTCTTGTTTCTTCGGACTCTTTAAACAGCAAACTGCTTTTGTTTCTATGCATTGTGATAAGCACATACTCTGATTCTTCTATTTCACCTTTCTCTAAAGTGGTAGTAATCACTGTGCCTGGCATAACAATGGCCTCATCTTCTCCATTTTCTAAAAGATGGGTTTCTTGAAGTTCAGAGCATCTTATAAAGTAAGTAAGAAAATAAAGTAGCCTCTGGACCATATCTTGTCGTTTGCCAACTACCACAGTCCTTGCAAGCCGTACAGGAGAGCCAATAGAACCATACAAGTCCCCTGTAATAGAAAAATGTTAATGGACACATCCTCAACACACAGCTAAGGAAGCTATTTTCAATTATGAGAAAACTACTCTTTTTTTAATATTTATTTTTAGTTGTACACAATACCTCTTTTGTTTATTTGTTTTTACGTAGTGCTGAGGATTGAACCGAGGGCCTCACACGCGCTAGGCGAGCGCTCTACCACTGAGCCACAACCCCAGCCCAAGAAAACTACTCTTATTGAATGAGTAGTGGAAAAATTTACTGTTATTTAAAAGAGGACTGAGTATTCAGGAGAGTAGGGTAAATGGTTATAACCAAAGAGAAAGGTGAATGAAGGAATTAAAAACTTCTTGCTTAAAGAGTTGCTGTGATTTTGAAACTTCAAAGAGTCACATTTATTAGGCATATTCTCTATGCCAGGATCTAGGAGAAGTACTGCCTGAAGTAGTTCATATACAAGGATTCTATAAGCTATATCCAACATAGAAAAATGGAAAGCACAATATCTGCTGGAGATCAAGAAGAGGAAGGGAGCAGTGATGGCAAGGAGTAGAGCTGGAACAGTCACAACACACATTCCTATATTTATGCTATAACTCAAAATTAAACCTGGAATCGGTGTGCAAAACAACTTAAAAATGGAGAACACAAATTTAATAAATTTAATTCAATTTTTGTAAGTTGTCAGTATACACATTTAAAAACCTCTATTTTTACTTTATAAAAACTCCATATTTTTTAAAGAAACAAACATTAATGGGTCTCAAATGAATGTATGTTCCACGTGGCATTATGGTAAGTTTTATCCTCTGACTAAAAATACTGGCTCAAATATTACAATGCCATTGTTCCAAACCAAATCCAAAATTCTCACTAATGACTAAAAATTCAAACCAATTTGGCATAGCAAGTGAGTCTTTCACAACTGGTCCCACTTTACTTTTCCAGTTATACTTCTTAATTTTCTTTCCATCTTTTGAATCCAAAATCCCACTTAAAATCAAAACTCCTTTCACTCATGCAATGTACTTACTGTTCCCTATCTCTCTCTGATAGTCCAGAGCTTCTCAATTAGATATTGTCACTGAAAGAAGTAAGCCCCTCTTATTGAACTCACACTGGGCATTTATATTTCCTCTTTGAATTGTCATTCTTGTCTGGATATATATTAGCTACAGTTTTAAACATTATCAACCTTTTTGAAAAATGTTTAGTTGTAGATGGACACAATACCTTTATGTGGTGTTGGGGATGGAACCCAGTGCCTCAAGCATGCTAGGCAAGCACTCTACCTGAGCCACAACCCCAGCCCTAAATATGATCAACTTTTTGAAGGCAAAGACCAAACTATTACTTGTCCAAAGAGCACTGGAGGGTATAAAGACAAGACCAAATTATTACTTGTCCTTATACCCTCCAGAGCTCTTTGCAGAATTGTGGGTTCAGTCCCCAGTACCAAAAAAAAATATTTAATTTTTCTGTGCATGTATGAATATCTAATAGCAAATCCCATCATTATGTACAACTACAACGCACCAATTTAAAAACATGGAAAAAAATGACTGCAGAATTGAAAATAAATTTGAAATGTCCCAATTTTAAAATGCTAATTACTTGTTTTAAAAAATAATTACTATCCATATAAAAATATTACACAGCATTAAAATAAGTATTAATACATACAACATAGAAGTGATTCTTAATTATGTTGAATGAAATAAGTCTGACCAAAAAAAGTACATATTGTAACAGAAAATGAGCTAATTTATAGTAACAGAAATCAGACCTAAGAATGGGGGGAAAGGGTGGAAGGAGGACAATGAAAAGGAACAGGAGGAAGAAATTACAAGAGGGCATGAGAAATCCTTTGGAAGTGATAGATATTTTCAGCATTTTGATTATGGGGATGATGTCAGAGGTATATGAATACATTAACACAGAGACACATATCAATTATATACTTTAAGTATTCATTTATTCTATGTAAACTGTAACTCAATAAAGCAACAGGTAGGGAAGGAGGAAAGGAGGCTGATTAACATGAGATAAAAAGCTACATGCCAACCTGCCTGGCAAGCTCAATCACCAGAGAAACCTATAGGAAGTTTCAACCAAGTCACCAAATGTTCTCAACTTATCTTCCATTCACCATCTAACGGAAACAGGATAGAGTAGATGTAATAGCTATGTTTACCAGACACTGTCTGAAGTACTTTACATGTATTATCTAATTTTCATAATTGTTTGAAGATGTACTATCTCCATTTTTTTAATAAGAAAAATATGGTTCAACAGTGGTATGCCCGACTTTATGGAGTGTAGCATGTTTTTTCACGCCCAGAACTTATCAATCATCCACCTTCTTATATTCCCCACTTATTTAGTAATGCCTAATACTAAGAAAGAACATTTTCCAAAATGGTAACCAAACAAAAAGTGGAACAATAGAAATCTCAACGAACTGCTTCTCAACTAGATGTATTCTAGCTATCTCAGGTGACTTAGTTGGTTAATTCTTTCTAGACAAAGTGTGAAAATGCATAACACTCTGAAGACCCTGAAGTACTAGTAAAACAGCCATCAGTCTGCAACTCTTGCTTTAACTGTGGTTCTCTAGCTTTGAGGAACGATAACAGGCTTAACATGATAGGACAATTTAACAGACATATAAGGACAAAAGCAGAAGAGATGCTTTAGAATTAAGGGAGTAAAAGAGAGGATTTCATTTTTTTCTTCTTATAAAGTAATTCCAGATAGTTACATAAAAGTCTAAGTATAATACACGGTGTAAGAGTTTCAGGTTACATACCCAGCTGTGCCCAGAGTGGATTATATGGATGAGTCTTTGCTAACATGTCCACGCTCTGAGAGGAATATTTTTCTAAAAATATTTTAATAGGTGGTTGTCCATTTGGCATGACTGTTGGCACCCAGGCAAGATGATTGGTCAAAACTGCAGTTATGAGAGCTGGCAAGAATCTAAAAACAAAACACATCCCTATCAGATTCTAATCTACCTTCATGAAACCTTAGGTAAAACATTTTGACAGAATAAGCAAAAAGAGCACATATTTTCATGGCCAAATAGCATTAAAAAGGGAAGGGAAGAGACTAAAGGATAGGTACACCACCAGCATGAAAAAGTAATAAATCTATTCCTGGGAAACAAATTAAAGAAAATCTTTAAAATAAAGAGAACATTCATAAGTTATTTGGATCATAATTACAAAACAAGGATGCCATTTTACTTGAAAAACTAGATTCTTTTGAGTGTTAATCTGCTTAGTTCAAACCAGCAGGTCCTTAGATTTCTAAATTACTGAATGAGAAAAATGAAGGATAGTACTAAGAAAACTTTGTCTACCATTAAAGAGAATAAAAACATCTGAATTACTCATACGGATTATGAGGACTTGGTGAATAGTTCAAAGAAAACAGTACGATAAAATATCACATTTAAAATGTATCACTGTAATCCTAGCACTTCATAAGTATTTTTAAACCTCTCCTATGAAGGTATCATAAATGGATACATGGGACTAGGGTTGTGGCTCAGTGGTAGAGCACCCCCCTAGCATGTGGGAGGCACTGGGTTCAATCCTCAGCACCACTGAGGATTTATTTATAAAAATAAATAAATAAAATAAAAAGGTGTTGTGTCCAACTACAACTAAAAAAGTATTTTTAAAAAATGAATACAATTCACAAACAGGAAGTCTCAGAGTTTTCTGTGAGATGTCAGGATTTTTAACATGTAATTTAAGACATTTTTTCTATTCTTCATTCACTAGGTTTTGCAGCACTCTTCCATACTCTATTGTTTAATTATTTTGAGAGTACTGTTTTGATTACTAATAATATGAAATAATTATGAAAACAATAAATCATCATCCCAGTTCTGAAACTGAATTTGCTCACACTCTAGATATCTAGTTATAGTAAATAACAAATATACATATATAAACAAAGAAAGCAAGTCATACTGATTTTTGGAAGCATTTTCCATTAAAAAAGTGAACTCCTTCATGAATCGATGACAAAGCTGGTTCTTTTCTGGAGTCCCCGACATCATTGTAAGCCACACGGGCTCTCCAATTCGTGGCATTGTGTAAAGATTACAAATTGTTGTTCTAAAAAGAAAGACCCATTATGAAATTCATAGGAATTATGAAATTTTATGGTTCCCCAAATTGCATAATCTTGAAGTTACCAGCTTAGAACTTATACATAGATTATTAAAGCTTTTGAAAAAAGTCAATGAACCAAGTCTTTTGTTCTTTGTCATCAGCATGGTAGCACAGAAAATATATTTTAGACATAAATGTTACATCAGTTTCTTCTACCTACCTGTAAGATGAAAAGACAGGGCTGGACAATTTTTAAAGCCCCATCAAGCTCTACATTTCTAAAGTTCAGGCTGCACTTAAGCATATTGTAAATCATTAATAACATATGCAAAAAAAATTCTTTTTTTTTTGTTGCAAAAAAAAATTCTGATAGGGTAACAGCTTATCCATCCACCCACTCAAACCTGTAACATTTTGATGCTCTTTAGTATATAAGTCTGAAGAATACTGACTCTATACATACATGCTATGTTTTATAATTCTCAACCTTCTGTAGTTTTCCCCTGAATCAACATTAAGAAATATTACTGAACAATTAATATGGTGCTTTCTTAGCTGTTTCTTGGATTAATTTAGACAATAGCTAGTCTTGTGACTTGTATTATATCCTAAACACTTCAAAACAGATTCAAATAGGCAAGTGTTTTTCCTTTTATATCAATATTTATTCAACCAAGTCCTATGTACTGAACAGAAAACACAACTATGCAAAACTTGAGGCTTAAGAACCTTGTAAGACTTGGAGAAACTACAGAACAATATATCCTACCTTCTACTTTTTAGAACAATGCTGTCTAACAGAACTTTTGTCAATGATGAGAATGCTCTAAATCTACAGTGGTAGATATCAGCTACATGTAGTTTATAAACACTAGAAATGTCAGTCATATGAATAAGTAATGGAATTTTTAATTTAATTTAATTAGCCACATATGGCTAAAGGCTCAGAGTATAATGGACAATACAGCTCTAGCAATTTTTGAAACTTCCAAAAAAAATTCTGTTATTATCCCTTTCAAATTAGTTCTCTAATACCTAGAATCAAAAAAAAAAGATGTGTA
>NW_025999869.1:22733684-22780248 GCF_001458135.2 Marmota marmota marmota
AAAAAAAAAAAAAAAAAAAAAAAAAAGAAAAGAAAGGAAGGAAGGAAGGAAGGAACGAACGAATTCCTATTTGCCTATACAAGTTTTATTGAACCTTTCACTAATATGAACATTATATTACAATGGACAGAAATAACAAATATAAACTAGTAAGTTCTTGGCAGGGCATAAAATCATCACTAAGAACTTAAATAAAAATTAAAGGATTTTTTTTGGTACCAGGATTTGGTACTCAGGGGTGCTTAACCACTGAACCACATTTCCAACCCCTTTTTATATTTTATTTAGAGACAGGGTCTTGCTAAGTTGCTTAGGGCCTCTCTTAGTTGCTGAGGCCGGCTTTGAACCCACAATCCTCCTGCCTCAGCCTCCTGCGCCACTGGGATTACATACATGTACCACTGTGCTTAGCCTAAAGGTACTTTAAATAAGATTAAATAGGATTTTTATAAAATAAGAATTTGAGGTATTTCATAGAGAAAAATGAATAGAATACAAACTAGGAATATATAAAATGCTTATCTTAATCAAATAGGAGAGAAAACTGCAAATAATTATGCTCTTTCAGTTCCAAGGCTCCAAATGAACACTAATTAAGGATTTAAAAGCAGATAAACCACTATAGCAAATAACATTAAAAGAAAATTTTCATTAGAGAAAATTAAAAATAACAAAACACATTGGAATGGTGAATAAAGTAGCAAAGTGGAGGGAGCTATAGATTACAGTCTCACAGAAGGAGAATGGGCAAGGAGTAGCTTATTTTTTCCCACTAAGACAAAAAGGGGATCAGGACTCACAAATGCAGGTGAAGGAGAGGCCAAGAGTTAAGACAGATTAACTGAAAATGAAGAGTTTAATTCAAGGTGTGTAAATGGTTGGTGACCTGTACCTCCATTTCATTTACCTACAGAATGACTACAGATAGGGAAGCAAATATAGCAATAGTCCAGTGGAATGATCTCTCTGAAAAACTTCCTGATATTTGAATTTTGTGAGTATAAACAGAAATAGAGCATTTTTTAATAATTTTTTTAATTGTAGATAACAATGATGCCTTTATTTATTTATTTATTTATTTATTTATTTATTTATTATGTGGTACTGAGAATTGAACCCAGTGCCTCACATGTGCTAGGCAAGTGCTCTACTACTAAGCCACAAGCCCAGCCAATAGAACGTGTATTTTTTGGTACCAAAATTTCATTCTGGGACAGGGAAAGATTAGGAAAAAAATATGTTCCTTCATGGAGTTTAAGAAACAATCTCCTAAAGTGAAGGTCTCCACTCCAAAGTCTATTTTACACAGAACTCCCAAATACTGTCTAGTATCCCACTCACAAAACATGACCGAACAATCAAACAACACTGATATTTAAAGAAAGCTTGCAAGGAAACAGAGGCAAAAAAAGAAAGCAAGCATGCATATATACTCTCACATATAAAATGACTCTGGAGGAAACAGAAATAATGAAAAAAAAAATCTTTTTCCACAGAAAAAGATTACCTGAAAATAAGCACAAAGTTTAATTAAAAATAAGCACTAAAGTTTAATTAAAAACCATAAAAGGGACAGAAAAACAAATATAAAAATAATACATTCAGAAAATGAGTAGAAAAATATTAAAGAGGAATAAAAGAGCAATCCAAAAAAGTTCAGACAGAAAAATTAGAAGAAAATAAGTGATTTAAAAAAAAAAAATAACAACCCAGAAAACTTACAAAAGTGGAAGAATAGCGCTTAACTTACAAGAAGATAAAGGACTAAGGGGTAATATGAATCCATGTATTATGGCAGAAAATAAAATGATCTAAAATTGATAAATCAAGAAATATCATAAAATATACTATTTAATAATACAGAGATAGATAATAGAATAACTGAGAGTTAAAAGAGAATATTTCTGCTACATACACAAAAAGGAATACTATTCAGACATAAAAAGGATGAAATCCGGACATCTGTAACAACATGGACAAAACTGGAGATCATTATGTTAAGTGAAATAAGCCAGGCACAGAATGACAAGAACCACGTACATGATCTCAATTACATGTGAATTTTATAAACAATGATTTCACATACGTTCAGAGTAGAAGAGTGATTACTAGAAGCTGGGGAAAGTAGGGGTGAGGAGGATGGAAAAGGTTGATAAATGGGTACTAAATTACAGTTAGATAGGAAGAATAAGTTCTGTTATTGTGTGCTATTGCAGAGTAGAGTGACTATTGATAAAGTACTGTATATTTTTAAAATTTTGAGGAGTTTCACTATGTTGCCTATGCTGACCTTGACCTCCTGGACTCAAAACAATCCTACTGTCTCAGCCTCCCAAACAGCTGTGACTACAGGCATGTACCACTACACCCAAGTCTGTGTACATATATATTTAAATATAAGGAAAGATGTTGAATATTTTCCTCATAAAGAAATGATAAATGTTTAAGAAAATACTATGTTTATACTGATTTAAGACATTACACAATGTATACATGTATCAAAAGATCACATGGTACCCTATAAATATAGATAATTTTATGTGATTCATTAATCAATTAAACAAAGTGAAATTAAAATGTAAGCACAAATAAAGAGAATGTTTCTGGGAAGTAAGAATGGGAGAATGTCAAAGGTAGAATACAGTTTATTTATCATTATTAGAACTTTCAAATTTTATAGGTTTTTTTGTTTCTTAACTATGTGCATGTACTTTTTGATTTAAAAAAAAAAGCTGTATAAATAAACTTAAGAAATTTATTTAAGAAAATTATCACTTAAGAAATTTCCGTAAGTTTCTTTAGTATAGTGCTGTCTACTCTAAGTCTACAGCCAGAGCCAGTCCACTAACATTGGAATAACAGTCTACTGAGGATCTTTGTTTTGGTGCTTTATGGGTTAAATGTATGCTGTGACCCTAAGTAAAATAAGTGCCAAGAATGCAAATAAATTAATTACACAATATTATTTCTTACTATATACAACACTATGTTATCATTAATGATGTATAAGTAATAATTTCTTCTAAATGTTTCTTCCATCATAATTTTTGAGCCCTATACCTCAATGATAAGAAAGGCAAATACTTTAAGGCAACTGTCCTCTTGTTTTTCCCATTCAGTGCCCAGAGAATAAAAGACTTTTATTTAGAAAGTAATTATAGACATGATTTAGTCTTCTTTGATATGCATAAAGTCTAAGTAAAAATGTTAATTTTTTTCAGGCAACAGTATTAACTAAATATGCTTCCTGTTGCTCTAAGTTTCAGGGTTGTTGTATTTATCTGAATCATTTCCTTCCTGTTTGCAACTATCTAAAATGTATTGAGCATCTGGTCTCAAATTATGTAATTGTTCATATTTAATAATCACTTTATTTAAATAGTATGGTCCAACCTTGTTGTTTGAAAAACCTTTTGTGGTTAAAAAAATGAAATACCTTTTTTGTAAAATCCATGTAATACTGAATAAACTAACATTGAACCAATACTCCTAGTTAAAATACAGGATTAGCTGGGTTCCTGTGGTCAGATAATCTCATTAATCCATCAATACAAAACATTTGGATTTTTTTTTAGGGGGGGTTACTAGGGATTGAACCCAGGAGCTCTTAACACTGAGCTACATCTCTAGCCCTTTTTATTTTTTATTTTGAGTCTCACCAAGTTGCTTAGGGCCTTGCTAAGTTGCTGAAGCTGGCTTTGAACTTGCAATCCTCCTACCTCAGCCTCCCAAGTCACTGGGATTACAGGCATGCCTAGTTAAAATCTTGTTTTCATGCATATATCCATTTAAAGATACTTTATTTTATATTAATATATACTGGGCTGGGGATGCGGCTCAAGCGGTAACGTGCTCGCATGCGCAGGGCACTGGGTTCGATCCTCAGCACCACATAAAAATAAAATAAAGATGTTGTGTCCACCAAAAACTGAAAAATAAATTTAATAATATGCTGTTGGTTGATGAGCTCATGGCCTACAGCACTTAACTCATACCTGAATGAAGCTTACCTAACACACAAATTTTTTTTCTCTTAAGGTACGTCACACCATTCCTATGCTTAGCAATGTTAGATAGCATTTCAGCATTATGTTTTTAACCTTAAAATCACTATCAAAAAGCATAAAAATAGTCTGGGGTTGTAGCTCAGTGGTAGAGCGCTTGCCTCCCATGCTTGACACCCTGGGTTCAACCCTCAGCACCATATAAAAAAGATAAATAAATAAAAATAAAGATATTGTGTCCATCTACAACTAAAAAAAATTTTTTTAAAAAGCACAAAGAATGAAAAACAAGAAACATAGTGCTAAGTAAATATCAAAAGGGACATTTGTTTACAGTAAAAATATTGAAATAGAAGGTGGAGAATCACCTATTTAACCTGATCCAGGAAAATGTTTATTAGGTGTCTCAAAATCCATTACTTCTCTGTGTATATCCACAGATTACCTCAAAACCACTTCTAGTACACTTTGGGGATAATAAATAAATGTTACTGCATAGTAAATTCTTGAATACAAAGTCCACAAATAATGAGGACTGCCTATATAAAATTAAAGAACTTATAGGTAAGCCTTTTATTAAAAATCAAAGAGCTTATAAGGTATTTTTTTTAAATATAGTTAAGAATGCTAAAATAAATTAATTTAAATTTAAATTTAAAAAAGGGGGAAAGGGCTAGGATTGTAGCTCAGCGGTAGAGCACTTGCCTCTCACACATTAGGTCCTAGGTTGAATCTTCAGCACCACATAAAGATAAAAAATTAAAAATATTTTTTTTTAAAAAAAGAATGCTTAACTGAGCTCCCAGTGCAAGGGCAAAATTTCAATACTGGGTAATATTACAAAATGTAATATTCAAAAATTTCTAAAAAGGATTGTTTTAGGCAAATAAGCAAAAAGAATGGTTGAAAACATGATAATTCCAGTGCAAATGAAGTAACTAAATAATTTAAATAAAATCATAAAAATTGGGCTGAGCAGAAGAATTGCCAAGACTAGCCTCAGCAAAATGTCAATGAGCAACTTAGTGAGACCCTGTCTCAAAATTAAAGATTAAAAGAGCTTGGGGATACAGCTCAATGGTAAAACACCCATGGGTTCAATCCTCAATACCAGGAAAAAAAAAAGCCTAAAATGATGATGTTAGAATAAAATTGATATATATGTAAAAGGGTTAGGGATGTAGCTTAGTGGTAGAAGAACAGAAATATCATCTCTAATATGATTTTTTAAAATAACTTTATTTTATGTATTTATTTTTATGTGGTGCTAAGGATGGAACCCAGTGCCTCACAGGTGCTAGGCAAGTGCTCCACCCACTGAGCCACAACCCCAGTGCTCTAATATAGTTTTTGTCTATGCAAATTATTTCCTTCCAAAACCAAACATAAATAATAGGGCTTGCAATCAAATTCTATGTGTTTTTCTACATTTCTCCTGACCACTTAAGTTACTATACAGAAAATCAAGATTTATTAAACTTTCCTTTAAATGTCTTTTATCCCCCAAATTATGGTGAATTAAACAATGATTAGACAATTTTCTCTTCAATAATGGAGTTTAATAATTGATTATTACACAATACCCATAAAGAAAACTTTTTCCATTTAAACCCACCACTCCTTGTTCACCTCCATTTAGAAAAAAAAGAGTTATATATATGGCATGCCTACACACTTTCAACACAGCAATACAGCAGTGTCACAAGTAAAAACAGCCTCTTATTTTAATATGTGATAGGCCACTTAACAATCCAGAAAGTCCCTGCCCCAATAAGGGACTCCACAATTGTCAACAACAACAAAAATATGTGATCAGTTTCTTTGAAAATGAGGTAAATGGATTACAAACCCTCTGTGGTATGGAACACATTTTCAATTTTAGTTATTATGAATTTACTTTTTTTTTGGTATTAGGGATTGAATTCAGGGGCACTAGACAACTCCAGCCCTATTTTGTATTTTATTTAGAGACAGGGTCTCACTGAGTTGCTTAGCGCCTCACTATTGCTGAGGACTGCTTTGGAACTTGTGATCCTCCTGCGTCAGCCTCTTGGGCTGCTGGAATTAATTACAGGTGTGTGCCACCATGCCTGGCTTGAATTTACTTTAGTAGTTCATTTTATAGTTAGTTTACGGCAAAGGATATTGATTATCCATTTAGAGTAATAAAGTTTCATTTAAAATAAATTTACCTAGGTATAAAAGAGGGACAACTTAAAGAGAAACATTAAATTAAAATGATAGATGATAAATAGACTTGGGAAAATTATGAAAGTATGATGTGAATAATTATAGTTAGGGAAGCAATGCTGTAGGTTATGTTTACCAGAGAAAAAAGTGGTGCCACTAATGCCTTTCTCAGTGGTGTCAGTAAAATGCATGTTGTTTAATATTTAAAACAATCTACTAGACCATTAATTGAATTTGCCTATTTTAAACTTTTCTTTTTTTTTTAAATAGGAGTTGAACATGTTAGTGGAGTTGCCCCAGGTCACTGAAGGTAGTAAATGGCAGAGCCAGTGTGAGAACACAAGTCAGTCAATTCTAAAGCCTAAGCTCTTACTCTCTGTACTATACTCTCTCTCTCCAGTCTAAAGAAAATAAGACTGAGATGATGAAGTAGACTTAAAATTAATTTCTTCATGTTGAGACATACAATCATTTATTGTGATTCTGAACTTAAAGCTCATTTGTAATATTTTTGCTTGCCACATATATGCAGCCCCATGTTGGAGCTTCAGGTACAATTTAACTGAGCCAGAAAATATATCAGAAGAAATCCTAGTCACTGTGCCATATCTAGAGAAAAGACCAAGCAACAGAACATAAAATTCATTCTGCTTATATCCATATATACTTGTATTCATGGAAAATTTATATCAAAGAACATTTGATTACTATCACTAGTTACAGAACAAAGCATACTTTGCTTAAAACAATGCATTTTCCGGTCATACATACTTTGTCAAATAGTCCAGTACTAAAAACTGTACCACTGAAGACTACAAAACGTGCTTTGATCCCAACCACCCTCCTTTAACTATGGGATAAAAAAACATTTTAAAAACTAAATTCTATTAGAACAAATTAGGAAAAGAAATATCTTCTTGGGTATACTATGAAACAGTTCTGTATTATTAAAACTGGGAAATATATACCTGAATTCATTCAGGGCATCAACTATCCGATTATATGCCAAACTTCTCTGACTGGCATCAGCTGATCTCCGGCTCATTTTCATAGCCTTGAAAACAATCATTACATAGTTAGATCTTATGCCAATCGTGGTCAAAACATGGAAAAAAAGGACAGAAAAAGTCATGTATTTATACAACACTCTACCAACATTTCAACCTAGAAAGAAATAAAAAAGATAAACCCATTTATAATAGCTTTTTCTTTTGTACCTTTAGTTATTAATTATTATGTCAAAATTCAAAATTTTCAACTGTTAGAACTCTTTTAAAATATTTTTAATAATTATCTTTTAGTTTTAGGTGGACATAATATCTTTATTTTTTATTTCTAGGTGGTGTTGAGGATCAAACCCAGTGCCTCATGAATGCTAGGCAAGCACTCTACCACTGAGCCACAACCCCAGCTCCCTAGATCTCTTATTTTAATTATCAAACTGCAGAATATCAACACACAAAGAAAACTGATGTCCACAATCTCTGGGTTACAGAAGAACAATGTTTTTTCCTAAACAAAATAAGACTTAATGATAACTGATTAATAGTAGCTCAAGATTTAATTCTTGCATTTCACAGATAATTTCACAGCTTCTGTTAATGCTTTTTTAAATATCAGAAATGTAAAATTTCTCCTGAAATATATCTAAAGTTATTAGAAATATTTGCTATCTTAAAAGACACAATCAGCTTAAGTTGGAAAGCTTGAGATGCAGATTAGGATACGGAGTTAAAAAAAACTTCGCAAGTTTTTACTTTTTCAAAGAGAATTTAATTCTGCATTATTTATGTAATTACAAATTTACTTCATTTTTTTTTCAATTTAGAAGGTTAAATGACTTCAGGCCAGAGATCAAGTTTCATAGGATGAAAGTAAGTTTGTTTCTTCAGACAGTTAAGAAACTCACAATTTATAAAGAAGTAAATATTCTTATACTAGAATTAAGTCGTCTTCTTTAATCTTATCATTTTTTTTTTCCCTTTGGATATTGGGGATTGAACTCAGTGGCACTCACTCACTGAGCCACATTCCCAGCCCTATTTTGTATTTTTTTTTTTTTAGGCAGAGGGTCTCACTGAGTTGCTTAGCACCCTGCTTTTTGCTGAGGCTGGCTTTGAACTTGCGATCCCCCCTCTTTAGCCTCCCAAGCTACTGGGATTATAGGCATATGCCACAGTACCAGGCAATCATATCACATTTAAAAATTACATTACAGATCTCAAAAAGAGGTACTGCTTAAGAACTCAGATAATTCACAGCTTTTAATTTTTAAAAAAAGTGCATAATTTGAAAACTGAACCTAGATGATAACATTTTTGGATGATTTATAGTTCACTAAATCCTATCACTAAACTACTATAGAACTTTTAAAGTCCCATTTATTTATACAAATACACTTAGTTTTATCTTTTACCCTTAATTTAAAAAGTGAGATATTAAACATGAAGAAATATTCAGACAACTATAAGTATTAACAGTGTACACTTCAGGTTATAGAATGGTCAAAGCACTAAAACATGAAAACACTAAAAAAGTAACCTTTAACCTATTAAATCCCAACTTTTCAATTCAAATAGTATTTCAAAATTACCGTAAGTGGTATACTGCTCTTTCTCTCACATTTTAATTTCATCCATCAGCTAATCATATCGGCTCTATTTTCAATACATTCAGAATATAACCACTTCTCACCAATTCCATTACTAAATTGGTTTCAGTGTTCATCATCTCTCACTCAGATTGTTGCAATGGCCTCCTAACTACTCCCACAACATCCACCTTTGTTCCTGGAAACCTGTTCTCCACCAGCAGTAAGAATGATCTTGTAAATAATGTCATTTCTCTACTCCAGTGTTCTCCCATCCTTTTTAGTAAATGCCAATACTCTTTCAGTGGAATCCTATAAAGCCCTACATGATCTGGTCCTATTTTAACCCACTTTGGCATCCTTAATGCTGGTTAAGCATCACAATCACTCCTGCCAAAGGGTCTTTGCTCCTGCTTCAAACATATTCTCCCTGACCACTCTAGTTCATACTCCCCATATCTCCTATTTCATATTCCCCATATCTATTATTTCATTTTATGAGTGGACTTCTTGACTTGCCTATAAGAGTTGGTGATTCTTCCTTAGAACATGCCTTATGTACCTTTCTCTTACATGCCTTATTTTCTTCTTTTCTTTACAGCAATTACTACCATCTACAAAAACCATATTCATTTATTTTGCTATCCCATGAGGTCAGGAGTGGTGCTTTCTTTACAAGTTTTCTTCAGTTACTAGAATAGTTCTGCTACATTATAGGTCCTCAAAAATTTAGTTTCTAAAGGAATAATAGAATAGACCTTCTATTAGACAGTAAGCTTCTTCAAAAAGGTTGTTATCTTATTTCCATCTTCAAGAGTATTTTGTAAGGCATCTGCAAAGTGGCTTTTAATTTTTTTGCCAAATGATTAATCAGAATAATAAATGATAAAAATAAATATTTTGTCAGATATAAAGAACTACTTACCTGTTCTATTGCACTCTTTAATTTGTTCATGTGGCTTTCAAAGAGAGGAAAATGTGAAAAAAAGAATTCATTAAATTTGTTATTTTCATCTTCATCTTTGGATAACGAAAAGATTACCCCAATTGCAATCTTCTTTTTCCTCACAATTCCTGGGTTAGGGCCACAGCTTTCATCTGACAGATTAAAGCTTTCTTCTATAGACCTTAAAAATAAATTTTTTAATTTAAAAAAGTAACTAAATTTGCAACTCAATCTTCTTGATAATTAAATGCAGGCAAATTAAAGATCTTCTGAATTTTTTATCAAATAAATCTAAAATTTCATATAAATTTTATGTCTCTTGAGAAATACATTGGCTATCCTTTCATGCTTAAGTTTTGATAAGAAGTTTTACTATAGTTTCAGGCTGGAAATATTTTTGTCCAATTAGATGTCCCTAAAGAAGCACATGATCCAATTCATAATTAAGCTAAATATCTGAATTTTAAGGAATTTATGAGAGTCAGGTATAAACTATTTGCTGTTCTAGGATCTACTGGTGCTCCTTTCAATTTCAGAAGCAAAATCAAAGAAGACAGAATAAAGAGAGTGAGTAAATGAGGAAGCAAGAAGTTTCATTATCTGTAGCTGTATTTAACATAGATCAAAAAAAGATCTTTAGAGAATGAATAACTTGCCAAAATAGAAATATGAAAAACTGAAATATCAAAACATACAGTACATGAATCAAAGAGCTAAACATAAAACTCTCAGAAAAAAACACAAAGGATAAAATTTCTTGACACTGGATTTGGCAATAGTTTCTTGGATGTAACACAAAAAGCATGGGCAACAAAAGAAAAAAATTGCTAAACTGAACTACATAAATACTAAAACTTGTGCATAAAAGGATATTATTAGCAGAATGAAATATTGATGAAATGTAACATAAATATAATAAAAATATAAATTCTCCACTCTTGGAAATCATATATTTATCAAGGGATTAATATCCAAAACATATAAAGAACTCTTACAACTCAATGACAAAACAAACAAATCTGATTTTAAAATGACAAAGGAGTTTAAGAGACACTTCTCCAAAGAAGATATACAAATGGCCCACAGGCACTTGAAAAGATGCTCAATATCACTAATCAATAGGGAAATGCAAATCAAAATTACAATGAAAAACCACTTTGCATCCATTATTAGCAAGTCTATTAAAAAAAAAAAAGGGAGAAGAGGCTGGAGTGTAGCTTAATGGTAGAGCACCTGGCGCGCATGTGCAAAGACCTTGGTCTGATTACCAAACTCCAAAAACAAAAACAAAACAGAAATGTGTCAGGTGAGAACATGGAAAAATTAGAACCTGTCTATATTGCTGGTAGAGATGTAAAATAGTGAAGCCACAGTAATAAACAGTGTGGCAGTTATTCAAAAGTTAAAAATAGAATTACCATTTGACCCAGCATTCCAATTCTGAGTATATACCCAAAGAACTGAAGACAAAGACTCAAACAGATATTTTTGTATATCATATTCAGAGCTGCACTACTGACAACAGGCCAAAGCAATCTAAGTGTCCATTGACAGATAATAGATAAACAAAATGTACTTCCATTAAATGTTAGTTAGCCATAAAAATGAATAAGTTTCTGATATATGACACAACATGGATCAACCCTGAAGATATTTTTACTATGTAAAATAAATCAGACATAAAAGGACAGGTACCATATGATTGTACTTATATTAGGTACAAAAAGCAGCCAAATCCATGTGGACAGAAAATAGAAGAGTGCGTGCAAGGGGCAGAGGAGGGAGGATTGAGGAGTTATTGAGTTTCAATTTGAAAAGATGGAAAAGTTAGAATTAGATAGTGATGATGGTGTAAATGTACTTAATGCCACTGAATTGTACATCTAAAATCATTAAAACAGAATATTGTTTTCATAACTTACCACAATAAAAAAAGATATAATTTTAAAAGTTTTTAGTTCCAGACTTAAAATATATAAAATACAAGTCCAGGTTTCAAAAACCCTTTAAATATTATTCAGTCTTGTTCAAATTTCAACTTACCATCTAGGAAATACCCCATTTTCCAAACTTGTTGTTTGGCTTCGTCGCCAACGTCTCTGGTAGCTGCTGGCACAACTTCGGGTAAGTGAGGAGTTTGGGGAGGGAAATGGGGTGATAAGCAAGCTGCTGAGAGATGCTGTTAGGCCAGAAGAACAAGTACAAAGTATAAGTCAAGAATAACTAAACATAATGTCAAATTTCTTTTTAACAAATTTAAGAGCAGAATGATTCAATTTTTCATTTTGCCTTAATAGCCTCTCCTCTAAACTTTCCACTGAAAATATATCATTCATGGTGACAAATTTTGTATGTACTAGAACGAGTCTAAGACAATCCCCTTTTGGCATCCCTGCCCCACCCCCTACAGAAGAAAATGCCACCTGTCCCCTAACTTTGCTGAACCTTTTAAGTACTTAAAGGAAATCTGATGTTGTTCCAAACAATGCAACAGATGGTTTTCAAGAACAAAAGCTTTATTTTGAAAGTTAAGTGTCTGGCATTTATAGAGGTAATTTAAGAGCACTCATGTATCACTTTTGAATGGATAGGTTTGAGTAAGAGTCATGATTATACCTACTATGCTACAAAAACCAGCTGACCCTACAGATTAGTCTTTGGAGCATTTTAAGATGACAACACATTCCAGTAGACCCTACTCTAGTTATAACTGTTGCAATCTCAACTGTAGGGCTAATTCCTTTCCCAAACCCCTTCTCTGAAATTTCTAAGACCAGTTTCTTGCCTGAGAAATTGAGAGCTATAATCCTCTACTTTTCCTTGGACTAGAGATCTTCTCCTTCTCCCAAGTAGATCTAAGGTATGCCAATAAGGGCTTATTTTGTTTGGCAATATTTTAGATTTCCATCTTTATTATAATCACATAATGAAAATTGGTAATCAAACATAAAACATGGAAGTATTAATGTCTTCTATAAAAAGGTACACGCCAGATGATAAGTTATTTTACCTAAAATACCTTTTTCTATGCCTTTTGCCTGGCTATTTATTTCTCAAGATATAACTCAAGCATTATATCTCTGAAAAGCACTGCTGGCATCCTGCCCCTTAACCAGGCTAACAGAAGTATCCATTCATTGAACTTCTTTGCACAGGTCTATCACTTAACACACCATACGATGAATTAATGACAGAAGATTTTCCTGTTCTTCCAGTAGACTCTGCACTTCTATGCTCCTTAAGAGCAGAATCTGGGCTTTGCCTCCTGCTACCTCCCAATATCCAGCATGTTTTACTAAATGTCTGCTAGACAATACAGATTTTGGAAAAGTTTCATACTTTAAAGAAAAATGTATGTATAACACTGGTTCTTAATGCCTAAGCTTTTCTGGGCAAAAGACAATCTAAAAATTTAAACTCTAGTTAGCAGCAAGCAGATATAAACTACTGTGTAGTTTTTGGGTTTTTTTTTGTTTGTTTGTTTTGTTTTCTATTATGGTTTCTAAGTATTCTCCTGAGCAGTATTTTTCTTTCTTGTAGTAGCTAAGCCATTTTCTACCAGGCACACTTAACCATAAACATGAAAAAGGTTGAATTTTAGAGGTATCTCTTTGCTCTTGCCACAATCCTCTTGTATGTCAAGTATCAATATGAACAACTGTACACACAGAATTAGATGATAAAAACAGGGATTAAAAAAAAATCAATGCCAGCTAACAGCAATCTCATAAAAAATGAAATTAGTACAAGAACCTGACATTACCAGAGCGTGCTATGCCACTGTCTCTGTCCTCATTTAGCTCTCTTCCAGGCATGTCCATTGGGTTACTATGAACTGCAAATCAAGACAAAATTGTCAGTTATAGAATATATTCTTACTCAGGTGGATGTTGCTCCTTTTAAACAGCAAACTAAATCATGCTCATCTCATTGCATTCCTTTATTTTTTTCAGTAGCATGGCACCAACCCAACACCAAGAGCCATTACTCAGTTGAACAAGCTTTGAGATCTGTAAGATTTGACACTGAATAATCTATGATATAATAATATCTAAAGAAGTTAGGGGTAACTAAAATCAATATTCTAGAAGCATATTCAGTAACAGAGAGATATTACAATATACTACTATATGAAAAAAAAGCAAAGTACAGGACAGTATGAATGCTGATTGCTGTGTCTCTGTGATTGGTATCTCATGGTATACTTCACTAATTCTGACTATATCAACGTTTAAATAGACACATAACAAAAATAAAAATTTTATAATAAAAAAGTTTGAGGAATTTGTTTGAATGTATACCAATTTTGTTTATAAAAGGTGGGGGTCTAGGGCTGCAGCTCAGTGGTAGAGTGCCCGCTTACACGGGTAAATTCCAGGGTTCAACTGCTAGCACCATAAACACAAAAAAGTGGTTGTTTAACTGACAAGATGGTTAATGCACATTTTTTGGCCTATTTTTCATATTTTTAAAATTTTCTATGATAAAGATGTACTGTTCACATCTAATATTTACAGGAAAAAGAAACAGTTAATTTAAGCTTGGTGCGGTGGCACACTCCTGTAATCCCAGCAGCTCAGAAGGCTGAGGCAGGAGGACTGTGAGTTCAAAGCTAGCCTCAGCAATTTAGCGAGTTGCTAAACAACTCAGTGAGACCCTGTCTCTAATAAAATACAAAATAGGGCTAGGGATGTGGCTTAGTGGTTGAGTGTCCCTGAGTTCAACCCCCGGAACCTCCCTTCCCCCCCCCCACAAAAGAAAAAAAAAATAGTAATTTAAAAAGAAGGGCTAAATGAATACCAATCTGAGAACAATAACCAATAAATGTGCTCCATTCTAATAATTTCTACCAGAAGGTTACAATGCCAGGTCACGGTGTGTGAAATGTGTGAAAATATAGAATAGGACTAGATTCCTATAAATATAAAATCATGACCACACACATATAATGATCAATTTAATGATACAAATGACTATACTCAGATATTCCTTTTACAGAGCATTAAAATGGTGCTTGTTCATCTAAATCTTAGCTCCAAGAAAAATTGCTTTTATGGAAAAATATAGATCAGAAATTTTACAATAATAATCAGAGGATACTTTTCTGCAATTGGTGAACTACCATACAAAAGCTACTTAGCCATGGAAACAAGACAGTGTCAAATTTAAAATTCTAAGTCGCAGTAAAAGAAATAATGTTCATACTCAATTTTGTTTAGGATTCTTAAGTTAAAACCAGTATGACATAATGGGAAAAGAAATAACAAGCTGAAATTTCATAAAAATATAATTGTACTGATTATTTTGTGGAACCTTTAGGAACATATTCAGTAGAAAGTAATTAAGCTCTTATAGTTCATAAGTAATGGTTTCTTAACCACAACCTTCCCAATTGCATTCACCTACCCTCTTGTTTCCACAGCTTAACTACAGATTCTAGCCTCTAGGGCACAACAACTAGTCTACCCACACAGCACATGGCAAACCTGCAAAGAAAGAGGCGCTCCTGATCAGGCGGAGCGGACCCTGCTCAGAGAATGCCCGCCTGGGGCTGCAGAACTGTGAAAGACCTACACGGCAAAAATGTAAAATACACATGAAAGAGGGCTGTTAGAGAAGCCACAATGCGTCATGGGAAAAAGGTAAGGTAAGGTAGCACAAAAGCAGACTAACAGATATGGATGGAAACTTTTAACTTAAATAGAATTCAAGTTGTCTTCCCTTTTTGGAAAAAGGATGGTCTTCCTCTGAGTCATAGTTTATGTAAACAATTTCTTGCCTATTTCCTAACAAGCCCATACATAATAACAGAAATATGTTTCTGCTTTCTAATGTAAAACAGTTTGTAAAGACTCAAAAAAGGACAAAAATGTTATCTACATTTGCCAAATAAAATTTATTTAAAAAGTCAGTTTTATGACTACAGTATTCACCTGCAACTATGAAAAGAATAATATCTTACTGCATTTAGCACAAGAACAGAAAGGGGTCTTACTGACAGTCACATTTTTTGCATACTCTATGATCTCTTCCCTAGGTTTAGATACACATTGCGTTCTTCCTAGAAAATATCTTTCCCCGGCTGTCTGGCTAAATGTGAGCTTAGGTCTCATGTCCTCAAGGAAGACCTCCATGACTCTCCAGGATTGAGTGAGGTGCTTCTCAAAATGTTCATTACATTCTGCTCTTTGTCTTGTCTAAGAATTCACTACAGAATATTACAATTATTGTATTACTTTTCTGACCCCCACTAACTGTAAGTTCATTGAGGCAGAAACTAATTCCCCTATGGCCTAGCAGAGTGCTTCACTTATTATGGATGCTCAACAAGCACCTGATTGACTGACTAATTAGAAATTTAAAGAAAATAAACAATAGCACAAGGACCAACTTTCCTTGAGTTTCAATTAAGAATGTGCAAGTATAAGCCATTCATTATTTAAAACCTGTTCTTTGTTAAGTGGATTTTCTGTTCTACATTAGAAAAGAAAAAATGAGTATATGTAATCTCAATAGTGTAATTTTCTAAGTGACAANTCTGGTTTACATTACCAACAAGGTTTTCTTTTCTTTTCAAATATTTTTTAAGTAGTCAATGGAGCTTTATTTTACTTAGTTAACATGCAGTGCTGAAAATCGAACCCAGTGCCTCACATATGCCAGGCAAGAGCTCTACCACTGAGCTATAACCCCAGTCCACCAATAAGGTTTCCCCTCACATTGTTTCCTTTTTGTGTATGTGCGTGGGTGTGTGGTGCTGGGGATTGAATCCAGGGCCTTGTGCGCGCAAAGCAGGCACTCTACCAACTGAGCTATGTACCCAGCTTCCCTCACATTTTGGATATGAAAATATTTTCTCAATATGGGGGGAGGTGAGGGAGGAAGAGGAGCAGCAGCTGCAACCACATAAAACATATCTTTAGTCTACACATTTAAAACAGCTTATATTACTTCTTTCAGTATATCTGTCAGAATAACAAAAATAAAATTACTTTATGCTGTTAGTGCAAATTACACTTTCAATAAACTTCAAGAATTATTACAATAACTTAAAAAAGATGAAACTGAGGTGATTACAACTAAAATCAATGACCTCTAATTTCAACTTCACAATTAAACTAAAAAAAATCAGCATTTTTCACATCAAGTTTTTTTTAAGTGTTTACAATATTTTTAAGAATATTTCCCTTTGTTTCCTGGGAAAAAAAAGTTTTAAAAGAGCTGCTACAGAAATGTAGAAATTTTTCAAAATTTTTTTTCAGTTGTAGATGGACACAATACCTTTATTTATTTTTTTAAAAGTTTCTTTATTTATTTATATCTGACAGCAGAATGCATTACAATTCTTATTACACATACAGAGCAAAATTTTTCATTGTTTACACAATTTATTCACACCAATTCGTGTCTTCATACCTGTATTCTGGATAATAATGAACATCACATTTCACCATTAAAAATCCCATGCTCCCTCCCTTCCATTCCAACCCCTCTGCCCTATCTAGAATTCGTCTATTCCTCCCATACTCCCCTCCCTATCCCACTATGAATCAGCCTCATTATATCGAAGAAAACATTCAGCATTTGTTTTCTGGGGGGGATTAGCTAACTGCACTTAGCATTATCTTCTCTAACTCCATCCAACTCTTAGCAAATATAAAAAAGTAGAGATTCTACCCTGCATTCTGTCCGATCATAATGGAATGAAACTAAAAATCAATGGTAGAATAAAAAAATAAAATCTACTCCAACACCTGGAGACTAAATAATATGCTACTGAATGAACAATGGGTTACAGAAGACAGTAAGGAGGAGATTAGAAAATTTTTAGAAGTGAATGAGAACACAGATACAACAATCGAAATCTCTGGGACACTATGAAAGCAGTTCGAGGAGGTAAGTTCATTGCATGGAGTTCATACCTTAAAAGAAGAAAAAGTCAACAAATAAATGACTTAACACTAAATAGAAAAAAAAGAACAAATCAACACCAAAATCAGCAGAAGACAGGAAATAATTTAAATCAGAGATGAAATTGAAACAAAAGAAACAATTGAAAAAATTGACTGAACAAAAAGTTGGTTCTTTGAAAAAATAAATAAAATTGACAGACCCTTAGCCATGCTAATGAAGAGGAGAGAGAAAACTCAAATCACTAATATACATGATGAAAAAGGAACTATCAAAACAGACACTACAGAAATATAGAAGATAATTTAAAATTATTTTGAAAACTTGTACTCCAATAAAATAGAAAATATGGAAGACATCGACAAATTTCTAGAGCCATATAATTTGCCCAAATTGAATCTGGATGATATACACAATTTAAACATATCAATTTCAAGTGATGAAATAGCAGACACCATCAAAAGTCTACCAACCAAGAAAAGCCCAGGATCAGATGGATACACAGCCGAGTTATTTGTTTATTTTTATGTGGTGCCAGGGATTGAACCCAGTGCCTCACACATGCTAGGCAAGTGTTCTACCACTGAGCCACAACCGCAGCCCTAGAAACATACAGCACTTTAAAGTCATAAACAACTAATGAAAGTTCAAGAGAATTTCTCTAGAATAGTTTCCTTGTTGTCTTCTTTTCACCTCAGGTTTTTCCTGGGTTTCCACCTAACCAATGAGCTCTGTTCTGATTTGGACCCACAGAATTCTTCTCTTGGGGTCCATTAGCACCTAAGTCCAACCCTCTTAGTTCATTTGTTAAGTTCTGATAAATGGTCCATTATCCTAACACCAGGCCTACTGTTGTTTCAGCTTCACTATTCTAATCTTGGCATTCATAGCTTATCATACCCCTGCAGCTCTCATTATGTATTATATATACTATATACGATACTGACATGGCTGACCTAGACCAATCTTGTCAGTGGATTTTATTCTGCAAGGAATGTGAAAACTGAAGAACACAACCTTACAAATACTAACTTCGTTCAGAACTGCAAAACTAAAAATCAGCAGGTTAACATAAGATGAAAATGCACTCAACATTTTGCTTCCAGATATACCATCAAATAAATTATAGAAACAGAAACAACATCTCCTGTTTTTTGATTAAACACAAATGATGCAATCTGGTCTCCATAAACCTTCAAACTTGGAAAAGACAAAAAAAAATCTGAAGTTGTACTATAATACAAAAAGCAATTCTTTTTTTTCATATCCACTTATCATAACTAAAACTTTTCTCTCTACATCCATAAGAACTTACGTATTGAGACTTCCACATATACTGCTGCCAGTCCGTGCAGTAAAAACTTTGCTGAGCATGAGCTGTGGAGGGGAACTATAAAGAAAAATAGAAGTTCAGACAATTCTTTAATTTATTGTAAATAAAAATTGGTGAGTCATCCAGATTTTGTAGCATAATAACAAGAGCCATCATGAAGTAGCATTAAAACTACAGAACATCATAAATCATGTAGCATGCTCAATATGAGTGGAAAATCAAATGAAATTCTGTCATCTTCAAAAAACAAAATTGAATTCACTTTAAAAAATTCAGAAAACTCCTCACCGGATCTGATGAATTTTTAAGGTGGATCCTTTGTAGCTCATTGCTACTGAGCCAAACATCATCTCTCCAAGCATATTGGCATCAGAAGAGCACCTTGAACCCTGAACAATAACCAAAACATTAGTAAAATTGCAAAATTTAAAACCCCTATGATTTTTTCAAATATTGATTTTTATTTTAAAAATTTCTTTTGTTATATTATTCTACATTTGAAGGTTTTAATTCATCTTTATGTACACTGTCTTTGTGTACAATGTCTCATACACCTAACCATTTTGTTAACACAGAAATTTAACTCATTCCCCTTAAAAGCTGTGCCATAACTGGGCATGGTGGCACACACCTGAAATCCTAACTACTTGGGAGGCTAAGAGTAGGAGGATCACAAGTCCAAGGCCAGTCTGGACAACTTAGTGAGGCCCTGTCTTAAATAAAAAATAAAAAGAAATGGGGATGTAGCTCAACGGTAGAGCACCTGAGTTCACCAAATGAAAACACAGCAGTTTAGACCAGTTCCTTTTTCTGATGAATATTTAGGTCACTTTCAGGATTTTGCTACTACAAATAATGCTCAAAATCAACATACTTGACCATGTATTAAATATATGCAACATTTCTCCTCCAGGAGAGATAACAAGTATAATTCACTGAATAGATAGAATAGTTCTACTTCTATTGTGTAAAAGAAGTATCTACATATGAGGTGATTTGTATATAGTTTGTATTAAAAAAAAAAACGACTTGTGATCTTCAGATTCAATGTAACTCAAATCCTAATGGCATTTTTTACAAAAATAGGAAAACATCCTAAAATTCATATGACCATGAATAGTCATGAGTAGCCTAATAACCTAGAGAAAAAAAGAACAAAACCGGAGGCAACATACTCCAGATTTCAAAATATACTTCAAAGCCAAGTAATCAAAACAGTATGGTACTGTCATTAAAAACAGACATCAAATCAACGAAACAAAATACAGAGCCCAGATATGAATTTGTACCTATAGCATTAACTAAAGTTTAATAAGGTTGCTAAGAATATGCAAAAGGGAAAAGATAGTCTCTTCAACAACTGCTTCTGGGAAAACTGGATATTCATATGCAAAAGAATAAAACTGGACCCTTATGCTATATGCAAAAATCAGCTCTAACTAGAATAAAGTTTCATGACATTAGTCTAGGCAATGATTTCACAGATATGATGGTAAAAGCACAGGCAACAAAAGCAATAACAGACAAATGGAACCACATCAAACTAAAAAGCTTCTTCACAGCAAAGGAACAAGAGGATACGAAGTCAACCATGGAATGGGAGAAAATATTTACACATCATATATCTGATGAGAGGTCACTCTCCAAAATATACATGGAAATCCTACAACACTACAGTAAAAATGAGTGAACTAATTTTTAAAAGGGCCTAGGACTTGAATAGCCATTTTTTTCAAAAAAGCATACAAATGGTCACCAGTTACATTTAAAAATACACAACATTGGGCTGGGGTTGTAGCTCAGTGGTAGAGCACTTGATTAGCATGTGTGAGGCACTGGTTTCAAACCTCAGCATCACATAAAAATCCTAGAATTATATCATTCAAATAATTAAAAAGTCCAAGATTCTATTTTGATACTACTAAAAATAAAACAGTTATGATTCATGCAAGCTTGGATGACATGAATAAATTCACATCAAGTGACATTTGCTTAGCATTAAACTGAGCGCTGCTCTTAAATAGAAAGTAGTTAAGTTTACAGAGAAGTTGCTATATAGTTACTGATTTGTTGAATTCTATATTTTAAAAGAAGAATCATGTTACTTTTGAAAAATAAAAACATACATTTCTGGCTGTATATATCTCCAATGATACTGTAATTTTATACCATGAACTGCATTATTTTACATTTATCTTCATACTTCAATAAAGAAAAGATACATAAAATAAATTATTCTGGTAGACCAAAAAATAAAACTTAAGAAAAAGAAAATATCCACAGTTCTCTATACTTTTCCAATCCTAAGATTTTTCAAAATTCATAAAAATATTTCATTATTATATCTACAACATAAAATGCTCCAGGAAAATAACTATTACATCTCAGGTCTCTAAGATGGTGCTCTAAACATATTGTAAATCAGTAAGTAAATAAATAAAATCAGTGATCTTACCTGGTACTTAGGACACTGGTCTTTTACATCAGAAGATAAAGTGATAGAACTATCCAAAGAGGAAGAACTATCTCCTCCAGGCTTGAGTTGGCAGCATTTCCCAAAGACTTTAACTTGGGCATCACTGCAGAGTTTCTGAAATACAATCGATATTCCAATTCATATTCTAATAGATTTTTTCACCATATACTGTCAGAAGCCACTCTGGACAGGAGCTATGTATGCAGCGAGCCAGCCATGGGCTGTGTGTGGGTGTGAACTATGAGCACTGAGTACACATAGTGGATTGGACTGGTGTCGCCTCTCTGTTTGGGCTGGCAATGTATGTGTTCTTTTTACTCATTCTGCCTATGATCCCCACACAGCAAACGGGATAGGCATGGCCTTCCAAGATGTTAGTCAATCTGCTGATAGCAAGACAACACAAAGCTAGATTCAACCCCATGAAACCTAACCCCTTGCCTCATCTGAATGGCTTCTCCCCAATAAAAAGGTTCAGAATGTGTTCCTCGCTTTCTTTCTTGCCTGCCTTGCCTCCTTTGTGGGAGCTGGGTCAGAGAAGCCATCACAGAACCCAAAGAAAAATAATTGTCATTATTTCGTGCCAGCCCACTTCACCTGAAGTGATTCTTACTGGTTTAGTCATGTGCTGCAATAATATACAATACAAATTTAATCACAGCACAAAAACCTTTGTAAAATCCAAGGATGAAATAACTAAAAATAATATAATTTAATATAAACTCTATTTTTAATTTGCTATGTTTTCTTCAGTATTACTTGCTATTCTTTGACACACAGATATAACATTTGAGGAGTTTTATTGCACTTTTCTCACTGACATTACTAAATCACAAGAATTTTTCTATATTATAATGGTCTAAACAAAATTTATTTACAGTGGCTTAATAATATACAGTGGCAGTTTTCAAATCATTTGGTCTTAAACCCCTTTTGTTCTTATAAATTACTGAGAATCCCAAAGGCTTTTGTTCACTGGAGTTATAGCTATTAATGTTTTCCTATATTAGAAGTCAAAATCGAGAAATTTTAAAGTATTTATTAACTCAATTAAATATAACAACAAACCTATTACAAGTTAATACAAATAACATTGTTTTCAAAAGGTAACTATGTATACATGCTGGAGAGAAATGTAGGAATGGGAGGAGAAATGCAAATGAGTTATTTTACCTTATTACATACATGTATGTAGTATATATATGCTTAATTTTTTGAAATGAGAATGTATTCAGGCAATGAACTTATAAATTTATCATATCCCATCCCAAATGGGTTCTACAGCTTTCACTATTCACAACTACCAAAGCTGCAATTTACCAATGTTTGTAATACATACATTGTATATAATAATAATAGTACTTCAATGTTTTATTGGTCACCAGTATACTCATTCTTCCAAGTGAGAGGTCTCAGTAGGCTTTAAGAAGAAGCAAATAAGATCGGCATGGTGGCACATGCCTGTAATCTCACAGCAACTAGGAAGGCTGAGGCAGGAGAACTCATAAGTTTGAGGACAGCCTCAGATACTTAGTAAGGCCCTGAGCAACTCAGTGAGACTCTATCTCTAAGCCCTGGGGAGAGGGCTCAGTTGTAAGCCCTCTTGGTTCAATCCCCAGTACTTTAAAAAAAAAAAAAAGTAGTGGTAGTAGCAGCCACAATTTGACTGAAATCACATTTTTTGAAGACTATTTTACATTTACCATCATCATCAAAGGCATTTCAAAGAGGATATTTAATAATCCCTAAATCATCTCTAACCAAATGCTTACGGGAAAAAAAGAAGGGCTTTTGAACTAGAAATGAATTAAACTATGATTTATGGGCAGTTTACTCGATTTCTCTAAAACTTCATTTGCTATCTGTTTAATGGGAAGAAAAGCCCTACCTAATGACACTTAAGGGAATATGTATGTAAACACAAATACACACACACACACGCACACACACACATATATGTATGCATACATACTACACACATTATAATAAAATAATTATAATACCTTAGAGAACTTGTACATGCTAACTGATGTACCGTTGAAACCAGAGAAAAGTTAAACCAGGGAACTAACATAAACTAAAGGACCTCCACTATGTATTTCCATTTATAATAAACACTAAAAATATTAGTATTTTTAGTATAAGTACCCTTGGCCTCATCTTAGAAACACTACTTATTGATCAATAAGCTTTTATGTACATTTTCTCTACCATGAAAGGTAACTCTTTCGCATATAAAAACCATGAAGTCCAAAGATGTTAAACAACTTCACCAAGTTTATAAGTGCTACTAAGTCTTATATCTAAAACCCACTCAGCTTGACTTTTCTACTATTGCAAGCCACTCTTTCATCAGTCAACAAAAGTACTGTACTATGTATACCAAGCCCTAGAGAACACAGGAATTAACAATCTAACAGGAAAAAAAAGACATTTAAATAATTATGCAAATATGTGTAATTTTATGTATAATAAAACAAATGACAGCAAAAGCTAATTCACATTAGCATTTACTGAGTCAGGCTACTATTCTGTTTTTACCTAAATTACTCTTTGAATAAAATTAAATAAATCTCTTAATAAAATTTAATGCATACACAAATAAAATTTAGTAAAAATATGTTTTTTTAGGGGGAAAAGATATCAGAGACTGAACCCAGGGTGCTTAACCACTGAGACACATCCCTGCCCCACTTCCCTTTTAAAATATTTTATTTTGAGGGGCTGGGATTGTGGCTCAGCAACAGAGCGCTCGCCTAGCATGGGCGGGAGCCGGGTTCGACCATCAGCACCACATAAAAACAAAGACATTGTGTTGTGTCCTTCTACACCTAAAAAATAAATAAATATTTTTTAAAATATATATTTTATTTTGAGATAGGATCTAATTTCCTTAGGGCCTGGCTAAATTGCTCAGGCTGGTTTTGAACTTGCAATCCTCCTGCCTCAGCCTCCTGAGTTGCTGGGATTACAGGTGTGAGCCACTGTTCCTGGCTCTCCCTTACATTCTTAAACCATAGCTCTTTTGAACCACATGGCAACAACTACAGGAGCAGATGGTCCTCTAAGGAGTAAACAATGCACAATCAGCAACCCAGACTAGGAACAGTTCTGTAATGAGAAGATTTAGGAAAAGGGGTTCAATTTTCTTTACAATTTACTTTCATTCCTAAGAAAAGTGATTACATACTTTATATCAAGCAACGCCCTCTTAAGAAATATTTATCATAAACATTATTAAAAAGTGAGTCTTTATATAACTGCCCTATAATTTTAGTAGCCATTTGTACAATTTCAATCAGAAACAAGTAGCAAGTCTAGTACAAAAAACCTTTTTTCTGAATCAAACAAGAATAAGTTGCCATCTTGATGTGCCATCAGCTCTAAATAATGTACATTTCCTCAAAGACGTTACTCTCTACATTTCTAAAATACCACAAAAAAATCAGGAAATCTTATTTGATACATTATAATCATCTAATCCTCAAACTCCACTAAAATTGGCCAGTTGTCCAAGGAGTATCCCATAGAGGGAAAGGACCCAGATCATATTCTTACATTTAAATGTTTATTATCTCTTTTTATACTCTAATTCAAGGTGGAAAAAATTCCTCAGTCTCCTTTCTGACTTTAATGACCTTGACACTTTGAAGATTTCAGGGCAGTTATTTTGCAGACTCAATTTGTCTCATGTTTCTTATGATAAAGATTCAGGTTATGCATACTGAGGTAGAATATCACAAAAAGTGACAGTGTCCTCACTGAGTCTTATCACACAGCTTATGATTTCAATTTGTCCCATTAAGTGATTATATTCTTTAAAAAATTTTTTTAGTTATACATGGATATAATATCTTTATTTATTTTTATATAGTACTGAGGATTGAAACCAGTGCCTCACATGTGTGAGGCAAGTGCTCTGCCACTGAGCCACAACCCCAGCCCTGATTATATTCTTAATACTAATGATCACTTTATTTAAGTGCCATCTACCAAGCATCTTCACTATGACGAAATTATTTTCTCCTTGTAATTAGTATTTTGGTCAATGAAGATTCTGAAACTATATAAATTCTCTGTTCCTCAATGAACTTTTAATTTATTCACTGATGTAAGTATACAGTCATATGTACATTCAGTGAGTTTTATTCTAATACTGTCATTTATTGTTTTATAATAAAGTCTTCTTCAATTTGGTCAATGAGTCTCTTCAAAGTGAATTCCAGGAACTTTTCAGTTTTTTTTTTTTTTGGTGGGTTTGTTTTGTTTTTTTCCCCTGATACCAGGGATTGACTCTAAGGACACTTAACCACTGAGTAACATTTCTAGTCCTTTTTATTTTGATTTAATTTTCTGAATTCTGATGCAGGGTTTCACTAGATTGCTTATAAGCTTGCTAAGTTGCTGGGATTGGCTTTGAACCTGTGATCCTCCTGTCTCAAGCCTCCCAAACTGCTGGGATTACAGGTAAGTGCCACCACACCTGCCTCCATGTGTTTCTGATATGTTCCCATCACTTTTGGCACTTGCAGCACAGAAAGTTTCAGGCTTACCTTTACCTTTTCCTGCCCCAAACAACCCAGGCACAAGTCAATTCTAGAAGAAGATCTGGTTATTTTTAGCATAAAACAGATTTTAGAAAAATGTGGATACTATGATGCTCATTATAGTGGAGTCTCATCGCCCCCAGGGCCTCTCAATGAGCAGAACTAGAAAGTACATTTATGTGTCTACATACACATACACATATATATCTACATTTACTACATCTGCATATGTATCTGCACCAAAATCTCCAATCCAAATCCATATGGCTCCTGTAGTTTTCTCCATTTCCTAATTTATACCTCCCTTCTCTCACATTTAGAAATAAGCTTTCTATCATCTTGAATGAGATTTATTTCATCAACATCCTTGGATATAACTAGTCTCCCATTTCTCTTGTCTACATGAGAAACAGATGCCCATGAATTCAAGTGCATTCTTCACAAGCTGATACCAAGGATGAGTGCCCCCCTTCTTCCACTTAGGCATGTTAGATCACAACTTATGCAAATATTCTCGTTAACCTACCTGGGCTCTGATACCCAGGTCTGGGTCAGTGTGCCTCTACCAGATGGTATCTGTGCTCAGCTCTACTGGTATTAGAACTGAATTGTTTGGATAAAGAAGAGAAGGAGGATAGCAGACATGAGGTATTAAAATGTTTAATCTAGGTATATAATTATGTCACATTCTATCACAATTGAACTTCAATCAAATAAAAGTATTTTTCACTTTTCTTACAAATAACTTTCCCCAAAATTTTCAACATTTTTCTTGTTCTGTTAATTAAAAAAAAAACTTAAGTTTTATATAAGTAATAAATTTGTATGATTCAAAACTCAAAACAAGGTATAGACAAAGAAGTCTAGGTACCATCCTTATTCAACTACTCTCAGTCTACACATTAATAGGTAAAATAATTTTTATTGGTTTTCTTGTCCTTCCACTGTTTTTAATTATAAACATAGGCATAATATTACTTTTCTTCCTCTTTTACAGAAAAATTCAATTGTGTTCCTTGCTTTGTTTTTCACTAATACACTGGAGAATTTTTCTATCTTTAGATATCTTCTTCACTCTCTTTTGATATAGCTGCACAGTATTAGACTGTATAAATATACCACAATTTATTTAACCATTCATCTATTAATAACATTGTTGGTGGAAGTGCAACACTTGGGAGTTACAAACTACAAAAGTAGAAGCTACGGCTGTGGCTCAGTGGAAGAGCACTTGCCTTGCATGTGTGAGGCACTAAGTTTGGTCCTCAGCACCACATAAAAATAAATAAATAAAATAAAGGTATTATGTCTATCTACAACTTAATTTTTTTTTTAATTACAAAAGTGTTTCCCAGGTTGCCATGTCTTTTAGCTTTTAGTAATTCATCACTCTTCTACTTTGTGGATTCTGGATTTTAAGTCATAGCTACAAAGGTATTTTCCATTCCACAGATATTTAGAAATTCACTCATATTTTCTTTTGTAATGTAGAAGGGTTCTTCTTTTTACATTTAAATTTTGCATTTAACTGTTTGATACACTTAGTCTTATCCCAATGTACACAGTGGAATATGATCGCAAATTCATCATTCTTTCAACGGCTATCCAATTATCCCAACACCATTTATTTTTATTTTATTTATTTAGCCTTTATTTATTTACTTATTTTTATGTGGTGCTGAGGATCGAACCCAGGGCCTCGCACATGCCAGGCGAGCGCTCCACCACTGAGCCATAACCCAAGCCCTCAATACCATTTATTAAATGATGCCTTTAACACATACTAAATTCCTTCATGCATTTAGACTTATTTCTGATTCACTATTTTATCCCATTGGTATCTTTGTCTACACACCAATAATAATCTGGGTGGGTGGGTGGGGTAGTGGGGATTGAACTCAGGGACACTCAACCACTGAGCCACATCCCTAACCCTATTTTGCATTTTTTTTATTTAGAGACAGGGTCTAACTGAATTGCTTAGTGCCTCACTGTTGCTAAGGCTGGCTCTGAACCCGCCATTCTCCTGTCTCAGCCTCCCAAGCCACTGGGCAATAATACACTTTTAATTATTGAACTTTTACAGAATAATTGAAAATTAGTGGTTCATCCCCAGTGCCCTTCATTTTCAGCTTTCCAACTATTTGCTGCTAATTTTTTTCCCAGTTGAATGTTATAGTCTACTATCTAGTTGCAGGCACTACCCACGCCCCCCCCCCCAATAAAAAGGTTAGCATTTGGGGGAGGAATGATGTTCTTCTACAAAGCAAGCTGAAGAAAATGGACAATTTTATGATGCTGAGCATCACATAAGAATATATTTTCCTTTGCCATTTGTTCAAGTAACTTTTTATGTTTCTACAAAGACTCTTTAAAAGTTCTGGTTAAGTTTATGCATAACTACTTTGCCATTTTAATTTGTTTTCAATGGAGGTCTTCCTTTCTTTGTATCTTCTAATTGTAAGCTATTTATGTTGACTTTACTAATACTACATTAACTTTTAATTCAATTACCTAATCAAATCCTGTCCCAAATCTGATGTCATAATTAAGACTCAACTATACATTTTGACATATAGTACCTGCCTTACCCAAGAAGGATATGTTCTATCAGCCCCCAGTGGATGCCTGAAATCAGATACTAATTAGTCCTATGCACACATACGTATGATAAAGTTTTATTTATAAATCAGGTACAGTAAGAGATTAAAAATAATAACCAATAATAAAATAATAATACACAATAATAAAAGTTACATAAATGTGGTCTCCCTTAAAATATCTATTGTACTGTACTCCTCAACCCCCTTATTTTTTGTTGACTATGGACATTATGGTTTGGATATGAGGTATCCCCCAAAAGCTCCTGTGTTAGAAATGTTCAGAGGAGAAATGATTGGCTTGTGAAAGCTATAATCTAATAAGTCCAACCTAGTTTGAATAGACTGACCAGGTAGTTACTATAGGCAGATGGGGTGTGACTGGTAAAGTATCCTGAAAGGCTTTGTCTTCCGTGTGATTCCTCCCCCTTCTCCCTCTATTTCCTGACCTCCGTGAGCAGAGCAATGCTCCTTTACCATGCTCTTCAGTCATGATGTCTTGCCTCACCTGGGTCCAGAGCAAGGGGGCTGGTCTACCATGGTTTAAACCTCTGAAACCATCAGTCAAAATAAACTCCTCAAAGTTGTTCTTTCAAGGTATTTTAGTCACAGTTATAAAAGGCTGACTAAAAGTAAATCAAGGAATAATGCTTAGGAGTATATAAAATTCTCAACCCTTACAATTTGTATTCACCTTTCCAGGAATTTACTGACGTACAAAACTATATCCTTACATATAATCAGTGATAGTTGAACATGTGAATGAGCACATAATTTACTAGGAACTCATGAATTAGCACTGCATTATTGCTGACACAAAACAATGTCTAAAATAAGAACAGTAATGTGATAAAATTCAATTGGATTAATTTGGCTATATATATATCACTGTTTAAAGAAATTATCATGATAATTTTTCCAAATATGGGAAGATACTTTTTAAAAATAAACGTTCACTTTAAGCAGGTGGTCGAGTGCACCAAGTTCAACCCCCCAGTACCGCCCTCCCCCCAAAAAAAAATTGGGGTGGGGGTTGTGGCTCAGTGACAGAGTGCTTGCCTAGTGTGTGAGGCAGTGGGTTTGATTCTCAGCTCTGCATGCTAGTTAATCAATTAATTAAGTAATTAATAAGATCAATTGACAACTCAAAAAATATTTTAAAAAACAACAACAACAACAAAACCCACTATGCTGGGCTGGGGTTGTGGCTCAGTGGTAGAGCAGTTGCCCAGCTCGATTATCAGCACCACATATATATAAATGAATAAAATAAAGGTCCATCAACATCTAAAAAAAATTAAAACAAAAAACTACACTGAGATTCCATCTCACTCCAGTCAGAATGACAATCACCAAGAATATAAGCAACAATAAATGTTGGTGAGGATATGGGGGAAAAGATATACTCATACATTGCTGATGGGACTGCAAATTGGTACAACTACTCTGGTAAGAAGTTAAACTCCATTTATTTTTTTAAATTTTGGGGGGGTACCAGGGATTGAACTCAGGAATACTCAACCACTGAGCCACATCCCCAGCCCTATTTTGTATTTTGAGAAACAGGGTCTCACTGAGTTGCTTAACAACTCACTTTTGCTGAGGTTGGATTTGAAATTGTGATCCTCCTGCCTCAGCCTTCAGAGCTGCTGGGGTGAAAGGCATGAACCACCATGCCTGACATTATACTCCAAATAAATGACCTAATATTACATTTCAAAGCCCTAGAAAAAGAACAAACCACACCAAAAATAGAAGATAGGAAATAATTAAAAACAGAGGTGAAATCAAAGAAATTGAAACAAAAGAAATAATTGAGAAAACTGACAAAACAAAAAGTTGGTTCTTTGAAAAAATACATAAAAATGACAAACCCTTAGCCATGCTAATGAGAAGGAGAAAGAAAATTCAAATTATTAACATATGTGATGAAAAAGAAAATATCATAAAACTACAGAAATACAGAAGATAATTTGAAATTATTTTGAAAACTTGTACTCCAATAAAATAGAAAACATCGAAGGCATTGAAAAATTTCTAATCACATTATTTTCCCAAATTGAATCAGGATGATATACACAATTTAAACAGTCAAGTGATGAAATAGAAGATGCCATCAGAAGGTTACCAGCCAAGAATAGCCCAGGACCGGATGGATACACAGATAAGTCTACAAGACCTTTAACAAAGAACTAATACCAATATTCCTCAAATTATTTTGTGAAATAGAAAAAGAAAGAGCACTTCCAAACTTATTCTATGAGGCCAATATCACCCTGATCCCAAAACCAGGCAAACACACATCAAAAAAGAAAACTCTAGACCAATATCTCTAATGAACATAGGTGCAAAAATTCTCAATGAAATTCTGGCAAATCAAATGCAAAAACATATCCAAAAGATAGTGCACCACAATCAAGTGGGGTTCATCCCAGGGATGCAAGGTTCATTCAACATACAGAAATCAATAAATGTAATTCATCACATCAATAGACTTAAAAGATAAGAATCATATGATTATCTCAATACATGCAGAAAAAATATTTGACAAAATACAGCACCCCTTCATGTTTAAAATACTAGAAAAACTAGGGATAACAGGAACGTATCTCAACATCATAAAAGCTATCTATGCAAGACAGGGATGCTCTCTTTTACCACTTCTATTTAACATAGTTCTTGAAACATTGGCCAGAGCAATTAGACAACTGAAAGAAATTAAAGGGATATGAAATAGGAAAAGAACTCAAATTAATGCTATTTGCCAGTGATATGATTCTATACCTAGAAGACACAAAATATTCCACCAGAAAACTTCTATAAATAATAAATGAATTCAGCAAAGTAGCAGGATGTAAAATCAACACCCATAAATCAAAGGCATTTCTGTATATCAGTGACAAAGCCTCTGAAAGGGAAACAAGGAGAACCATCCCATTTACAATAGTCTAAAATATATATACATATATACATATATATATATATATATATTTATATATATGTATGTATGTATTTGAAAATCAACAAAATAGGTGAAAGACCTCTACAACAAAAACTGCAGAAAACTAAAGAAAAATATTAAAGAAGACCTTAGAAGAAAGATCTAACTTGTTCTTGGATAGGCAGAATATTGTCAAAATGACCATACTACCAAAAGCACGTACAGATTTAATGCAATTCCAATCAAAATTCCAATGACATGCCTCATAGAAATAGAAAAATAAGTCATGAAACTCATCTGGAAAAATAAAGAGACTCAGAATAGCTAAAGCAATCCTTAGCAAGAAGAATGAAGTAGGTGGCATCAATATACCAGACCTTAAACTATACTATAGAGCAATAGTAACAAAAACAGCATGGTATTGGCACCAAAATAGACTGGTAGACCAATGGTACAGAATACAGGACACAGAGACTAACCCACAAAATTACAGTTATCTTATAATAGGCACCAAAAACAAACATCAGAGAAAAGATAGCCTCTTCAACAAATGGTGCTGGGAAAACTGGAAATCCATATCCAACAAAATGAGATTAAATTCCTATCTCTTACCATGCACAAAATTCAACTCAAAGTGGATCAATAACCTAAGGAATTAAACCAGAGACTCTGCACCTATTAGAAGAAAAAGTAGACCCAAATTTTCATCACTTAGGATTAGGCCCCAACTTCTTTAATAAGACTCCTATAGACCAAGAATTAAAATCAAGAATCAATAAATGGAGTGGATTCAAACTCAAAAGCTTCTTCTGAGCAAAAAAACAAAACAAAACAAAAAAACAATCAGTGAGGGGAATAGAAAGCCTACATTTTGGGAGCAAATTTTTACCACACACACATCATCAGATAGAGACTAATCTCTAGGGTATACAAAGAACTCAAAAAGTCTAAGCACCAAAAAACCTAACACCCTAATCAATAAATGTGCCAAGGAACTGAACAGACACTTCTTAGAAGACGATATGCAATAATCAACAAATATACGAAAAAATGTTCAACATCTCTAGCAATTAGAGAAATGCAAATCAAAATTACTCATCTCACTCAAGTCAGAATGGCAGCTATTAAGAACACAAACAACAATAAGTGTTGGTGAGGATGTGGGGGAAAAGGCACACTAATACACTGCTGATGGGACTGAAAATTGGTGAAGCCAACATGGAAAGCTGTATGGAGAATTCCATGGAAAACTGGGAATGGAACCACCATTTTACCCAGCTATCCCACTCCTTGATCTACAGCCAAAGGACTTAAAACCTACTATAGGGACACAGCCACATCAATGTTTATAGCAGCTCAATTCAAAATAAACTGTGGAACCAACCTAGATGCCCTTCAGTAGATGAATGGATAACAAAAATGTGGTTTATACACAATGGAATATTACTCAGCATTAAGAGAGAATAAAATCCTGGGATTTGCAGGTAAATGAATGAAGGTGGAGAATATAATGCTTAGTTAAATTAGCCAATCTCAAAAAAACAAATGCCAAATGTTTTCTCTGATATAAGGATTCTGATTCATAATGGGGTTGGTGGCAGGGAGCATAGGAGGATTGGACAAATTCTAGATTGAGCAAAGGGGTGGGTGGGGAAGAGAGAGGGCATGGGGGTAGGAAAGATGATGGAATGAGATTGACATCATTACCCTAAATATATTATGAAGACACGAATAGTGTGATTCTGTGTACAACCAGAGATAAGAAAAATTGTGCTCTGTATGTATAATATGAATTGTAATGTGTTCTGTGATCATACATAACAAATTAGAATTTAAAAAATTTAAAAAAAGAAAAGAAAAAGCAGCATCCCCCCCCCGCCCAAAAAATCAACTGGCTTCCAATTGGTTGCAAATGGGTATTTCAGTGTATTCTGTACTGTACAAAAGCAATATGTGGAATTTTCAAAAAATTAGAAGATTTTGAAAAAAACTTCTGAATAAAATTTATAATGGATTGAAATATGCTCTGCCTACTTACCACATGTGAGGTAGCATGCAATTTAGAAAACATAGGTGAATAATAGGCCAATTTTTTAATTTCAAGATTTTTTTCATAATCTAGTAATATACAAACAAAGATAGCCATAATATATGACTATGAACAAATTGTAATGAGAATTCTGAATGAGAAGAAATATACCTAAGGGAAATCAGAAAGGAATTTTTTTGGTAGTTATAGATGGATAGAATGCCTTTATTTTTTATTTGTTCATTCTTATGTAGTGCTGAGGATCGAACCCAGTGCCTCATGCATGCCAGACAAGCACTCTAACACTGAGCGACAGCCACAGCCCCTCAGAAAGGAATCCTGAAGGAGGGTAAAGTTTATCTAAGAAGATAGCATAAAAAACCAGACTGTTGGTATTTAAGGTAGTTTGATTTCTAGGTACCAATTACATTAAAAGTTTTAGAGTAGGCTTAGAGGAAATTTTCATTGTTAAATAATAAGTGGATAATATTAGAACAGAGCTAAGAGACAGATACTATTAAGAGAGGAAACTAAGACACACCAAGGATAGACCAACAGATAGAAAGGAGAGTCTAAGATGAGAGGAGACCAAAAACAATGAAGATAGCCTGACACAAAAACAGAGGTATCAAAAGACACCAAGAGAGACAAAGGGCAGAGACAAAAAGAGAGGAGGAGGACATACTTATGGACTAAATGCTTGCGTATCCCTAAAATTCATGTTAAAATCTTAATCCCCAATTGGGTGGTATTAGGGGATAAGGACTCCTAACACATCTTCTCATGGGAAGATGATTAAGTCACGAGAGTGGAGCCCTTTGGGGATTAGCCTCCCCATGGAAGAAAACTAAGAAAGGTTCATGGTAGGATCTTCCTTAAGAGCCCAACACTCAATTCAATTTAGCAACTCATAAGCGTTCTACAAGTTTCTTTCATAGTACTTAATCACAATTTAGAATTGTTTATACATTTATTTGTTCAATGTCTACCTCCCCAAATAAGGTGAGAGACTAAGAGGGCAGAGCCTATAAAATTCCAGGTCTGAAATCTTGTAGACACTTAGTTATTTACATAAACAAATGCTTTTTTCCTCTCATCAGAATGAAAATGTCATATAATCATATAGATTCATAAAGGTCAAACTAAAATAGTTTCTAACTAGATTGATGACAAATAATACAAGTATTTTCTTATTTAAAAAAAAATCTCAAATCAGAACTCTGAACTTTAAACATTTTCTATACTGACAAGATACTTTGTACTTACAAACAGAAATTCTACTCATTCTTTCTCAAATTATTAAAATGCTCAACATTAAATTCAAACACATCAATAATGATACTCACCGATACTGATGTGTCCTCATTTTTTCTCTTAACGCTGGAATCAAATAAGACATTTCTCCCTCGCCTTTCACAGTCTTGATATACAATCAATCGAATTTGACTTGGATCAAACTCTGGCAAAGGCCAACTTGAAAGAAAAATAAAGATCAGACTCACTTTAATAAATATACCACATACATTTGTATAAATAAAAGTTATACAATAGGGCCAGAAATTATATTATTACTGAGGAACACATATCTTTATATAAAATATCATTATTTTTTTAGGGTCAAGTTATACAGCTATAACATTTTAGATCAAAAATAAAGCAAAAACAAAATTATTTTATTTAAAAATAAAAGTTGTAACTATCATTAAGTACTTACAAAATATAGTCATCCTACATGAATATAAAAGGAGTCAATAAACAGTGCATTTAACATAGATAAAAATATAGGCTGACTTCACGGCATGGACTTAGATGACATAAAAAGATTAAACCCATATTTTAAAATAGTTTTTTTACTTCAATATAGAAATGTGAAAACTAAACATTTTCAGTTTAAGACACGAGTTTTAAAAAAGTGACAAGTGTTACAAAAATTCTTCTATACTGCTAATATGAATCAAAACTGGCATAATCTCTTCTAAAAACTGTGTGCATGTGCATGCGTGTGTGCGTGTGTTGGTGTTAAATGGACAAAAATCAACTAAAAATAAAGCTGACCTGAGCAATTCCGCTCAGCAAAGTTCAATGTAATAGAAAAATGTTCATAGAAGCACTGTTCTTAACAGCTAAAACTAGAAAGAATCAAAATGTTCTCCAATAGCAGAATGGGTAAATATATTGTGATATGCTCAGATTATTAAATGTTATACAACAAACACAAGAATGAACATCATCAGACAGATAAAAACAGAAATAGATCATAAGCAAAATAAATTAGACAATGACATATACACAAATAGCTACTGTACTTTCCCACTTACATTTACATAAAGGTTAAAAAAAGGCAGAAGTTTTATCCTGGGATGCATACCTAGTTTTAAAATTAAAAAAAAAAAAAGGCATGGGCTGGGGGAGTACCAGGTGGAGTGGGGACAATGAATATGTTTTTTGTTTGTTTATTTTGGGTACCAGGAATTGAATCCAGGGGCACTGAAAAACTGAGCCACATCCCAGCCCTTTTTTATTTTGAGTCAGGGTCTTGATAAGTTGCTCAGAGCCTTGCTAAATTGCTGAGGCTGGCTTTGAACTTACAATCCTCCTGCATCAGCCTCCCGAGTCACTGGGATTACAGGCATGCACCACTGTGCTAGGCTTCATATGTTCTATGTTTTGACTAGACAATACTTACACAGATGTTCACCTGACATTCTCTATTAGTAAAAATCATATCAAGTTCATTTTATGCACTTTTATTAATGCATAATATATCACAATTTAAAAGATTAATAAGGTGGGTGAGGTAGGAAAGAGAGAAGAGAAAAAAACAATGAGTGGAATGGAGGAGAAACTAGCTGGTTAACTGAATGCACTGCTTACAGGAGAACTGGTAAGAAATGGAAGAACCAATGTAAAATGAAATTGAAGCTATTTGTATTTGGGTACATCAGGCTAAATGGTCAACTCCTCAGGCACAATTCTTGACTGGGTTCCTTCATTTCCTTAACTCTATTAATTCGTGTGAAACTAACTATAACTGGCAATATAAAACATCTTCATCTCAAATTATTGACAGAAAATACAATTTTAGTTTTCTCCTGTCTAATCCTTAGCAAATGCTTGTGTTACAAACTGATGAAGCCTTACTCTAGAAATGCAAGCTAAACCAGAGACTCATCCATAGACCACAGTGATTAGCATCACAGTGAACTGTTTTTACAAAACTGCATTTTCATGTTATGTCGAGGAAATTATTGAGACAAGGTAAGGATTTTGACAGGCAAATGGGACAAAAGGAAAAGAGGGCCATGAAGATGGAGCAAAAGACTCCAAGAATACAGCTGAAATAATGGACAGCAGAATCTAAGCTACTTAGGAAAGGCAGTGATAGTATGAGGCGAGCAGATTTGAAGACAATGAAGATAGAATGGTCAAAGTGGTAAAAGGAAAAAAAAAGCAGAGAGTGTATAGGGGGATAGGATAAGGAATAGGAGATTACAATCATAGGGTAGAATATTAAAGATATTAGAGATAGTAGTACCACTAAACAAACTATAATTAGAGAGCATATTCATTAAAAAACAAAAGTGAAGAATAAACAAACTAGAAGTTGGGAACATTTCAGTAATTTTAAAGAAGAGAAGCAAAGAAGCCAAGAAAGATCAGTAAAGACAGACCACCAGAGAGAAAAAGACTCATGGGAAAGTAATATTTCAAAACCAAAGCCAAAGAAGATAAAGGAAGAATAATGCCCAGCACCAAATGTTGCAGAAAGGCCAAAATTCATAAAGACTGAAAGTGTCCTTAAAATTTAGCAATTTGGTGGTGTGGATACTTGTTTTAATCAGCTTTTTTGCTGCTGTGACTGAAAGAATATGGCAGAGGGAAGCAGCTTACATGATGATCAGGAAGCAAAGAGAGAGAGCTCTCTACTTGCCAAATACACATATATACCCCAACACTACCCCCCACCTCCTCCAGCCATACCCTACTTGCCTTCAATTACCAGTCAATTTATCCTATCAGGTGATTAATTCACTAATTGGGCTAGGTTCTCACACCCCGATCATTTCTCCTCTAGACCTTGCACTGTCTGATATATAAGCTTCTGAGGGACACCTCACACCCAAGCCATAACAGTACTGTAGTTAGAAAAGTGTCAGTGGAGAAAGAGACGAATGAGTAGTCATATAACAATGCATTTAAAAAAAAAACTGAGAACTTAAGAGAGCAAGTAGAGGTTTCCCCATGAAAGGTGGAGACACAGCAATAGTGTGATGATGTAACTACCATCTAAACTACTATGTTTTGAAAGTAAAACAGACAGGAGGACACTATGATTATTGACAACCAAGCTCTATGGTCACCTCAGACAGGTAGAAGAGGTGAAGCTATATGAGGATTTTATTTTGTATTGACAGAGATGTATGTGTATGAAATATATAGGGGGAAAAGTATATATTTAAGCTATGTATTTCTAAGTCGAAGGTACAAACAGAAAGAGTCAAAGTTAATAAGATGGAATTGTTAAATTAAGATTCTGGAGAAGTTGGGATAGCTTGGACAAGGGTACCCTAATAACACTGCCAAATATACTTAATGAGGCAAGAAAAAGATGGCCTACAAATGAAAATTAATGCAGATGGGTTTGCAGGTTGGAGACACAAAGAGAAACAAAACTGAACATTTAAATTTGATCACTTTTTTTTTTTGTCTAACAGGTAGGAGTCATTCATATTTATAAGCATATGTGAAGTAGGTGGCCTAAATTGGGCAATAAGGTTTGAAACAAAACCTAGCAAAGTCATTAAAGTGCTAACCTGACAAAATCAGAAGTATAGTCAAGCTATATACTGAGGGCCCAGATGAATTGAAAACCTTAAATCTGTAATAAGACTAATTTTCTGCACTACCACAGAAGATCTCAAATGTGGAAGAGACAAAGACAGACCATAGATTTAATAGGAGGTTTTCTGAGCAGATACAAGGGAAAATAGGAAACAAGGCTGTTAAGAGTTACTTACCGAAAGAAGGTCTGGATTTACTAAGAGAATGTGGCCAGAATGCACCCGATTAAAGAAAAGGAGGGGAAAAACTAACAAACATGTGGTTTCAGTTAAGTTAAATAAGAAGTCTGAATGAGGATATAATGTTACGGCCAGAATGGAAAGATCTCAGAATGAGCAGTCTCAGCTAAAAATTAGGCTCATGGTATAAACCATGAGGAAAAGACCAAGGTCCATGGAATCAGGAACTGAGAGGTCAGAATGTTAGATGTGTGGGCTGCCCAAGATGATGACACACAGTGATCTGCAAAGACAAACTATCAGCTAAGTGTCAAAGTTCCTGAACAATACTAGGGAGCTGCTACAGGTTTCCAAATGACAAAACAGAACAAGGCATGGTACAATGTCATGAAACTACAAGAAGTAGTTTTCGTTACACAAGAAACAGTCTCCAGGCAATAATGGTGGGCCAAATTATTAAGCCTAATTTTGGGTAGTTTGTGGACAAATAAACATCCTTTACTTAAGGAAAAAAGGAAATATGGCCTGTGAAGGCAGAAAAGGTGAAGAATTTGTGAAGAAAGTGGGGACACATGGAAAGCATTATAATTGGTACAGAGAAAAGGCAGTATAGGCATTGGGGAGGATGGAAGAAAACATGAAGAAGGGTCCGCAGTTGGAGGGAATTAGACTTTGGGACATGCCTGAATATCAACAGAGGAATGAAATAAAAGAGATTTAAAATAACCAAGCCTATATTTAAGTGGAAATCTGTCTGAGGCTGTTTTGATCTAGAAGAGACATCCATATAGAATTCTAATTCAAAACAGCAACAGCAGCAGCAGCAGCAGCAATAAGAAATGCTGATCAAGACTCGATGGGGAGCTGGGGATATAGCTCAGTTGGTACAGTGCTGGCCTCACATGCACAAAGCACTGGGTTTAATCCCCAGCACCACAAAAAAAAGAAAGAAAGAAAAAAAAAAAAAACCTCATAGGGTGGGGCTAGGGATGTGGCTCAGTGGTAGAGTGCTTACCTAGCACGTATGAGGCACTGGGTTTGATTCTCAGCACCACATACATATAAATGAATGAAATAAAGGTCCATCAACGTCTAAAAATAAATAAATGAATAAGAATATAAAGAAACTCATTGGGGAAGACATCTGTGCTTTGACAGAGTATATGCTTGAAATAGAGAGGGGTTACTACTAAAGCCCCAATTGTCTTTACCTAATAATGGAAAGAAGTTGTGAATTAGGATATTTATAATCATATAAGAATGATAAAAAGTGGCCTAACAAATTATTGTATTTGCACTATACTAGGAGAACATGATATTAAAAACAATATCCCAAACAGGATCCTTCAAAAGGCAAATAATTTTAAATGGTAAAAGTCACCTGAAATTTATTCATTTCATCGAGTGAAAGAAAAGTGAAAAGGACCTACCTAAAGTTATATTCTGGATAGTGCTAGCTGATCTCTCTTCTCTTCCCCTCTATCACTACTCTACCTTTATGGGCAATACTCAGCACTCAAATTATTTAGATTTCTAAGTCTTCTGACATCTAATCCACCATGTTTTCTACTTCATCGTGTTGCCTATTATCAAATTATAACTGAAGATATATCCAAGCCAAATCATTATCAGTGGTAAACATACCATCACCATTTACAAAAACTATCTGCTACAGCCAAACTTTCCTCAGTTTTAAGTAACATTAAGTGTTCAATGTAACATTAATTTAAACATTGGTAAGTGTATTCAGTGATGAACCACAAACTATTTTAAGTTTCTACACAGATGTTATTTATACTTCATGTCAGTTTATCTGCTATGCATGTTTTTTATGACACATTCAAAGAATGGGAACAGAAAATAAACATGCTGGAATAGACAGACACCCCCTTTTACATATTGACACTACACCTCAGGAAACCATGTGAATACATGTAACACATGTCACTGACTATCAATATGGGGATAAATCATGTATTCTTTTGGGGGAGTGGGGGGTAGAGAGTAATGAGGGATTGAACTCAGGGGGCATTCAACCACTGAACCACATCCTCAGCCCAATTTCATATTTTTTTTAGATACAGGGTCTCACTGAGCTGCTTACTGCCTCACTTTTGCTGAGGATGGCTTTGAACTCATGGTCCTCCTGCCTCAGCCTCCCGAGTGGTGGGATTACAGGTTTGCACCACAGGACCTGGTTTAAATCATGCATTCTTAATGGGGGTGAGATGGCTCACAGAGGGACAAGTTCTTGGAGGAGTGTGGGGAGAATGACTTAGATATTAAATGGATTGTAGCCTTCCAAAGGGCCACAGTACATAAGCAAATACATAGTGTAATTGTGGTATCAAAATGTCATAAGTAGGGGAGATGGTGATTAAGAAAAATGAGGAATGGGCTGGGGCTATAGCTCACTGGTAGAGCGCTTGCCTTACAGGTGTGAAGCCCTGGGTTCGACCCTTAGCACCACATAAAAATAAATAAGCAAATAAAGATATTGTGTCAAAAAAAAATATTGTGTCCATCTACAACTAAAAAAAATTTTTTTTAATGGGAGTAATAAAGGCTCCTTATGGAACAACAGTGGGAAAAATGGTTGAGAAACACTGAGGTATTTTAGATCAATAAATTAACAATGTCACCCTCAAAGAAAATTTGTAAATCTTTTTTTTTTTCCCCCTATTTGACCAACTCTTCGGCCTCATGGATCACCTTAAAATTCAATTTGATGCCCACTGTAAAAAATATCAACTGAGCTGGGGTTGTAGCTCAGTGGTAGAGCACTTGTCTAGCATGTATGAGGCATTGGGTTCGATTCTCAGCACCATATATAACTAAATAAACATCAATAGTGTGTGTGTGTGTGTGTGTGTGTGTGTGTATTGGTGCTGGGGATCGAACTCATGGCCTTGTGCATGCAAGGCAAGCACACTACCAACTGAGCCATATCCCCAGCCCCAAATTTTTTTTAAAATATACTGAGGCAGGGGTTGTGGGCTCAGTGGTAGAGCAATCACCTAGCACATTCGAGGCCCTGGGTTTGATCCTCAGCACCAATAAAAATAAATAAATTAAATAAAGGTATCGTGTCCAACAACAACTAAAAAGAATACATTTTTTTAAAAAATATGCCAATTGATCTCTTTTCCTCTACCCTACTTTAATCATCCATACATTTTCATTTTTATGTAGCATGAAAGAGTGTTACTATACAGTAAACTAATCAAATCTAAAGATTTTAGTTAATTCATTCAGTAATCATCTGTAGAGCACTAATTATGTGTCAGCACAGTTCTTTCCTGAGCTTTATTTATCACTGTTATGTCTCAGTGAAATGAAAAATGCAAAATGATGCAGATTAGCTCTAAGAAACCATTAACATCCTATGCTCCTGCATGAAATGAGGGAAGATAGGAGCTAAGTTTCAAAGCTATGCATGTAGTTAGGAACCTTCCCTCCCCATGCATAAATGAAATACTGAAAAGCATTCTCAGTTTGGTACAGGAGAGAGAGGGAAAAAGGAGTGAGAGAAGGAAGAAAAGAGGAAAAGAAGGATGCTAAATTAGGCTATAAAAGCTAAGTAAAAAATGTTTCCATTATAACACCAACATGCCAAGAACTGGCCAACATCAGAACCCAAAAGCACCACAATCAATTCAAAAAATATTTTCTATTCATGGTTAAAGATTTCTGAGTTCTTAAAATCCTGTAGGCAGACTCTGCTTTGAAGAAAACTGCTTCTAACTAGTCAATTTTAAAATGTGTCTCCTAGCTCGGCATAGTGGTGCAAGTCTGTAATTCCAGTGGCTAGGGAAGCTGAGGCAGGAGGATCAAAAGTTCAAAACCAGGCTCTGCAATTTAGCAAGGCCCCAAGCAACTCAGTGAGACCCTGTCTCTAAATAAAATACAAAAGGACTGGGGATGTGGCTGAGTGGTTAAGTGTCCCTGGGTTCAGTCCCTGGTACAAAAAAAAAAAAAAAAAAAAGTGTCTCCACAAAGCAAATTATATATGTCTATAAAACTTAATTCTGCCACAGAATTTTTCATTTCTGTGCAATCTTTATCTTCCCTATTTTCCTTTCTACATAATCCTCTTTCATACCTTTTTTGCCAACCAAGTATCTCCTTATTATTTCTGATTTTATTTCAGAAATCACTTCTTTCTCCATCCTGTTGAGGATGCCAAATTATTTACCTAAAATTTTTGACTCTAACTAGTAAGTTTCAGAAATCAAATATTTTTCTAAGTCTTCAGATTAACGTTTTCTTTTCTCTATTCTATGGTATTTTTTCTGAGGTCTTTTATCCTCCAGTTCCACACTATACTCCTGACAAGGACAGAATTTTTCAGTCTGAGATGTTTAAATTGTCCTTGGCCCCATGCTACTGGTTCAGTTGGATGCTTGCTGAATCCTCTTCTAAGTTATTTAGCCAGGAAGCAATTCCTAGCCCAAATGTCATAGTTTAGAAAGTTTCTATCATTGCAACTCTACTACATTGAAATTAAAATACTTTTACTGTTGGACTTTATGTCATGAACAAGTGAATTATATGAATAACCAATTCCCTGAAAACACAACATCAAAGCAAATGCCTATAGTATTTTTCTTTTGCCCAGGTGGTTTTCTTAAAAATGTCATTTCTCAAAGAGAAAAGGAAGAAAGGTGATGATTAATAGATGAAAGGATAGTTGAATCCTGTAGCTTCCTTAAAACAGTACTGCAGGGGCCTAGGTTCATGATTGGCACAGTATTTGCATTATTGCCAGGAAACACATAATGAAGAAATGCTTAATTTTTTTTTTCTTAAGCAAGTACCATCATCAGTGACAACATATCACTATTGTACCAATTTTGTTTTCTGTAAAATTCAAAATCATTTTGTAAACAGAAATCCCTCCCAGATTGAAAACTGGTTAATCACAAATTAATCTACATACTATAGAGAGAAGATGGGAGATAGAAGAAATGTTAAGGATCCTCAATTAATACCAGATAAATTGAGGTCCATGTCAGTAACATTTTAAAATAACTATAAAAATAATTGGATTATGACCAGCAGTTTAATACAATGCTATTTAACATCTTAGCATTAAAGTTTTTATTTCAAGTATTTTAAAGTAAATAAATTGCCAAATTTATAACTAGACAGTGATTTTTATGTTGATACATAAAAATAAATCCTAAGTTAAGCTGTACACTGGTGGTATCCTATTTCTCTTAAGCAGTTCCACTTTCCAAAATCCCTAAAAAACTCCAGTTATGCACAACTGCCAACCCAGGTTAATTATAGCAATGAACCATACTCATCTGAAACCACAAGACTGTCAGGTGACACAACAAGAACTCTGAATTTAACTCAAATAAAAGCCTCTCCATGCTGCAATGCACAAAGGCTTAATCCTAGCTACAGTACCATGGGGGACTGGGAATCCTTAAGAAATCTGTCACCCATGACAAAATCTATTTTTACAAAAGACTTTTATCTGTCCAGTCCTATGGTTTCACAAGTAACATCCTGCTTTTTTGTTTCACTGAAGAGTCCGGGATTTTTACAGAAGCAATTTATAAATGCATTTCAATTCTTTCATGTCTTCTACTTTAAGTGTCTGACTAAGAAAAAAATCAATCTAAGTATTCTGTAAACTAAGTGCTGTCCTGGCAGTTGGTACAAACCAGAAAGGCCAAAGTAATTTTTTTAAGGGTGCTTTAATTTAATAAGGACTCTCTGAACAGAATGCTTAGGCAACCACGGCTAGAACTCAGCTCTTCAATAATCCACATCTATAAGGAATTCAGGTTTGCCTAGTAAACAAGAAAGCAGAGTTAACTCCCTTCTCAATTTGTATGTCTCCATTCTGCAATTTCAGACAAGACCATACACACTCTTGGAACTCACAGCAGACTTGTACACTACCTGGCTAGCCAGCAAGTTTGGAAAACCAAGCACTACTGATCACAGTCCTCAGAGTGATCAGTACGTAAACAACCTCACTAATTCGAATCTTTAAGTTGAATTTAAGGAGATAAATCTAGCACAAAATTCTGTCTCCTAATTACAAACCTCAATAAAGCTGTTACAGTATTTGGCTAGTTTTAAGAGACTATTAGCTCACTCTCTTCTCAGCTGGCTTCGTATTTTAACATATATTAGAGTGTTCTTCCAGAATACCAAAAGGTGTATCTGTGTATGTATGCTGATATGATTAATGCTATAACAGAAATGCTTGACAACAATATGCTATTAATGCACAACCTAGTAGTATGCTGAGAACAAGAATCATTTCCCACATCCAATGTGGCAGAAACAGAAGAATGGGCTCTGAATCAGCTGAACTTGGATTTAAATCCTAATTCTGACACACTATGATCTTTTAAAAAGTGCCTTAATGTCTCTAGTCCTTAGAGTCCTCATCTGTATAACAAAACTATTTATAAAATTGGTAAAGGGATGATCTCTTCAACACTTAAAACAACACATCACACATATCAAGAGTTTAATAAAGAGTCTTTTGGTTCATTACTACAGCTACATGTCCATTCAAAATATAATTTCTCAGTTATAAAAAAGAACTTAATTGTAATACTTAATTTTAATTCTAATAATCCTGGTACTTGTTGGGATATAATGGAACCAATAATTTCACCACAGTTCATTAGAAAGAAATTTTTAAAATCCATCTTTGATTGTTTAAGTAAGAAGCCTATATACAGACACAAAAGTAAACTGAATACTTTCACAAGGTCTTGTCCAACAAGGCAAGAAATATTGCCTACCTAGAATCTTTGATATAAAATATCTGAAGCAATTTAGAGTGTAAATTTAGGTCATTTATGAACTTGACATCTAGTAATTTAACTAGATGTCAAGTTAAATTACTAGATGTCAAGTTCAGAAATGACCTAAAGCTAAAAACTGAGTTTGTTTCATTTATACACCTACTGAATACATGCCATAGTGCTAGCGACTCATAGGTACTACCTCCAATCCCTGTATCATCACTGGAAGCAACCATTTTATTTTATATAGAATTACATCTAAAGTTTCATAGATCATTTGAGACAGACTATTATGCAAACCTGGGTTTAATATAATCACATACAATACAAGCATGTTTACTGCAGCACTAAATGTTTTTGGTGGGAAAGAACTAAAAACAACTAAACTGCCCATCAATAGAATACCTGGCTGATAAATTGTAGTATGTTATTTATAGTGTTACATAAAATGGAATAATATGCAAGCCTTTAAAAGGACAAGATACAGCTGTTTGTAAAAAACCTTCAAATTAATTATCACATGAAGAAAAGCAAAGTTCAAAACAGTATGCAGCTGGGTTCAGAGTCGAATGCCTATAATCCCAGGGGCTCAGGAGGTTGAGGCAGGAGGACTTCGAGTTCAAACCAGCTGCAGCAATTTAACAAGACCTTCACAACTTGTTGAGACCCTGTCTCGAAATAAAATATTAAAAAGGGCTGGGGAGGTGGTTCAGTGTTTAAGCATCCCTGGATTCAAGCTCTGGGGGGAAAAAAAAACAACCCACAGGAGGCAAACACATGAATATACTTGTATCTAAATAGTATCAAGGAAGATAAATAAGAAACAATACAAAGACACCCAACTGTTGAAAGAACTGACCTCATGGAAATGAAACTAGAATTGGAGAAAGAAAAGGAGACATTTATACTTTCTGCATTCACTCTTCAACACCTCTAGTCTGTGGCATCAAAACTTCACATTCATTTCATTAAGCCCTTTTTAATTCCCTAGGTTTTGCATATCCTCTCCTCCAAGGAATACAGAATGATTTGACTACCATCATACTCTTAAAGTAGAACATGATCTATTTTTTTTTCCTCTGAAGGGTTTCAGAATAGAAAATCAAAGGGCAGAGAAAAGTTTGATGACAACTAACTTGACAACTAAGTCAAGTGCCACAAAACTAAGAAGCAATCAAGCAACATGAAAATATTCCA
>NW_025999869.1:22783566-22838919 GCF_001458135.2 Marmota marmota marmota
GCAACTAAGAACAGAACAGGGAGGAAGAGCATGAGGAAAAGATTAACATTAAACAGAGTTGAGTGGGGGGAGAGAAAAGGAGAGAGAAGGGAAATCATATGGAAATGGTAGGAGACCCTCAATGTTACACAAAATTACACATAAGAGGTTGTGAGGGGAAAGGGGGGAGAAACAAGGGAGAGAATTGAACAACAGCAGATGAGGTAGAGAGGGAAGATGGGAGGGGAGGGGAGGGGGGATCGTAGGGGATAGGAAAGGTAGCAGAATACAACAGTCACCAATAAGCCATTATGTAAAAATGTGATTGTGTAACCGATGTGATTCTGCAATTTGTATTTGGGGTAAAAATGGGAGTTCATAACCCACTTGAGTCAAATATATGAAAGATGATATATCATGAGCTTTGTAATGTTTTGAACAACCAATAAAAAAAAAGAAAAAGAAAATATTCCAAACAGAAAAGCCAGTAGTTGAATTAGTTTATTTCTCTAATATCAACCTGTTAAGCTCCTATTTACCACATGTTCAAACAAGAAAAATCTAAATGTCATCAAGTTCTGTCGCTTCTGATCCCTCACACCATTCATCCTACATCTGTAATACTCTCCTAAATGTTTTAAATCAAACCACCACAACCACACTGCCATCATTCTAGTCTGAGTTGCCATAAACTTTTTATTCTTCTGGCCTCTCCTCCTACTTTCCTTCAAGTCATTCTCCACCCTGTCACTGTAACCAAAGTGGGAAAATCTTAACATGTCAGTCACCTACTTAAAAATCCCTTGTTATACCACATTGTTCTTTTTGGATATACATATACTTTGATTTTTTTAATAGTACATAGACATAATATCTTTAATTTTATTTATTTGTAAGTAATGCTGAGGACCAAAGTGCCTTACATGTAGCTCTACTACTGAGCTGTTGAGAGCCACAGCCCAAGCGGCCTGAGCAAACGTTCAGCTGATTGGCTCACAGCGGCCCCAGCAAACTTCCAGCTGATTGGCTCACCATGGCCCCAGCAATGATTGGCTCCTCTGCAGTGATGCTCATTGGGCTGTTTCCCTGCCCTTTCAGACCACAGAGCTGCTCATTGGCGGACTCTTTTGGCTCCACCCACGCAACCCAGCCAACCGGCCTCAAGAGTGGGACCTAAGGGTTCCTGTGAGTGTGCTCACAGGAAGAGCCAGTGGTGGCAGTTGGGCTCTGAGGGAATTCCTGGAGAGCTTGCTTGGTGCAGCGTGCATTCTAAAAATAAAGTTCGTTCCTGCTTTACAAGTGGCTTGTAAATTGTGACCAGCCAGACTGCGGCACTGAGCTACAACCCCAGCCCTACCACATTGTTCTCAGGATAAATTCTTAACTTTTTAGTAGATTCACTCACTCCCTAAGCCATTCCTTGCCCACACCTGATAGGTTCTTCAAATGCAAAGCTTTCAATCTAAAACAACCTTCATTATCCAGACATGGTGGTATAAGCCTATAATAATGCCAACTGCTTAGGAGGCTGATACAGGAGAATCTCAAGTTCCAGGCCAGCTTGGGCAGTTTAGTAAGACCCTTTCTTAAAATAAAAAATGAAAAGGGTTGGGGATATAACTCACTCAGTAGTAAGTACTTGCTTAGCAAGAATGATTCCCAGTACCATGAAAACTGTTTAAAAACAAAACAAAAAATGACTCCTTCATTTTGTTTGTCCTTTGCTCTGTCATTTTCCTATCTACCTGGTTAATTTTTTAAGTTTTAGCTTATAAGAAGTATTCCTGATCCCTGACACCATTCATCCTACATCTGTAATACTCTCCTCTCGCATTTGCTTCCATAACATCTCTCCCTTTCCCTCAATGGAGGGCAAAATTGATACCCTGTATATCCACCATTTTAGTCTTAACAGAACAAGTTGTAAGCATCTATTTCCAGTCTTCATTCCCACTAGATATAAACCCTGTTGAGGATTCTTGGTATACAGCTGTATTCCAGCCTCTAGTACTATGGCTGAAATTCAGTAGTATGGCTGAATTCTCAACAAGTAGACAGTACTTTTTGAAGAAACACTTATTAGTGTTATTAGAACTTTTTTTTTTTTTGTACTGAGGATTGAACTTGGGGGCACTTGACCACAGCCACATCCCCAACCCTATTTTTTACTTCATTTAGAGATAGGGTCTCACTGAGTTGCTCAGTGCCTCATCATTGCTGAGGCTGGCTTTGAACTTGCAAACCTCCCGCCTCAGCCTCCTGAGTGGCTGGGATTATAGGAGTGTGCCAAAGTGCCAGCTATGCTGTTAGTACTTTTCTTAAAGCTCTTATCTTGAGATCAATTTAATATTAATAAAACACTAAACAGAGTTTTAGTAGGTTTTCTTTATGATGAAATAAAATACAATACTAATCCTTTTTTCTCATACATGAAAATTTCAGACAGTACTATGTATAGTCCCCCCAACTCTTTATCCTTAATATTGAGAATAATCCTTCTAAATATAATAGAAACTAACTGTACAACCCTTTTCTCTCTCTTCCACTAAGAGGGTAGGAGGCGAGTTATAAATATTAGGGAGATTTTATGGGAAACTACCAAAACGTTTAAATTTTAAATATCCCCTTTCTTTAACTTCTCACTGCTGATCAAACTGAAAAGTATAAATCCTTTTTAAAAAGTATTTAAGATATATGGGACCTGGTCTTCAAATTTTCTTATTTTGGCTCCTTGGAGAGGATATAAGCTTGAAACTCTGTATTTACAAACCCATAAATGGTTTAGTAAACCTTATCTCTTCTACTAATTTCTATCATATAGTTGTCAGGAGAATCAAATAAGATCATATGCATAAAAGCAACCTATAAACTATTATTTGTGGCTTTGTTTTCTTGGGGACAAGGCATTTATCTTGTAAGAACCCTAGAAAAACAGCATGAATAAAGCCAGATAATAGTTGTGTGGAAAGCAATTGACAATGGCAGGTCTAAGATTTAAACATTACATAGCCTCACTTGCTAGACTGGCCTTTGGTTTGGCATCAGAAATCCAACTGATAAACAGTTTCCTATAATAACATGAAACTTTTCATAGGTGCCCAGTGTAGCTTACTTTGACTAAACTATTTGTATGAATAATGTAGTTTATGCCGAACACCTATGTTTTTCGGAGAGTCTGAATTTTGGTATGTGCTATTCAGAGACACTTTTGTGACCAATTACCAGTAATCCTGGCACTGTAATTCAAACTGCCCATAGTCCCCTAGAGTTTGCTTTCTCCCTTCCTTCCTTTAAACAACAGAACTACCAGAGTTTTCAGAAATGTGGCTACCTGGCTACAGACTACACTTCCCAATTCTCTCATATATAAATAGTCATGTTACTAAGTCAAGCATTCAGAAAGGAATACGAGAGGAATTGACATGTGTAAATTCTAGGTCATCTCCTTAAAAACAAACTTCTTTTATCCTTACCTCTTCTCAATAGTTGGGAAACAACTACAGAAGACTTCTTGGGCTCCAAAAGGAAAGCCACATGTTAAAGATGACAGAATGTTATAAGTAACATTCTAGTTACTTACCAGGTTAGATTACTACATGACTTCATGCAACTGCACTGTCTACCTGCTAAGGACTACCCACCTACATTTTTTACTAACACATGAGAAATAGTTTTATCTTATTTTAAAGTTTAGCTTGTGTCCTGATATGTACTTAAACCAATCCAGGTTCAAGTTGGAATCTTAATTCTTAAGCAATTCTTTCCCTTTCTAAGGTCAGAATCCACAGAAGACCACTTCCAACTCTATGATGCCAAATTTATTATTTTGAATGCCCTCTGTCAAACTAGACTTTAAAAAATTGTAATAATATTTTATGTAACCCAACAGATGCAAAACAATATCTTTCAACATCTATACAAAATGTATAAGATAGCTTAAATACTATTTTCATAATAAGAATCAGAAATCTGATTTGTATTTTAAATTTACATCACATCACCAGCCACATCTCAAGTACTCAGTAGCCATACCTGCTCAGTGGATGTGGAATGTGCGATAACCCTGATGTAGAACATCTTACAGAATACTATTCATAACAGAATACATACTTTTCAAGCATGTTATATTTTTAAAAAATGACCTCAAGCTTCTTATAAAAGAAGTCCAATCAAAATTTAAAAGAATCAGTATTATACAAATCATTTTCAATAATACAATCATGCATCATTTAACAACATGTCAGTCAACAATGGACTGCACATATTGACAGTGGTTCTTTAAAATTATAATAGAGCTGAAAAATTCCCATTACCTAGTCAAAATACAATACTCAGGGGTTTGTGATGATGCTGGTGTAAACAACCTTACTGTATTGCCAGTCCTATAAAAATACAGCACATATAAGTATACCTGATAATCCTAATAAATGGTTTATGTATTTACTACACTTTTTATCTTTTATAGTCATTCTACTAACTAAAAAGTTTACTGTATGCTGTGCCGTGTTAACACTAGCAATAGCCTCCTTCTACATCTTTTTTTAAATATAATTTTTAGTTGTTGATGGACCCTCATTTTATTTATTGATTTATATGCAATGCTGAGAAATGAACCCATTGCCTCACACATGCTAGACAAGCGCTCTACTACTGAGTCATAACCCCAACCCCTTCTGCTATATTTTGACTTTACTACATTTCTTGATTACCTCAACAGGCCATGTGAAGTGACTGACACCATGTATACTTTTGTAAGTATAAACTATGTTTGTAAAACAACACATTCTTTGAAGTCCCATCACTAAGCAGTGTACGACTACACATAATTAGAAACTCTCAAACTTTATTCTTGTGGGTCAATTCAGAGTTTTTATTATGAATTTGGAGATTAAGCTTCATTTTTTATAGCCAGGTATTTAATACTGAGATAGTCTCAGGATGCTTAGTATAAACTTAAAACTCATAAATGTACATAAACACTTTATGAAATGGAGTAGAGCACAGTAATTAAGTGATTTAAATGTCGGCCAATTTACAAGTGTTAGTTCTCACATTTATTAATTGTACTGGTAAATGTTATAAAGATTAAGATAAATACCAATACTTATTTCATACAATTGTTATAAGGATTTAAAGGAACTTAATATTATTATGAAGCACTTAGCACAACACCTGGCATATTGTAAATACCCAATAAAAGGTAGTTAGATTTTATTCACCATGCCAAGCACAAAACTATGATTAAGGGAAGATATTAAAATATACTATTTATTCTGTGCTACAGAAATACTACCTTTGTAAATGTATATTTTTAATTATACATTAAAAAAACTTCTAAAGAATTAAAAGCAGTCATTACAGACCTGGAAGAGTCTATAATCGAATTAAGAAGATAGGAAATACACGGACATATTAATTATTACAAAATCTAATATTATGAACATAAAATATATCCTAAATTCTGCAGAAAACTCTATTTCTGAAAAGGCACTGTAATATGAGAGATAGGCACAACACTGACCAGGACTTACAAAACAATACTAAAATGTAAACCCAAAGGTTGTATTCAGATATGTAAAGAAAGAATGCAAAAGTAAAATTCATACACTGAAATGATTATATCCAAATTATAAATTATAAAATTTTTTAGATCAGGGCTGGGGCTGGGGCTGAGCAAGCAGTGCACTTGCCTGGCATGTGTGAAGCACAGGGTTCAATTCTCAGCACCACATACAAATAAATAAAATAAAGGTCTATAACAACTAACAATTTTTTTTAAATTTTCAGATCAAAGTCAAAATTAAACCCATATCTCTTAGATATGATTCCTCCTTTCCCACCATTCTGCTACTGTCAGGACTTTTTGCATTCTCTAGTCTCATAACAACTGCAATTGGTGATTCTCAGACCTCTGCTTCGAATCTTTCCCCACTATGTCCCATCTGAGATAACTTTCTAAAACAAAACTCATTGTATAATACCACTGCTAGTTTCCAACTGCCCAGTAAACATATTTGAGCCTCAGCATTATACCAACCTCCCATTTCCTTTCTTTGCAATATCCTGACACTATCAATAATCACGAAACTTGCAGTATCCCTCCCTGAGACTATGCCTAAACTAAATTTAGGATACTTCCTCTAATAGAAATAGAAGTAACCTTCCATATGTACCCCCAGAATTATTTATAAGCTCTACTAGAGCACATTATAGTCATCTGCTTAACTCTTACCAGGCACTGTGGAATTATGAAAATGCAAAGATAGAGACAAAAATTCCTAATCAGATCCCCACTAATAATATAGCTGCTGAAGTGTCAGTCTCACAGCCTAAGTAAGAGCTCTCAGAGCAGGGATTCTTAATGTGGAGTTTACTTACTCATAAGGATCATTCAGTGTGTCAGTATACTTGGATGAGGAAAAATGCTCTCCTTACTTTCACGAACCTCCAACTACAATTTAGCATTTACTTCTAAAGATACACAATAAGCCTTCGTGGTACTAGCAGTTGTACCACTGCTAGATCACTAGCAGGTGATCAATGTAACATTTATCACCAACAGGAATCATGGTCTCATTGCTACAGTTGATGCAGACATACTGAAAGTTAGCCCATCAATATTCAAAATTACAATACTTATTAGATCCCCTGATAGGTCTTGTTACTTAATGAGTTAATGCAATACATGCTACTATATCACAAATTTAATATTTTGACAACTATTTCAAAATAATGAGTTTCGTTTATAATCATATGTATTCTACTTTAAATATTTATAAACATGTTTTTCTGAGAAGAGACTCTTTAGGTTTTACCAGGCTGCCAAAGAGGCATCAGGCAGGAAAAATAAATTAAGAATGCAACTCTGTGTTTTGATTTCACAGCAAAAAATTTGTCTAGCTAATTTTGTCCAGAACAAAATTTTGCTGAAGAAAAAGAACCTGATGATTTAGCCAGGTTTTTATTATATTCTTTCTTCTTCTTCTTCTTCCTCTTCCTCCCCTTCTTCCTTCTTCTCCTTCTCCTTCTCCTTCATCATCATCATCATCATCATCATCATCATCATCATCATCATCCTCATCATCATCCAGTGCTGGGCTGGGGATCAAATCCAGGGTATCTCTACCACTGAACCAAACCCCCAACCTAAGATTTATTCTTAATAATATTTTAGTAATTGTGAGAAAATCTATTTAAAAGATTTCCTGCCATCTTTTTCATCTGTAATTAAAGTGGACTAACACATTTAAAAATGTTGTTCTTGGGCTGGGGTTGTAGCCCAGCAGTAGAGCGCTCGCTCACCTAACATGTGTGAGGCCCACATATAAATAAATGAAATGAGGGTATTGTGTCCACCTACAACTAAAAAACACTTTAAAACAATTATAATTTTAAAAAGATGCTAGTCTCCTTTTCCTTCAGTCCCTCTATTTCTTTCCATAATACATTCTTTTCACCTGAGTTCTTTCCTCCATTCTTCCATTATCTTCCTCTCTCCACCATTTCTGTTCATTTCATTCTACATTTTTATATTCTTCAACTTCATGCATATGTTAATAAACTGAAATTGTAATAATTACAGACATTTCTTAAAATATAACATTAGTGGCATGTACTTTATAATGGACGCATCATTTTAAAATACACATTTTTGTTTCTTTCTATAGTAGGACTCTTGTCCTGTTTATTGTATTTATTGTGTTAGGATGCTTTTCTATTTATGCTGTAAATACCTCTTTTACATTCAAGTGAAAATTCTATAAAATGCATAAAATGTTTAATTTTATAGAGCATTTTGGATTAAACAAACAAAATAGAACCCTATCTTAGATCTTATTCTTTTATATGGGTTTAGCACAATGTCTGCCCCCCCCCAAAAAAAGTGCTCAAAGTGCCACAAAATGTGAGAAAGAATCATTTTTTTTTTTTTTGTAGATGGACACAACACAATGCCTTTACTTTTATGTGGTGCTGAGAATCGAACCCGGGTCCTGCCCGTGCTAGGCGAGTGCTCTACCGCGGAGCCACAATTCCAGCCCATAAAATGTGTTTTAAGTCAATTATTATTTAACTCATTTGCATTTTCAAAAACAGGTCACAACAGCCTTATTTTTCAAAAAGGCAGTAAATATCAGATACAACATTTCATATCATACCTCTAAAAATGTAACAATGAACAAGCCTTGGGGAAAGACTTAAGAGTTCTAAATACACATCTGATTTTTTTCCCCATTATTTCACACTTTTTTCCATTATGTTTTGTAGATTTCTGAAATGTTCATTCACAAAGACTCTTCATTATTATTAAAGACCAATTCACAAAGGTCACTTCCAGAACAAAATGAAGTCATCTAAATGCTTAGGTCTGCATGTTGAAGGCAGAAAGCAAGGTTAGACAGCTGCTAAATACCAAGAAAAGAACAGAAACATAACTAAGGTTACCAGTAATATGATTTCTTTAAACACTTTAAAATTCTACAGAGACCTAGAATATTCAGTATACATCATGAATATTTTAAGAAAACAGTCACTAAACTTGAGTTTTCTACCCAAAGAAGATCTTTTCTGAAGGAGGAGTCTGAGAAGCTTCTAAAGCCACATAATAAACAATACTAATAAATGTTTCTTCATGTTCTCTCACTAAATTCTGAGAATCATAAAATATATTAATTTGTTATTTATTAATATTACATAGCCTTTATAAAATATCATCTGAACAAATACATTTAAATGTAATAGTTATTTCTGTGTTATATTAAAAATTGATTTAACCTAAGGTACCAGTTTTTTACAAGTATATGTGCAAGTAAAAATAATTATAATCTAAGAAAGACTCTAATACACAGTTCAGCTACAGTGGAACATTAGCGTTAATGTTTAGTATTCAGTTTCTAGTGCCAAACTACTATAAATAAAATATGAGACAGCAAACAAACCTATGTAATACCAACTGGTACTAGAAGACAACAGGGCTCACCCCCACCCACGGCAAACAGTTATTTTATTGTGCATGCCATGTTTTCAGAAAGCTGAATAATCTTTCCTCTGAGCTTTTAAAATTAACATGTAAACATATCAGTATGTACTCAACTTAAGATTTTGGCAGGAAGAAATGTAAAATATTAAGACACCTTTTATACACAAATATAACAAGACAGAAAGGATAAGAAATAGTTCATTTAAAAATAAAGTATATATCTATTTAACTGAATTTATAAAATATATTAAAGTAGCATTCTTGGCAGTTCTTTCTACTCTCTAGGTAATTGCAGAATTTTATACTAATAATTTTAATTTGGTTCTTGTCAAAATTAATATGGAAAAAATGAATTTAGTAAGTATAAAATATTTCTAACCTATGATTTATAAGATATCTTTCCCAGTTCTAAAATTGAAATTCTGAGGTGTGTTATAATATTTAAGGAAAGTCAAATTCATAGCTAAGATCTACTTAAATTTCCTGTTAGTATAAAGCCAAAGAAAAGATAGTAGTTGTCCGCAGTTAGATGTAAGCACAGGATCTATTTAATAGAGGAGTAGCAGCATGAAACAATTCTTTAGGGAACTGGAATTATTCAGTATCAGCGGTAAACTCCAAGAATCTGGTCATATGTAAAACTCATAGGACTACAAGTAAGTACATAAACAAATATGTTCACAGCAGCACCATTCACAAAAATAAAAAAGTAGAAAATAGTCTAAATTTTTGTCAGTGAATGAACATATACACACATAATATAATGGAGTACTCAGTTAAAAAGTCTTCTATGCTTTTAGCCACAAAACTGCTCCCTGACATCCACATCTGCTTTCTCTCTATGAATTTCTCTGTTTTGGATATTTTATATAAATAGAATCATACAACATTTGACTTTTTCTATCTGGCTTCTCTTAATATATTTTCAGGGTTCATCCATGTTGTTCCATGATCAGTATTCATTTCTTTTTATAGCTGCTAGTCTAAACAGTGTTATGGGTAAAAGCAATAGAAGACTTTTTAATAGTCTCCAGCCTCAGGAAACTTAGAAACTACCCACAGAGATTATGCATATATCAAAAAAGAATATACATATTTGATAATATGTGAGAGAAGGATCATATTCTAATTCTCATTTGCCAGTAGTTCTCAGAACCATTTGTGGACCTCTTTAAAAAAATCTTCAGTACGGGGTAAAAATGGGAGTTCATAACCCACTTGAATCAAAGTGTGAAATATGATTTGTCAAGAACTATGTAATGTTTTGAACAACCAACAATAAAAATTTAAAAAAATAAATAAATAAAAATTAAAAATAAAAAATAAAAAAATATTCAGGTTATCCTACATGGAGTTCATTCTCAATCTTCTATTATAGGTTTTTGGATGTATGAGTCTTCTGGTTTGTTTTAAAGCTCTACAACGTGATTTTTTGGTACAGCTTTAGTTACCAAACACTGATTAGTTCTCTTATTTTCACATTTGACTTCTCAAAAGTCCTTTGCAGTTTGGGGTTGTAATGAGTAAAGCTGTTATGAACATTTTTTTGTGCAAGTGTTTTGGGGAAGATATGTACATATTTCTGTTGAAATATATATCAGATTGAATTTATAGGTCATAAGATGGGTATATATAGCTTTATTAGATTCTGTCACATTATTTTATAAAGTGATTGTAACAATTTTCACCCTAAAAGCTACATAGGAATGGTTAACCACTGAGCCCCATCCCCAGCCCATATTTTTATATTTTATTTAGAGACAGAGTTTTGCAGAATTGCTAAGTCCCTTATTAAGTTGCTGAGGTTGGCTTTGAACTCGAAATCCTCCTGCCTCAGCCTCCAGAGCCACTGAGATTAAGGCATGCACCACTGTGCCTGACAAATAATTAAATTTTTAAATGGGCAAAGAGTTGGACTCTTTACACTTTTACAGAAGATATATAAATGGCAAATAAAAAATAAATCAACTCAACACTAGGCATCAAGGAACAGCAAATGAAAATTACAATGAGATGCCATTTCACACCCAAAGGACTCACTAAAATTAAAAGACGGATAATAAGTGATAACTGAATTTTCATATATACTGTTCACAGCAGCATTAGTCACCAAACTAAAAAGGATACAAATATTCATCAATGATAGTGTGGGTAGGTGAACTATACATAATAGTAGGTAAATATATACATAATATGTGTTCTGTAAGACATAATAGTCTCCCAAACTGGAAATAATCCAAACAACCAACTGATATAGGGATAAACACATTTTGCTATATCAATATAATGAAATACTGATTTTCAATAAAAAGCAATGAGCTGGGGCTGGAGTTGTGACTCAGTGATAGAGCACCTGCCTAGTATGTGTGAGGCCTTGGGTTCAATTCTCAGCACTGCATATAAAAATAAATAAAATAAAGGTTTGTCAACATCTAAAAAAATTTTTTTTCTTTTTTTTTTAAAAGCAATGAGGGCCCCCTTGGGGAGGGGTAAGGGATTCAGTGATGTTCTCGTAACCGGAAACTCAACTTCAGCGGGGAATCTCCCACACACCCAACACAGGGTGTTGCCCAGGCTAGCCTCAGATTTGCCATCCTCCTGCCTCAGCCTCCCTAGTAGCTGGGATTACAGATAGGTACCATTGTGCTCTGTGATTCTTTCTTTCTTTTTTTGTCTTTACCCCTTTGATAAACTATCTCCAAATAATGTTATAATCTGAGGTACCTGGAGTTAAGTTGCCAACATGTTTGTTTGTTTATGCCAGAAATTGAACCCAGGGGCACTGGACTACTGAGCCACATCCCCAGGCTGTTTTATTTTTTTATTCTTAGGGTCTTAGGATCTTGCTAAGTTGCTGAGGCTGGCTTTGAACTTGCAATCCTCCTGCCTCAGCCTCCTGAGCTGCTGGGATTACAGGCATATGCCTGGTTCAACATATGTTGAGAGATATAATTCTGCTGCAGTCCGGCTGCAGCAAAATAACCGGAGGGTGACGAACAACTTGTGTACCTTGATACAGCAGGAGTAGGAGCCGTTTATTCTAGGACAGCAGCAGTATATATACATTCCACACAGCTTATCTAATTAACATAAACTCGATACAGCAGTCAACCAATAAGGAATCTCCACATTTAATGGCTCGCTGGCATTACTTTACAAACCACTCCCTCTGGCAAAATGCCAGGCGCCATCCAGACTTGTTTACAGACTCTAACATTTCCCCCTTTTGTATAATTTAAATAACGACCATAGTGGTTTTTACACAAACACCATAAATAATCTGCTACAAGCAGAAGGGGAGGATACAAAATGCCACAATACCAAGCCAATTGATGGCTCCATGCAAGAAGCCCTTGGAAAAATTATACCAGCAATGACACCGTTAGCAAAGATACTGAGTTACAATTTGTTGTAGATTACAGTTTGTTGTCTCAGTCCAGGTAAAGCAGTGTCTCAATAGATTAACTCACAGTCCAGGTAAATCACAGTCCAGGTAAGTTCTGCAGGCAGCTAGCTTGATCCCAAGTCTCCTCCAGTTCTCAGCAACACTGGAAATACTTTCACCTTTGTCTTCACTGGCACTGGCACGAAGGCAGGAACTCCAGCAATGATGTTCCAGCAGGCGCTAAGAAAACAACCTTCTGAACAATTTAGTATATTATCTCAAGGTTTTTTTACATTTGAAATAGGACTTAATAGTGCTCATTACTCATTAGCTTCCAGGTGTGGGAGAACCATTGTAGTTACTGGCCTTGGAAATGATCAAACTTCAGGGAGGAAGGCCGTCTTCCGCCTGCATAATTCAGTCCATGACAAGGATGTTCTAGTCACTATTACTGTGAGTAGATTACCTCAAAATTTACTGACTTAAATCCACCATTTTAACATGTTGACACATTCAACATGTAATTCAGGAACTCAGACAAGGCATAGTGAGGATCTTGTCCTGCCTCATGATGTCTTGGGCATTATTTGATGCTGAAGATGACTAGACGCTTGGGGCTGGAATCATCTGGTTGCATTTTTCACTCAGATGTCTGGTTGCGGATGATGCTGGTGTCAGCTGGGACTTCAGTCAGGGCTGTAGATAGGGCAACTACTTGTGGGCCTTTCCTTGTGGTCAGGCTCCAGGCAGCCTCAGGCCATTGGGACTTATTATGTGTCAGCTTTGCTTCCAAAGGGAANTGGCAAAGCAGAAAATAAGTGGGCATGATTAATACATATGTACTTAAAAAGTTACGGCTTGTCAAATGTATTATATTTCAATAAAGTTGATCTAAAAAGAAAAATAAATTTTAAGAACAAAGATATTTCATAAACTAATTAACTGAAAAAGGTAACCAGGACACCCCACCCCACCCCCCAAAATTACTAGGTTTTTTTTTTTTTTAAGAGAGAGAGATGAGAGAGATTGTTTTTTTAATTTTTTTTTAATTTTTTTTTTTTTTTTTTTTTTTTTTTTTTTTAGTTTTCGGCGGACACATCTTTGTTTGTATGTGGTGCTGAGGATCGAACCTGGGCCACACTCATGCCAGGCGAGCGCGCTACCACTTGAGCCACATCCCCAGCCCTAAAATTACTAGTTTTAAAAGGAAAAGAACCAAAAACAGTTCTAATTTTCTATAATGGAAATGAGTTAAATCTTCAATTACTGCAGGATATGAATTTTACTAATTAAAAACTCAAAAGTGGTCAGTAAGATTTGGTTTTTCTTTTCAGTTGTTTTTCTACATTTTATGCAATCATCAATGGGCCCTGTACTCCTAGAGCATCTAGCTGAAGGTGTCATCTTTCCTCTTATTTTCTTGTCCAGTCATTCTAATCCCCACCTGCACATTCAAGTCTAATATAAATGGTCTGGAGGAAGGCCCAGGCACCAGAATATTTTAAAGCTTCCTGATAGGTTTGTTTTTGTTTGTTTTATTGTGTTTTTTGTTGGTTTATCTGTTTTTTTGTTTTTCTGTTTTTGGTGCTGGGGATTCGTACATGCTAAGCACCTGCTCTATAACTGAGTTCACTTCTAACCCCTTTACATTTTTATAAGGCACACTAGTTTCCATAGACCCACTACAAAAGTTTAAAAAAAAAAAGAATTAAAAAACTAGAGGTCTTAAAGTGAGTAATCAAATATTTCCCGCTTATAGACATAGAAAAGTATATAATTCAAAGCACAAGTGATAGGCTTCCAGCCAACTGATCTGAAAAGAAATTACTTGGCCCAAACTATTAATACCATTGGACTGGCTTCTAAGACTCTGAAGACAATGAGTTTCCCTCCTACTCTGGAGCCTTGAAACTACAGCCCAGAAAACACATCATGTAAGTTCCTATTATAATCTCTCATATATATATCCCTTGTCATATACGGAAGAGTTTCTCTACTAGAATACATATAAGGGAACATGTATGAGTCAGAATAGACTAGGATATACTATGGCAAAGACAGGAAGAAAAAGAAGGAAAGTGAAAGGAAGGGTAATAAGGAAAGAAAGAATCCAAACAGTAGCTGAACACATAAAATTTCCTTCCCACCTCAGGTCTAATTTAATAAGCCCAGTTGCTGCAACATCCTTCTAAAAGGTGAGTTAAGAATGTGGGCTGTTCTTTTCTTTTTCTTTCTTTCTTTCTTTTTTTTTTTTTTTTTTTTGTACTGGAAATTGAACCCAGGGGTGTTTTTTACCACAGAGCTACGCCCCTTGCCCTTTTTCATTTTTTGAGACAGAGTCTTGCTACGTTGTTGAGGCTGCCCCTGAATTTTCAATCCTCCTGCCTCAGCCTCCTGAGTCACTGAGATTGCAGGTGTGCACCACCACTCCTGGCCAAACTACTTCTACTACCTTCCACTGGCTAGAAGGGCAAAGGGGACGGGAACTTAACTCTACTTCTTGAAAGTGTAGTAAATGGTCTAGAAGAGTATGTCAAGTGGAAGATATCACAGCCATCTTCAGAAAAAGCAATCTGTCTCAAGTGATGGGCCTGACTTCTTTACAAATCAAACTATTTCAGATCAGACTCCTTAACCATGACTCTCATTACCAAATGATCCATTCCTCACAGCTTCTGTTCCTATCGATGGTGAAGTAAAGTAGAAACTTTGTTATCATCCCTGATGACAGCATGCTGTAGCCGGCATGCATCAGTGTACGGTTGTAGATTAAAAACCACTACTTAATGAAGCACTGGAGAGACAGTGAGGAAAACAAGAAGCAGAGTACATCCTTCCTAAGGAGCAGAGGATCCAGAGCTTTAGTGTCCAGGGATTTGTTGGACATTTACTCTGCACCAGGACAATCATTTGTTGAGAATTCAAAGTTGAAGAATGCAGTGTGAATAGTGGCTAAAACCATCGGGGTTTGTCAGCTTTGATCACCATCAAGATCATCATCATTCCCTAGAATTGGTTCCTGCTATATAGTTTAAGGCTAAAAATATGGCCATGGCACACTTGACAATGAATTTGGCAGTTACTGAGAAAGTTAAAGAAGCATCACTACCAATCCCATTCCTAGATGTTTCCAAGTGAAGCAAAAACCTATGTCCACAGAAATGCCTGCTTGTACGTATTTATTAAAATTTTATTAATAATCTTAATGAACCCTAATGTCCCACAGATAAGGAATGGATAAACAAATAGTGGTGCATACACACAGTGAAATACTATTCAGCAGCAAGAATGAGGAAGTACTGACATATGCAACAATGGTTGATCATGCATGTGCTAAGTGAAAGAAGTCAGTCTCAACATATATGACATTATAAGATGAAACCCTAAGGACATAAAACTGATCAGTGGTTGCAGGGGCTGGGTGTGGAGTAAGAGCTCATTTCCAACGGTCATTGGGGGAAATTTTGTGGATGACAAGTTACATTCTGTACCTTGATTTGTATGGCTGCACACACCTGTGGACATTTGTCAAAAGTTGCAGAAATACACAATAAAAACGAATAAAATTTAAAAAAAAGCAATAAGCTGCTAAAACAAGCAGTAACATGGATGAATCTCAAAAAAAATGCTGATGAGTGAAATAAACAGTCATAAAAGAGTATTTAAGATTTCATTTACATGAAATTTTAGAATAGGCAAAATTAATCCATAATGACAGAAAACAGACCAGAGATTTTCTGCAGTGTGGCAGGGTAGTCAGGGTGGTAACTGACTATAAATGGGTATACAGGAACTTTTGGGAGTGACACAAAATTCTATATTACCGATTACAGTAGTCATTATACAGCTGTACACAGTGATTAACAATTCATATAAGTATATTTCTTTAAAATGTACCAGGGATTTGTCTCAGGTAAGGTCATAAATGCAGATGCAGACACACAGAAATGATTATAAGGACGGAAGACATTTAAACTCAAATTTCTCTAGAAAGAAGAGGCATATCACCCCATACTTAGCCACATAGGGAAGTACCACAGTTGGTTAGGAAGAGTCAGGTAAACGTGGCAAGGCCCTCTACTTTGGTTTTCATGGGAAAGAATGGACAGGACAAGTAAGAAAACTGAGCAGGTTTAGGATTGGCTACCTTGAATAATTTCAGTGGTCACCAGGGTATACAGATTACCTGGATGCTTGATATCTGGCCTTGCAGTGACTACAGGAGCAGGGCAGTGGCCCAGACATGTAAGGAGATATAGCTGGGGGACAGGGCTCTAGATAGGTTGTTTGCATGTGAAAGGCATCTTTTGCTATCTCTAGGAATTAGCTTGTAGAAGGAAGTCTCCAGGACAGGCAAGGCTCCAGATGTCAAAATATTGGCAAAGCAGAAAATAAGTGGGCATGATTAATACATATGTACTTAAAAAGTTACGGCTTGTCAAATGTATTATATTTCAATAAAGTTGATCTAAAAAGAAAAATAAATTTTAAGAACAAAGATATTTCATAAACTAATTAACTGAAAAAGGTAACCAGGACACCCCACCCCACCCCCCAAAATTACTAGTTTTTTTTTTTTTTAAGAGAGAGAGAGAGAGAGAGAATTTTTTTAATTTTTTTTTTTTTTTTAGTTTTTGGCGGACACATCTTTGCCGCAGTCTGGCTGGGCACAATCAGGAGCCACTTGTCAAAAGAAACTAACTTTATTTTTAGAACCACACACGCCAAACAAAACAGCCTCTCAGGAAAAACCCTCAGAGCCTCAACTGCCACCACCGGCTTTCCACAAGCCTCTCTCTCNTTGCTAATTTCTGATCCCGTATTTCTACTATAATACAACCCAACAAGATGAGGTGGTGCTGAGGATCGAACCTGGGCCACACTCATGCCAGGCGAGCGTGCTACCACTTGAGCCACATCCCCAGCCCTAAAATTACTAGTTTTAAAAGGAAAAGAACCAAAAACAGTTCTAATTTTCTATAATGGAAACATGAGTTAAATCTTCAATTACTGCAGGATATGAATTTTACTAATTAAAAACTCAAAAGTGGTCAGTAAGATTTGGTTTTTCTTTTCAGTTGTTTTTCTACATTTTATGCAATCATCAATGGGCCCTGTACTCCTAGAGCATCTAGCTGAAGGTGTCATCTTTCCTCTTATTTTCTTGTCCAGTCATTCTAATCCCCACCTGCACATTCAAGTCTAATATAAATGGTCTGGAGGAAGGCCCAGGCACCAGAATATTTTAAAGCTTCCTGATAGGTTTGTTTTTGTTTGTTTTATTGTGTTTTTTGTTGGTTTATCTGTTTTTTTGTTTTTCTGTTTTTGGTGCTGGGGATTCGTACATGCTAAGCACCTGCTCTATAACTGAGTTCACTTCTAACCCCTTTACATTTTTATAAGGCACACTAGTTTCCATAGACCCACTACAAAAGTTTAAAAAAAAAAGAATTAAAAAACTAGAGGTCTTAAAGTGAGTAATCAAATATTTCCCGCTTATAGACATAGAAAAGTATATAATTCAAAGCACAAGTGATAGGCTTCCAGCCAACTGATCTGAAAAGAAATTACTTGGCCCAAACTATTAATACCATTGGACTGGCTTCTAAGACTCTGAAGACAATGAGTTTCCCTCCTACTCTGGAGCCTTGAAACTACAGCCCAGAAAACACATCATGTAAGTTCCTATTATAATCTCTCATATATATATCCCTTGTCATATATGGAAGAGTTTCTCTACTAGAATACATATAAGGGAACATGTATGAGTCAGAATAGACTAGGATATACTATGGCAAAGACAGGAAGAAAAAGAAGGAAAGTGAAAGGAAGGGTAATAAGGAAAGAAAGAATCCAAACAGTAGCTGAACACATAAAATTTCCTTCCCACCTCAGGTCTAATTTAATAAGCCCAGTTGCTGCAACATCCTTCTAAAAGGTGAGTTAAGAATGTGGGCTGTTCTTTTCTTTTTCTTTCTTTTTTTTTTTTTGAGAGAGAGAGAATATCTTTTTCGTAGATGGACACAACATAATGCCTTTTTATTTTTTATTTTATTTTTTTATGTGGTGCTGAGAATCAAACCCGGGTCCTATGCGTGCTTGGCGAGCGGTCTACCACTGAGCCACAATCCCAGCCCAAGAATGTGGGCTAAAATGATAGATGGTAGCATACCAAGCTTCAGTCCAGAAAAAATACAGGTAAATGTTATTTATAGCTAACCAGCCACAATAGAAACATGGTCATGTCTGAGTATAAGAGGTGGGAAATAGGGAAAGGAACATGAAAATTCATTGAGAAGTTAACTGCCTTCGCATTGGAACTGATGGGCCATAAGATATGGGCATTTTCTATTTCATTAAGTGATGCCAGTTTACTTTCCAAAAAGGCTGTCCCATGAAGATTTTAAGAGGGTTCTCACTGTTCCACATTCACGTTAAAATCTGGTACCATCCAAATTTGGTGCCTTTGACAAACTTACATCAATTTATTTGCATGTTTCTCTTTCCCTAAATATGTTGGCTGTGGTTTTAGTAGATACTCTTATCAAACATGACCTAAACATTACAAGATTAAGGAAATTCCATAATTTTATCATAAATGGGAGCTGAATTTTATCAAATGAATCTGCATCAATCAACTAATCTTCTGTTTTTTTCTTTTAATAAATAATAAAAGCAATTAATACACAATTCAATGCCAAATATTAAAAGTACTTTACTTATGCTAATTCACTTAATTCTTCCAACAAATTGGCGAAGTATTATTTCATTAAATAGATAAGGAAACTGAGATATACATATTTAATTACTTGCCCCAAGTCGTACCAGTTAACAAAACTAGCACTCAAGACAAATCAAGATGTAGGTTCTTAATTTTCTGTATTAACCCATTTTCTGTTGGTAATAACACAATATCATAGTCTGAGTACATTATAAAGAGAAAAGGCTTACTTGTTCATGGTTCTGGACAAAGGGCAAGGGGCTGAATTTAGTGCTGGCCTGCTTGGTGACAGAGTCGTAAGGCGGTGAAGGCCATCCTCAAGATAAGAGATAGGGAGCACACAAGTGAGTCTTCTTTCTTTTTATAAAGTCATCAGTATTCAAAATGGCTCCTTCTTAACTTTATCTAATCCTAAATTACCAAATATCATAACTCTAAACACCACATTTAGATTATGTTGCCATCCTCTAATATCTCAAAGTGGGGATTAAACTCCACTATCAATCTGAAGAGACAAAATACATTCAAACCACAGCAGGTTCCATCTCTCGTTACCCATCAGGCTTTCAGAAATTGCTCAGTTCCCTCATCTGATTTATAGGGATAATATTATCTACCTTGTAGAGTTGTTTTAAAAATTAAATGAATTAACATACCTGAAGTCCTTAAAGTTCTTCCCAACACATAAGCAATAAATAGTTTGCTATGAAAATTAATAGCATTTTTTTTATCTTGGCTTATCTGTAAAAATGTTCCATTTTTATTCTTAATATTATTTATCTAAACTCCCATTTCTTTTCCTTTATAGTTTTTTACCAGGTCCAATATATCTCAAAGAAAGTTTTCAGTTTTTTATTCTCTCTACTGTATACTTGTTTTTTATTTGGTTAATTTTGGCTCTTAGCTCTACCGCTTCTATTTTTGAGCAGTTTTATTCTGTTTTCCCTTTTCTAACTCCTTAAATAGAACACTCAACTCATTTAACTTAGAACCTTTCCACTTCTTTTAATAAACAGTACAAAAATTTCACTGTCAGTAAGGTTTCAGCTACACATCAAGTTTTGTAACATTATAATTATTATAATTTAATTCTAATTGTTTCTGAATTCCATTTACTGTTTCTTCTCCTTTGATTCATATGCTATTTTTCCAACTGTTCTATGAAAAGGAAGAAAAAGATCTAAGTTTCTGCCAACTGCCAAGGTCAGATTTCTATATATGTTAATTATGTCAAATAAGTGTGTTGTTTTGTTTTTAAAATATTTTTTATTCATAAATATTTTTCCTTTTTGATCTTCAATAGTTAAGAGAGATAAAACCCCCTACAATAATAGTGGGCATGAATACAATTTTTGCTTTACATATTTTTAAAACAGTTACATATTTGTAACTTTATGGTAAATTATACCTTTTGTCATTTCATTTACCATTAATAATTTTTTTGGTTTTAAATCTGTTTTATTTGATATGAGCGGAGGTAGACTCAGCTTTCTTTTGGTTATTTGTCTAGGTATCTTCTCCTAATCTTTTGTTTTCAACTCTTTCCATACTTACATTTGTGTATCCTAGGGATTTATGTATTTTTTTAACAGCAGCTATGCAGCAGGAGTTTATTTTTTCCAGCCTACCAACTTAGTGTCTTAACTCTATTAATATGATTTTTACTATGCTGAAATTTATTTCTACTATCTTCTTCTGCTGCTTTGCCCTTGTTCTGTGACTTCTATTTCTATATTCTTTTGACTAATATTTCTCTAGTCCATTTCTCCTCTATTTATATCATTGCAAAGTTCATATCATTGCCCCTTGGTACTCATAGAGAATTGATCTAGGGTCCCCTTCAGATACCAAAATCCAAGGATACTCAAGTCCCTTTGTAAAAGGGTACAGAATTTGCATGTAACCTACTGCACATTCTCTTATATACTTTAAATCACCTCTAGACTACTTAAAATACCTAATAAATATAAATGCTATGGAAATAATTGACATACTGAAAAAAGTCTATACATGATCAGTACAGACATTTTTTTTCAAATATTTTCAATCCATGATTGGTTGAATCCATAAATGTGGAGCACATAGATATGAAGGACTGACTGTAGGTACTCTTCCCACTACCTGCACCCCTGATACTGGGAAGTGAACCCAAGAGCTCTTAACCACTGAGCAGCCCTTTATTTTGAAACAGGTCTCACTAAATGCTAAGGCTGGCTTTGAACTTGAGATCCTCCTGCCTCAGCCTCCAGAGCCACTAAGATTACAGGCATGCACCACTGTACCCAGCTGACTGTACTGTAACCTTGAAAATTTTAATGTGCAGACTTTATGCTTTTTTAAGTTAATATTCTTATCTTCCTATCAAAAGATAAAGAAACTTTAGAATGGTTTAATTCTACTTCATTCGCTCCACCTCAGCCTCATACATGTTCTTTACCATTTCTTTTTGTATCTCAAACATTTTTCTAATAATACATTCCCTCACCTTCTGTCTTAAGAACATACATGAGTGCATGCATGCATATATACATACACACACAAGCTATTTTTTCCTAACTCTCAAATAAGCTCCACTAGATATCAATTCTAGGTTGACTGTGGTTGTCTAAGGCTAGGAGAAGATGGATGGCAGAAAGTAGGGTTATTGGGAGTTACTACTGATCAGTGTAATTGCTGAGTTATATGGTAGCTCCATGTTTAAAATTTTGAATAAATACCAAGTTATTTTCCAAAGAATCCACTGAATATCTTTGTGGTGCTAAGAAAAAATATCAACCTAAAATTGGCATCTAGTAAAACCTGTTTCCTTTTTAGATGATGAAAATGCTCTAAAATCGATTGGGGTGTTGTTGGCTTGCACAACTTTGTGAACAACTAAAAACAACTGAATTAAACACTTTGAATGGAAGAATTGTATGGTATGTGAATTATATCACAATAAAGCTTTGTTTATTTTTAAAGTAGGCATGTTTTGTTTTCATTCTTTCCATACCTGCATTTATGTATCTTAGGGATTTATTTATTTTTTTAACAGCAGCTATGTAGCTGGAGTTTATTTTTTCCAGCCTACCAACTTAGTGTAGGCATAAGAAATGAATGATACCACTTATACTAACTGTAGTTTTATTAGCTACTTTTAAAATTGAAGGTCACAGAGCTAAAACTATAGTCAACAGAATCACAATAGCTTGAAAACATCATTACTTCCCAAACTTCCAGGCACTATCTATTGTTTCAAAAATTTCTTGATATTGTATTCTCGACTATGTGGACCTAACTAATTTTTCACAAATACTATATTCATGCCAATCTATATTCCCAAAATTCCTTGAATGTACCTATAATTTTCCACCTTTATACTCTGCTCATATTGTTCCCAACCACTTCTGTTCTTTCCTTATCTGTATGTCTAAATCATAACTTTTCTCCCTCTAGCTAAAGAAAATCTATGCTGATTTGACTATAACACTTCAGACTTTTTTTTTTTTTTTGGTACCAAGAACTGAACGCAGGGGCACTTTGCCACTGAGCTACATCCAGCCCTTTTTATATTTTATTTTGAGACAAGGTCTTGCTAAGTTTCTTAGGGCCTTGCTAAATTACTAAGGGTGGCTTTGAACTTGAGATCCTCCTGCCTTAGGTTCTCCAGCCTCTGGGATTACATACAGGCTTCACTGCACCCAGCAGCAGTTCACACATTCTGACACTTCAGTTTCTTTACCATAATACATTTTACCTCATGTATTAGGCTTTGAGTTTCTTAGCATCTATCTTTTTTCATCTTCATATCTAAGCTTGACAAAATGCTTTTAAAATGGTAAATCTGAGGCTGGGGCAGTGGCTCAGTGGTAAAGCATGTGTGAGGTACTGGATTTGATCCTCAGCACCACATTAAAAAAAAAATAATAAAGGTATTTAGTTGTTCATCTACAACTAAAAAAAATGTTAAAAATATGAAAAAGAAAATGGTAAATCTGTAAAATTGCACTATTTACTGCAGTCAAAGCAAAACTGATGTCACGGCATACTTTTGCATGGTTTACATAAAAAGGTCTGGTTTCATTTATATTCTCTACATGGTTGAGGATAAATATATTGGAATTAAATGTGCAATTTAACATACATACAATCTGTATTACATAATATACTGAAGAAGGTAATCTGTATATAGCTTGGGAACTATCACATAGCATACACTCCTCCTAACATAGAAATGTTGAAGAGAAACTACCAAAGTATTTAGTACTTGACCACCATAATACAAATATACAGGAGGGCTGGGGTTGTAGCTCAGTGGTTGAATGCTTGCCTTGCATATGTGAGGCACTGGGTTTGATCCTCAGCACCACATAAATAAATAAAACAGATATTGTGTTTACAACTAAAATATTGTCCACAACTAAAAAAAATATTTAAAAAAAAATACTCATAGGAGCCCTCTTCTTACAGGAAACAGTTAAAAATAACCTTTAAATTGGAAGTAATTCCCAATCAATAACAGAAAACATTTTTGTATATTCCCACAACAAACTATCACACAGCAACAATTACTATCACATGGGATAATATGGACAAATTTGAAACACATGGAAGAGGGCAAACATAAGAGGAAGTACATGATTATAATATGATCTCATTTACACAGTTAAACAGAAAAAACTAACCTACAGTGTTAAGAAGTCATGAGCTGGGGTTGTGACTCAGTGGTAGAGCGCTCGCCTAGCACATGCAAGGCTCTGGGTTTGATCCTCAGCACCACATAAAAATAAATAAATAAAGGTATAAAAAAATCGCAAAAGAAATACATGCTTTTGGGAAAAAAATAAAAAATAAATTTAAAAAAAAGAAGTCAAGATAATGGTTGCCTTGGAGAGAGGTGAGAGAAGGCTAAAAAAGGAATGAGATAGGCTTCTAGGATACTGGCAATGTTTCTACATCTGGGTACTGATTACGTAAGTGTTTTTACTTTGAGAAAATACACTGAGGTATATGTTTATGATTATACACTTTCTTGAATACATGTTTATATTTTAACAAAGTATACTTTAAAAAGAGGAGGAACTGGGGCTGGGGCTGGGGCTGAGGCTCAGCGGTAGAGCGCTCGTCTAGCATGTGCGAGGCCCTGGATTCAATCCTCAGCACCACATAAAAATAAGCAAAATAAAGGCATTGTATTAAAAAAAAAAGAGGAGGAATCAAATAACAGCAATGGGATAAATTAAAGAAAAAATAAACTATTATAAAATATTTGGAACCTGCTGCTGTTTCCTCTTACAATTGTCAGTTGAACTTGCTAATTTGCATTCCCTTTGAATTCTTTCTAGGCCTTGAAAGGCTCTGTAGCTCAAAATCAAAGCAACCATCTCTGCAATCCAGTTTTTATGATATTGGAAAGATTACATTATGTTAGCTTAAGTTTCATGAGGTAAATGCAGAATAGAGAATAAAGGACAATTCAATTAATTATTTAAAAATATACTAATTCAAAAGTACCATTAAGTCTTATGTAAAATGGAGGAGGGAGTATTCAGGTAGAAAGATATATAAATGGCTATTCATTGTAGTATTATTTTTAACAGCTTACGCATGGAAAACAACCAAATTTTATCAATTAAAAGTTCGTTAAAAAACTATTATACCCACGCAGTAGATTACCCTGTAGCTGTTAAAAAGAATGAAGAAGGGCTAAGGGTAGAGCTCAGGGCTAAAGTGTGCAAGGCCTTGGGTTCAATCTCTAGCACTGAATAAAAAAAAAAAAGTGAAGATTATCTCTATATATTGATAGAGTGATCTCTATTATCTATTAAATTAAAAAAAGGAAAGTATAAAATAATTTTAATAGAATACTACCTTTTCCATAAGAATGGGGAGATGATAATATTTACTAACATTTTCAAAAAGAAACAATGAAAATGAAAACTAAATAAAAATGGTTAGTACGGTGAGGAAGAAAATGAGAGGAGACAGGAATGGAGGCTAGAATTACTAGGTTTATTTTGATTCAAAGTTTTGGTGTTGGAATTATATATGTTTTAAAAATTAAAACAAAAAGCTGTCACAGAAAAAATTAAAAAAATATTATATATTCTATTCATTTGATGACTTAACTACACTGGAAAGAATTATTTCAAGAGGCTTTAGAACAAAGGATAGAAACTAAAACCAAAAAAGCATTTCAATGATACAAACTACATCCAATGGTTTTACAGCAAGTAATAACACTGGTAGTGTTATTCTGAAACTATTACATATGTTATAAAATACACCAGTAAGTAAGTACAGTGCTGTTAGAAAACAAAATTTTTAGCAGAGGAAACAGAAATAAGACGTTTTAAAAGTCAAATTTAATCACTATAAAATTTAATTAGAATTGAAAATATCAGTAGTTGCTTTTTAATTTTTAGAACAATAAAAATATGTCTTAGCTTTGTCCTCTGAAAAGACATAGGAATAATGATGACCAGTGACAATAATGAAAACCTCTAGAATATAGGGAATGGTCACTAAATACTATTAGTGCCAAAAGGAGGTGGGATCCTTGGGGAAAAAAAACAAACAAAAACAAACATCTGGTCTAGGGAGATAGCTCGCTTGGTAGAGTGCTTGCCTCGCATGCACAAGGTCCTGCATTCAATCCCCAGAACCACAAATAAATAAATAAATAAATATCAACAAAAAAAATCTCACTGGTAATCTCTGAAGGTTGCTAGAACACCAAGTCATTATTTTGAAAAATTGGTAAATAAAAATACTGCCTCTCCTTCAAAAACTAATTTTAGAAAAAGACAATTAGCAAATAATTTGCATAGCCTAATGAAATACTAAAATAGAGATCTCAAAGTTTAGCCCCCACACGAGCAACATTAGAACTAACTAAAAAACTTATCAGACATACAAGTTCTTAGGGATGGAGCCAATCATTCTGAGGTTTTCCAGACCTCTAGCTAATTCTGATGCATACTAAAGTTTGAAAATCACTGACATAATTAATAATTATCAGTGGTGGTTAAAACGATTAAGTGAAAGGATGATGGCCAACCTTACAATGAAGGGGATCAGGATACCACCACCTGAACCTACTGATCAATCTTAGAACCACTAAAAATGGGACAACCTGAGATTATGTGCTTCCTGTTGAAATGTAATACCAACTTAAAAGCACCAACAATGAAGCAGTCTTGGGAAAAAACAACAAACAAAACTATCTGAATACAATCAAGCCTCTAAATCTAACTTCCAAAGAAAACAATAATGATGATGATGATGATGATGATGAAGAAAAGATAGAGAGAAAGAACATACCATGAGGAGGAAATAATAGCCAAATCCAAATTACAGAACATTTTACAGTCAAACTAATATGATAAACCTTATTAGGATCCTACTTGAAACATCCAACTATAAAGAAACATTTCTAACACAATCTGGGAAAACTTGGCATGAACTAATTATTAAATATTAAACAATGTTCATTTTTAAACATTTTTTAGAGACTCATATTCACATAGTTAAAAGTGAAAAGACAGAGGATGTCTACAATTTGCTTTAACACACTTCAACAACAACAAAACAAACCCATAAATAGTATTCATATTTTGAATAAAGTGGGGAAAGGAATTAAAACAAAAATCAAAAAATGCTGATGTTTGTGATATCTGGCTAATGGTAAATGTTATTGTATACTTCCTTTACTTTTCTACTTGAAACTTTTTATAATAAAAAGCATTCAAGATTTTCAGGAAATCAACATTAAAGTGCATTGATTCAAATCCCACTGAAATGACACAAAATGATATACATCTATATGTCTTTTTTAAAAATTATGAGTGTAGAATATAGAATTCCAATAAATATTTGAAAGATGAAAACTAGCAACTGATTTTTCAAAAACAGAACTAACAAACTAAATATCTATATGGGAGCATCAATGCTGAACCAAAGGATTCCTCCCCTTAGAACACTTGGGAAGCAAAGACCTTGGAATGTGGAGGAGCCTCACAAGTACAAAAGTTTACATATTATTAAACAACGGGTTAAACTAGAATTTAATCCTTAAAAGGGATTTGAGGAAGCTACGAAGTATTACTGAAAAGTGTCTTTCCACCTAATGAGATAATCTGGCAATTTCTTAGTTTTGTATCTTTGGTTCAATAAAAATATCTCAAAATATTATGTGACCACTTGATGCTGAGTCTGGATTTCTATATAATAAATCCTTCTGCCAAATGCAGGAGTTGCAGACTTCACCAGTGGAAAACATGAAGCAAAGAAGTAAGTAAAACAGTCCTGGTGTGGGAGCATTTTTGTATAGGAGTTCTGTCTTAATGAAAGTGTCAGAACAGTAACTATACTCCTAGGGGAATGGAACAACCATTTGAGCCAGCTGTCCCTCTCCTCGATCTATACCTAAAGGATTTAAAAACAGCATACTATAAGGATACAGCCACATCAATGTTTATAGCAGCACAATTCACAGTAGCTAAACTGTGGAACCAACTTAGATGCCCTTCAATATATGAATGGAGAAAAAAAATGTGGCATATATACACAATGAAATATTACTCAGCAATAAAAGAGAATAAAATCATGGCATTTGCAGGTAATAGATGGAGTTAGAGAAGATAATGCTAAGTGAAGTTAGCCAATCCCAAAAAACCAAATGCCGAATGTTTTCCTTGATATAAGGAGGCTGATTCATAGTGGGATAGGGAGCAGGAGCATGAGAAGAATAGATGAACTCTAGATAGGGCAGAGGAGTTGGAGGGGAAGGGACGGGGCATGGGGTAATTAATGATGGTGGAATGTGATGATCATTACTAACCAAAGTACATGTACGAAGACATGAACTGGTGTGAATATACTATGTATACAACCAGAGATATGAAAAACTGTGCTCTATATATGTAATAAGAATTATAATGCATTCTGCTGTCATATATAAATAAAAAAATTTACGTAAAAAGAATATACTTTACTGACATGTATAACTAAAAAGAATAAATTTAAAAAAGAGAAGCTTAAAGGATCAATTTAAGAGGCTAGACCTGAAATCTCTTAAATAATATAAGTTCCAGAAAGGAGATGAAATTAAATCATGTAAGAAAATTTCCCAGAACTAAAGTATCTTCAAATTGAAAGACCCAGCAAGGATCAGCAAATGAATTTTAAAAACAAACAAAAAAAGCCCTCCAACAACAAAAAATGCACATGGGGGGGTTGTGGCTCAGTGGTAGGGTGCTCGCCTAGCACATATGAGGCCCTGGGTTCGATCCTCAATATCACAAAAAAATAAAATTAAATTAAAATAAAAGTCTTGTGTCCAACTACAACTAAAAAATAATTTAAAAAAATGTATACCACTCCGAAATTCCAAATAACGATAAAAAGAAAACAGAAAATTCCAAAAAGCTTCTTGGGATATAGAGCTGTACCTTTGCACTTCTCCAATACAATCCTGGAAGCGAGAAGACAATGGAACAATTTCTTCAAATTTCTGAGTTAAAACGATTCTTAATCTAGAATTCTGTAACTACCAGACTGTTAACCAAGCACAAAAATAGAATAAAGACACTTTTAGACTTGCAAAATCAGTTTTAAGAACAGAGGAGGTTTCCAGATGCTGTGGATTTCTTTCCATTTTGAATACTCTGGGTCCTTGGATCTTATAAGATTGTTAAGTGGACCTTATGGGGAACTGGAGTAACAACTTAATCTAGCTTTTTATATAATATAAACATAATATTACAAGAATTAGCGTAAAAACCATACTTTTGAAGTTCCATCAACACTCTTATTTGATTTACCTCATTAATTTCATAATCTGTAGTTTTTTGTTAAAAAGGAAATCTTTAAAGATTATATAACAGACCACAAAAGGGTAGGAAAACAGGTCAAAAAGCCTCAGAGAACCTAAAAGCTGCATCCTCCAAATGCAACCATAACTGTACAAACTGAAATGGTTCATTATCCCATATTCTTTTTTTTAAAAAAGAATTTATATGTATTTATTTATGAATATATTATTTGTAGATGGACACAATACCTTCATTTATTTATTTACTTTTGTGGTGTGGAGAATTGAACCCATGTCTCACACCTGCAAGGCAAGTGCTCTACCACTGAGCCAAAAGCCCGGCCCAATCCACATGTTCTTGACACCAGTTCTGCCATTATAACTACTAGGATTACACTAGAGAGAAACATGAAAGGAGACAACCACATTTGGAGAGACATGGAATAAAATGCTATTATGATCAGAGACACTCAATGTTGGGCAATGTGTTTTCAAGTAAGCAGGTCCTTAGGGCTCTGGCTATGTCCCTAAGGAGGTCCGTTAAAATACTGTTCCAGTTCCCTATAAGGTCCTCTTAATCACACAAGATCTAAGGACCCAGAATGTTCAAAAGGAAAAGAGATCCCACAGCACCTGGCAAACTCCTGTGTTCTTAAAACTGTCATTATCAAAAACAATCCATTATTTTAAAAAAAAATTATTTTTAGTTGTTGTTATACACAACACCTTTTATTTTTTTTTATGTGGTGCTAAGGATTGAACCCAGGGCCTCGCACGTGCTAGACAAGCACTCTACCACTGAGCCACAACCCTAGCCCAACAATCCATTATTTATTCATTCTTTTTGGCAAATAATCAATATGTCAGGGAAGATAACGACTCATGCACATACCCATTAATTATACTAAGTATTAAGAGGGGTATAAATGGAGAATACAACTTATTCTGGAAAATGAGGCCATCCTTGCAATCTTAAAAAAAGAAAAATTAAGATAATGAAATTATCCTTTACATTGGCAAACGATGTTTTTTAAAAATCCTGCTTAAATTAGTCATTAAATGAATAATTTTAGGAAAATAACCCCAAACAGGTTTGTTAAATCAACTTCTTCAATTTAATGAACTGTTTTTATTTGTCCATTCTTCAAATATTTAGCTACTGTCTTCTTTGAGCCAGGCACCAGAAGCACAACACTGAACAAATTAGATGGAGGCTCTGCCCTTATGGAACTTAAAATCTACTGAAAGAATATGAATACATAAAATTGCAGTGGCATACACCTGTAATCCCAGCCACCTGGCAGATTGAGGCATGAAGACTGAAAGTTCAAGGTCAACCTGGGCAACTTATCACAATCCTGTCTCGAAAGAAAATTAAAAAGTCGGGGATATAACTCAGTGGTAAAGCACTTGCATAGCATATGTGAGGCCATGGGTTCAATTCCCAGTATGGGGAAACAGATGTGACAGGTTGGGGATGTGGCTCAGTGGTACACTGCTTGCCTAGGATACATTATGTCCGAGTCTCTTTTCCCACTACCACACACCCCCAAAAACAAAACAAAAACTGCCACAGCAAGGAAATACTGCGAAAATACAGGTTATATTAGAGTTTTAAAGAAAAGACATATTGTAGCCATAGCATTCCAGATAAACACATATTCCTGCAAATACATGGACCAGATTGTTTTCAAGAAACAAATCATCCAAATCAGATTCCACATCCAAAAGAAAACTAGAACAAGGAGAACCTAGAGGATGAGAGAGGATAGGAATTCTAACACCCATCATCCCATTTAGTTTTTAAAACAACTCTGTGAAGATAGATGAAATAAATACTAGGACTATCTTTCCAGTATTTAGCACCCAATTCAAACCAGCTTTTGTAAGAGATTACCCTCACACTCAGAGCTAGGGTATATTACCACAATCAGAGTAACTCCAACGCCCTTGCCACACTAACTTAGGCCTAAACCAATGAGTGATCATGAGTAAATTCAGTGCTGATACAAGCAACACAGAAATTGGGGCTTTTGTTGGAAATCGTGGAGTAGTCTCCTGAATGAAATGATAGGACAAAGGAGATCTAGATGTACTATATCTAGAATTTCAAAATAAGAGAATAAAGCCTGAGGACTCAGTTGAATGCCAGAACTCAGTTTTGAAAATCAAACAGTCTAATTTCAGAACCAAGAGGCACAAACACCCCCCACTCTGTACTGCACCCTCCACTACATAATGCTTCCCAAAGTTATATATAAACACTGCTAAGACAAGAATCTGAACACATGTCCAACATATCATCTACAACTTTACAGAAGGATGATATGTCAAGCTGAGGAGTTTAGACTCTGTTAAGAATTTGACTTTTTTTTTTTTTCAAGTATGAAGTGTTTGGTAAAGATCAATTTAAAGGTTGTTAAAACAGATTAAGAATCCCGCCTACAGCCAGGCAGTGGTGCATGCCTGTAATCCCAGGTACATGGGACTCTGAGGTAAAAGGATGGCCAGCTTTAGCAATTTAGCAAGGAGTGACTGTCTCAAAATAAAAATTTAAAAAGGGCTGGGGATGTGGCTCAGTAGAATAGCACACCCCTGGGGTTCAATTCTCAGACCCACACATGCACACACACACAGAGACAAAAAAAAACACACATAAAAATTCTCTCCTACAGACACTAAGAACAGATATTTCTAAAGAATATAACAAAAATACAGAATTTGTTTTTGGACAAAACATGAATTTCAAAAAAAAATTTCAAAAAAATTTTAAACAATCCTTTTCATACATACTGCACTTATTACATTTACACAATCATTTCCATTGGAAAGCAACCTAACAGAAAAAGCATAGCTTCTCCTAGAAAGCACCTTCTTTGCCAAACTATTTAAATGACAAGTAAATTACTATTTCAATTCTATAAGAAATTGAAAAAACATCCTCCCTATGATATCTTTCAAATTCATTTCTCTCTCCAGAAGCTTAGGTAAGACAAGTCCATAGATATCCGTGAGGTAAGAGTTCTAAGAGTGAAGAAAGGTGTGGGGACTGGGGATATAGCTCAGTTGGCAGAGTACTTGCCTTGCATGCACAAGGCCCTGGGTTCAATCTCCAGCACCACCAAAAAAAAAAGAAAGGTGTGGTCCTCGGACATCTTTTCTAATGGAATAACCATGAAAGGATATATTGAAATGTCCCTGTGTGACTTCTTTATCAAAACTATCTCCCTCCTAGAATCCGACTAGGGCTTATCACCAATGGGTCTCATATACCGATTACTGCAGGAAATGCCTTTTTTAAAAAACAAATTTTTGTAGTTGTAGATGAACAGCATGACTTTGTTTTGTTTATTTTTACGTGATGCGAAGAATTGAACCCAGTGCCTCAAACATGTTAGGCAAGTGCTCTGCCACTGAGCTATAGCCCCAGCCCCCAGGAAGTGCCTCTTAAGAGACTGAGTTAAGTTGGTTGTCAATGTCTTAACTGTGCCCATACCTGATTTAATAACTTAACCTGACTAGAACAAAACAAACAAAAATGAAAGAAAACCATGGTAACCTGGAATAAAAAGTAAATTTTAGTCTATTCAAAAACCTGGGTTAGCCTGTAATTCTAGAGGCTTGGGAGAATGAGGCAGGAGGGTTGCAAGTTCAAAGCGAGCCCCAGCAACTTAGCAAAGCATTAAGCAACTTGGTGAGACCCTGTCTCAAAAAAAAAAAAAAAAAAAAAAAAAAGGGGGGGGGGGGNNGGGGGGGGGGGGGCGGAGGCGGCTGTGGCAGTGGTTAAGTATCACAAACAAAATAAAACAAAAGGGGCTGGAGCTGGAGTTCAGTGGCAAAGCACTTGCCTAGCACGTGTGAGGCGCTGGGTTCCATCCTTGGCACCACATAAAAATAAACAAAGGTATATTGTCCATCTACAACTACAAAAAAAAAAAAAAATTAAAACAACCCCCCCCCCAAAAAGCAAACAAACAAAAAAACCTGGATTACTTTCAAAGATGCTGAACATAACCATAGGTAAATGTAAATTAAAGCCACAGGAAAATACCACTATAGCCCCTCTAATGGCTATAATCAAGACTCAAAAATGGATAAAATAGTAAATGTTATATTACATGTTTCTTACCACAATAAAAATTTTATTTAATCTTTTTAAAAGACTAATAAAATACTGGAGAGACTATGGAGCAACTGTAAGTTTTATACACCGGGAATATAAAATAGAACAACTATTGTGGAAGAGTTTGATAATTTTTTTAAAAAGTCAGACACAATACCTAGTATATGATCCTGAAATCTTATTCCTAGCTATCTGCCCAAAAGAAATGAGAATATATATTTCCAAAGAAATATTTGTACACAAATATTCACAGAATTGATAATAGACCAAATATGAAAACAAATATGCTCCAACAAATGAATGCACAAACAACTTTGGATATATTAACACAATTAAATACAGTGGAATACCATTCAACAATAAAAGGGGTGGGTGGACCCACTAATAAATGCAACAATGTGGAGAAACCTCAAAATCATCATTTTGGAGGGGAAATAAATCAGACACATAACAGTAGATTATACTCATATATAATTCTAGGAAAGACAAAACTAATAACAGAAAGCAGGTAAGTTATTAATCTGGGTGAATAAGGATTAAAGGCTGACTGAAAAGAAAGATGAGGCCCTATGTATAAACGTGGCTGTACAACCAATGTGATCCTGCAATCTGTACACATGGGAAAAATAAGATTACGTACCCCATTTGAATCAAATGTATGATATGTTAAGATCATTGTAATGTTTTGAGCAACTAATAAAAAATTTAAAAAAAAAGAAGGATGAGGGAACAATCTGAGTGACAGAAGTGGGCTAAAACTCACTGGGGTAGTAGGTACATCTGTGTACATACAATAAAATCTCACAAAATTGTACTCATAAAATGTATTTATATTCTATTGTATATAAACTATAGCTCATTGAAATAAATAAAAAAGATCTGGTTGATATGAAGTCACTATCTATGTGATGTTAACCAGTGTTCTCATTTTTTCCACATGTGCACATCTTATTTTTATAACAATTGCTTCTATGAGGTACTGCAGTAATTGGGCTTCCATGAAAAAGGCTTATATGTTATCTATACTGCTACTTGCCCTATCTCACATGGTTGTTGTGAAACATCAGATGAGAAAGTTTTTTGGCAACTGTAAAGTATTACACAACTATACAGCAGATTTTACATTTTAAAAAAACAGACACAAAATGTTTTCACATCAGTGATTTGAGTCCCTTGTAAACCTGGGTATCCAAAGTCAGTCTTTGCTCAGAAACAAGAAACAATTGCCTATTTAAATGTGAACTTTTAAGTATCCCGGTAGAACCTGCTTCCTATTGTCTCATGAGTTACTGGATATCTCAGTGTAGTAGACTGCACTTTATTATCTAGATTGCACTTTCATTTTTCAAAAGAAAAACTCTAAAGAAATGTTTAACGAAAGGCAGGTGAGTATGGCAAAACATTCACTTTCCTGTGGAAAAAATCAAAACCTAAGAAAACTGTCTTTTACTAAGTAAACACTTTCCAAAATGTTTGCAATAGGAATTTTTCTTCCTCTAAAAGTCAATTAAATTTCTTTCCATTTAATATTACAATTACACATATTTATTGAATGGTTCCTGACGTGAGCTGCATTAAGAGGGTGAATAGGAGTATTAAACCTTTAAAACCACTGTGGTACACAATCATTGCAACTTTTGCCTGTTGTAAAATTTGACAGATTCTCTTTTTTCCTATTACTATTGGACAACTGGGCTTTTTGCTATCCTTCCAATTAAGTGATAGCTGACATTTGGCCTAGTTCTGTTTGCAAGTTTCCACACTGCAATAAGCATGAAGGCATTTTGGAAGACATACAATTATCTTCTTCAAATATAGTTTCACGGCTAAATTTTACCTTGAATCCATGTTTATATCAAATCCGACCATCCTAAAAAGTTATTCTACTAGCAACAGGTACAGCAACCAAAATTTAACAAAGTCTATATATCACAAAATATTTCACTATCGTTTTCAATTTTTAAAGACTCCTTTTCGGTTAATAGTTGCAAGGGTTTGTAAAATTCCACCAATTCTAACGCCAGACTTCACTTGATTTAGTCCTACTTCAGTCTTGTCAGTAGTAACTCTAACCTCTTAGGTTTCACATTTCTCCTTCGATAACATTAAGGTCGCTCAGCCCGCTCCAATTTTAGTTTCCAAGAAACCTGAAAGAACGGCACCTTGCCTACTCGCGCCTCCAGTCCTTTCTATACTCCGAAGGTTGGCCAAACGTGCTGCTCACTCCACAAAGCCAACCGAGCTGGAAGACAGCTGCCAGAGGGCGACTGGTCACGGAGAGGAGGGGAGAAAACTCCTCGGCCCGGAGGACCACGGCTGAGGTCCAACCCAGCCCGCGCCCAACTCTCCTCGCGGCCAGGAAGGCGTGTGGACCCAATAGCTCAGGCCGCGGAGCTCAGCCCGAAGGGGGAGAGCCGCGCGTGGCTGCGGGCAAGAAGTAAACAAACCAACCCGAGAAAGGGGGAAGGGGCAACGACTAGGGGTGCGGTAGGGAGGTAGGACCTCCAACACACGCGTACAAGTCAGCAACTGACCCCACCCCACCACAGACCAGGACCCGACTCAGCGCGACGCTGCCGCATCGGCCTGAACACCAAAGGCCCCAACACCCATAGAACCCACAAGCCAACGCTCCGCGCCCCCCACCCCGCAGCCCTACCTGAACGCGCAATCCGAGTCCCGGGCGTCTCGGCCTGGCGCGCCCAGCCCGTTCCTCTTACTGAAAAGCTTCTGGAACAGCGTAGGGGCCATGCTAGCCACCGCCTGGCCCGGGTCGCTCGGCTGGGTGCTTGCTAGGCCCCCGATCCTAGAGCCGCCCCGCCACCCCCATGGGCGCCTCAGTCATATGACAGAAATTAGTCACTTCAAACGGCCACGGCGCGCGGGGCGGGGCGCGAGGCAAGGCCGGCGTTCATTGGCTGGCAGTGAGCCGCATCACGTGGCGGAGCGCGGAACGGGGGGCAGGCGGGGCGGGGGCGGAGCCGGTTCCGATAGGCTAGCTGGCGGATCCCATCACGCGGCAGCTTAGGGGGCGGGGCGTGCGCTGTGGGGAGAGGACCCCAAGGTGGTTGGAATGCGGGGAGAAAGCGCTTCAAGTTCAGATCCCCAACGAAGTTGTCAGCAACTAGGGCTACGGCGGGAACGCGCAGGATCGATGCCAGTGACTTAGGGACGAAGACGCACCCAAGAGATGGGCGCTGAGGGAACCACATTCAACCGACCGTCCCCCGCCCCGACCCTGGTTTTACGACATCACACCTTTATCCGGTGGCCTGCAGAGCAGAGAAGGCGCCGTGACCTAAGCGAACCCAGGACCCTAGGCTCGCCCATAGTCAACCCGGTAGCCATGAGAGATTTAGACTGAGCGGGATTCCGCAGAGCCGGGCTTAGGGGCACTGGTGGAGGACCCTGCCAGGACTGCCGTCCCAGTCATGGCTAACAGGAAAGAAGTCCAGGGACTCTGGCAGCCGCTCTAGTTTCCTTTACAGAGTCTAGAACTCTCACTCCGGAAATTAGCCTCTGAAAAGAGAGAGTGATTGGAGTCTCCGGAGTTAGGCTATGTTTCACTAGTAACCAACAAAATCACAAGGAAAACCAACGGAGGCAAGAAACCTGTAGAAGACATCTATGTATGAATATCTAACCCCTTAGGTTAACTATTTAGAATTTTAGGAGCTTGCAACGCTTGCTCGAAGGGCCTGGGTTTGATCCCCAGCATTGAAAACAACAACAATAACATATTTGGGCAGAGTAGGGAGGAACAGTCAGATTAGAACTTCACAAAATTAAAAGTATATTTTAATGTCTTAATGTCTCGGTGTGGGGAAAGGAGGAACTATAGAATTGAAACAAATGACAGGGGAGAAAATCGCCCCCCCCCCCGCCAAAAAAAAAAAGGAGGAGTCTTATTAAACCCGGAGAGTTAAAACATCAGGGTTCAAATCGAACTAGTCTTACACATTGTTAGCACCCCATCCATTTACTTACTCCCCGCTTTGGCACAGGAATTTGGTACAGTGGGATGCAATTCCGATGGGATGCAATGTGAATGTCTGGAAATAACTGGTATGTGTTTGGAAGGCTGGATAAACATGCTTTTCTAAGAATTTCATTTAACCAAGCATATAAACCTAATTTTCTTTAAGCGTCTGATTTGCAGCTAAAATTTAAGCTATAAAAAATGGCCCTAGGGCTGGGGATGTGGCTCAAGTGGTAGCACGCTCGTCTGGCATGCGTGCGGCCCGGGTTCAATCCTCAGCACCACATACCAACAAAGATGTTGTGTCTGCCAATAACTAAAAAAATAAATAAATAAATATGTTTTTTTAAAAAATGGCCCTAACATAAAAAACTAATTGGCAAAATTTATATCTCAACGATGAATTGAGGTACAATGTTAAGATTTTTTTTTTAAAAGCACTAACTATAGATGATTAAGAAGTGAGTGTTGTGTTTTTATTCCACAAACATTAAGTTCTAGGCACTAGGGATCCAAAGTAAATAACAAAAAAAAAAAACCCTAACTTTCTAGGTGAGGAGACAGTAAGTAAGGTAATTTCAGATAGTGATTAGTGCTGTGAAATTAATAAGAACTACGCAGTGAAATAAGAGCTTGGAAGGCGGGGTTGGTAGCACAAGTCTATAATCCCAGTGGTTAGGGAAGCTAAAGCACGAGGATCACCAAGTTCAAAGCCAGCCTCAGCAACTTAGTGAGACCCTGTTTCAAAATTTAAAAATGAAACAGTCTGGGGATGTGGCTCCAGGAGTTCAATCCTTGCGTGGTAAGGGGAAGGGAAGGTTTTTCTGAGGTAGGGAAGTTAAAATTCATTCAAAGGTCCTCCATAGGTTGCCTAAGTTTCAAGGTAATACAGGCTCAAAATAGCAGAATTACATTGCTTATACATTTCAGATAATCCTCTGGACTCTGATGTCAAACGCTGAAAAAAATTTTAATAAGGTAAAATAAACTACGTTTTTTCACAAAATGTTTGAATATGAAATGAAAATTTTATAAACAATAAATAAAGTCCATGAAGTTTTAAAAAACAAAAAATTATACATCCTACCAATGAAGCAATCATGGGGAAATTTTGTTTTCACACTAGCACATTCCTCTAAGTGAGTGCAAGTAGAAATAGGTTAAAGCTTTCTTATATAGGGGGCAAAACAATAAGGAATAATGGCTGTCCATTGGCTGGGACAGAGAAGGGTACTTCCAGGTCTCCTTAGAAGGAAGTTTGCAAATACAACAACCTTGTGTACTTTCATCTTGGGAAAAAAACTACTTCATGGGTAATAATTGATATTAATAGTTAGGGAAAGAACATCACTGCTTCCATAAGAGTTACTTTATTTTTTTATGTATATATTTATTTTTTTTTTTAGTTTTCGGCGGAAACAACATCTTTGTTTGTATGTGGTATTGAGGATCGAACCGGGGCTGCACACATGCCAGGTGAGCATGCTACCGCTTGAGCCACATCCCCAGCCCATAAGAATTACTTTAATATTTTCTAATCATGTAATAGTTTCGTTTCTGTAGTCTCAGTCTTGGAAGGTACAGAGAGAAACAAATTCATTTAACATTCATCACATTTTCCCTATATTGCAGAATAATACTAAAACCACAGAATTCGCTGAAATGATACAAAGTTATAATAAAAAACAACTACACTTAAAATTTTATATATTTTCAAGTTCAGTATCAATGTATATTATCTCTTTTTCCCTTCCACTTAGTATATTTCACAAAGAAGCTGAGGTGTCTTGAAGTTTAAGGCATCAGCCAGGAGAAAAAAGTAAGAAAGACAAAAATTGTTGTCTACTCATTAATGTTGTTATATGAATGTGAAACAGTTGAATTACAAATAGACATAAGGCCTGCACTATCACTCAAGAACAGAAGATTTAGTCTTTCCCAGTCCCCAACAGCATATGGTCTCTTCCACCTACTTCCAAGATCATCCTCCCGAAAATATAAAAGTTGGATGAATGAACCACATCACCAGCCCTTTTAATTTTTTATATTTTGAGACAGAGTCTCACTAAGTTGCTTAGGGCCTTGCTAAGTTGATGAAGCTAGCCTTGAATTTTCAATCCTGCCTCAGCCTCCCAGGTTGCTGGAATTATAGGTGTGCACCAAGGTACCCAGCGGTCAATGAATTTAAAATAGGACAAAGACATGATCCAATTTATGATTTTACTCTGGCTATTCTGTAGAAAGGAATTATAGCAGATTAAGAATGGAAGCAGAGAAACCAAATTGGTAGTCCCCTGTATCTTAAGGGAGAACTAATAGTGGCTAATGAGTTAGAGATATAATTCTAATTGGAAAGAAAAAACAAATATGATTCCTATGTTTTTGCCTTAAGCAGTTTACGCCATTTCCAGATTTTAAAAAAGAGAGAGAGAGAGACTAGGGAAGGGGCTGGGGTTATGGTTCAGTGATAAAAGTATTTGCCTCACATGTATGAAGCAGTAGGTTCGATCCTCTGCACCAATTAAAAATTAATTAAGTAATTAATTAACGGTATGGTGTCATTCTACAACTAAAAATATATTAAAAAAAGGACTAAGGAAAATACAGGTTTAAAAAGGAAATTTTTAATTTTCCATACTGTGTATGAAAAAATTAAATTTGTATTGTCTATTAAATATCTGATGTAGAGATTTCAAGTAGAGTATATGGAGGAAGCCAGAATTGGAAAGAGAAATTTGAGAGGCATCACTCATATATATAATTTAAAATAATGCAATGGATCATTTCCTAAATAGAATGTATGTATATAGAAAACAATCAAGGACTACAACTCAAGAGGACAATAGTTATAGGACTAGAAGGACCCAAAGCAGAAGAATGAGAGGGCGCAGCAGTATGATTTAAAAAAAAAAAATTGACCCTGAAAGGATGAATGGGTTAACCATGTTGAATGCTGCTGAAAATTTAAGTGTTCATTACATTTGTCAATATGGAAATCTTGACAACAGTTTCAATGAAGTGATTAGAGCAAAAGGTATTGTGACCATCTACAACTAAAAAGAAAAAAAGTCTTTAAAAAAATATTAAATGAACTGTAGATAGGGCAAAGGGAAAAGGGGAGGGAGAGGAAGTGAGGGGGAATAGGGGTAGGAAAGACGGTGGAATGCAATGGTCATCATTACCCTAGGTACATGTGTGAAGACACGAAGGATGTGCCTCTACTTTGCGTACAACCAGAGATATGAAAAATTGTGTTCTATATGTGTAATATGAATTGTAATGCATTTTGGTGTCCTATATAACAAATTAAAATTTTTTTAAAAGGCAGAAAGGAAATGGTAATGCAAGCGTAGAAAATGTCTCTGCTGAGTTGAAGTGCAAAGAAGAAATAGGAAAAGGGAAATGTTCTTTTTTTTTGTAAAGATTTTTTTTAGTTGTAGATGGATACAATACTTTTTATTTTATTTAGTTACTTATTTAATGTGGTGCTGAGAATTGAACTCAGTGCCTCACATATGCGGTGATACCAGAGAATTTAAAAAAATATTTATCCTTAAGCTTTAGGTGGATTCAATATCTTTATTTTACATTTATGTGGTGCTGAGGATCGAACCCAGTGCCTTGTGCATGCTAGGCAAGCACTCTACCATTGAGCCACAACCCCAGCCCAATACCAGAGAATTTTGTATGCTAATAAAAATCATCTAACAGAGACTGAAAATTAGCTACCTACTATGTTCCAGGTTCTAAGAATACAATAATTAATAATACAATAATTAACAAGACAGTCCTTGCCCTTAAGGAACAACAAATCAATAACAAATTATTGCAAATCAATAACAAGTTATTGCAAGTTATTAAAAGTTTATAAAAGAAGGTCTTTTATATAATGGCACACTTCTATGACAAACCCTCTTTTAAAAATATTTTTTAAACAGTATGCTTAATGTGTGTGTCTCAGCTGTGCAAGAATCTGGAAATACAATAAAGAAGAGATATAATTTCTGCATCCAAGGAGCTAACAGTCTAGGAAGATAAACAAAACAAGATTTACGCTAGACACGGTGGTGTATGCCTATAATCCCAGCAATCAGGAGGCTGAGGGAGGAGGATCACAGGTTCAAAGCTTTCAGCAATCTAGCAAGGCTCTAAGCAACTTAACAAGACCCTGTCTCAAAATAAAAAATAAAAAGGTTGGGGAAGTGGCTCAGTGGTTAAGATCCCCTGGGTTCAATCCCTGGTACCAAAACAACAACAACAACAACACAGCAAAAACAAACAAACAAAAAAAAAAAAAACAGGATTTGCTAGGCAATTATAAGGCATTGTAACTATGATGTAGGAAATTTTAGAAATGTCTTGATTGCAAAAACAAAGACTGAAATCAGTTCTCATAACTAGACTTAAAGTAAACGAATAGTTACCTAGGGACTACAACACCAATGGTATCAAAAACTTAGTTTCTTTTGATTTTTGGTGCTAAGGATTGAACCCAGGGCCTTGTGCATGCTAAGCATGAGCTCTGCTGAACTCAAAGTCTAAGAATTCAGTTGCTTATCCCATCTCTAATTTCTCTGTGTAGATTCTATTCCTAGGCAGAACCTTCAACTGTGGACAAAAGATGACTTTCTTTATCCTCCAAAAGAATAAGGAAAAAGTCTATGTACCGGCATTCTAAGAAAAAGCTCTGATAATTAAACTAATAGCATAATTTTAGGTCTTGGACCCATCCCTGAAACAACCAATATGCCAACATTGGGAGGGCTAACATTAACTGACTTAACCTACTAATAGTAAAATTGATCCTAAATCATATGGCTTGAATATTTAAAATCCATACAGGATGGAGTTAGAAGGTAATGGAAAGATGTAGGAGAAGTCATCACACACGTCTATGACCAATAACCATGATAGTTAGAGACAAAAATTTGGAATCACTTTGCACAGAGGTGGTAACTAAAGCCACAGGTTTATGAAATCACACAGGGCAAGTTTGCATTGCACTAGAAGAATCCCTAGAACAGAATCCCAAGAAGTATCAAGACTGAGAGAAAAAGTAGTCTTCAGAAGAAAATGAAGAGAGTGCTAGAAATGAGATAAAAGCCTGAAAAACAATTTCAGAGACATTACTCCTTCCTGGAGGCTTTCAGAAAGTTTGCAATATCATTAGCTGGAAGAAGTTGGGCAAGAAGAAAACTGAAAAATACCTCTTAGATTAATGTCAAGAAGGTTGGTGGAGCCGGCATTCTGGCACATGCCTATAATCCCAGCAATTTAGGAGGCTGAGGCAGGAGAATTGCAAGTTCAAAGCCAGCCTCAGCAACTTAGCAAGGCCCTAAGCAACTTAGCGACACCCTGTCTCAAAATAAAAAATAGACTGAGTATATATAGCTCAGTGTTCAATCCCTGGTACAAAAAAAAAGAAAGAAACCAGAAGGTTGCTAACATCCAGGTGTGGTGGTGATGCATGCCTGCAACTTGGAAGGCTGAGGCAAGAGGATCACAAGTTTGAGACCAGCCTGGAAAACTTGGTGAGAACTGTCTCAAAAGATAAAAAAGGGCTGGGGATGGCAGAGTACCCTTAAGGCAGCAGGGTAGAAGGTTGTTGGTAGCCTTCAGGACAGTGTCAATGGAAAAGAAAAGTTGAAGCCAGGCTGTATGTGTGCATGTACATACATGTATGTAGGTGTGTGTTGGTGGGGGAGGGTGACAAAGCATAAAGCATAGTCTTTCCCATAAGTCTTTCTTATAGAAAACATGGACATAAGCAGGTAAAGAATGATAACTTATCTGGATTCTTAGAAGGATTTAAGATGTAAGCTGATTAAATATTTTAAATGCAAGTTAGAAAGAAATAGCAGAGCAGGACAGGTTGAAGATAAACTAGAAACTCTGGGTATCACACACCCTTTTATTGTTTATATAAACACATAATTCTTCATGTACAATATGCTAGACGAAATCACTGAGTCACAAACAGCTTACTGTTAATAGCCTAAGACCTCTGAGGCTATTCATAATTGAACAAACCATGATGAGAGAGACCCACTCTATTTAAAATTTTAAAAATGGAAATGACAAACCTTTCATGCATTTTTGAACTGGATTTTTAAGAGAGGACATCTGAGATTATTTTTATAAATCATAATTTGAAAATATAATTTTAAATGCTTAAAAATTAAGTTTCATTTGTTATAGGCCATAATAAATGAGTACACTTAGAAAATGTGATGGAAACTGTGAAGATCCTCTCTCCAGAGAGATAAGCCCCTTCTTTATGCTTATCTAGATAGGTTTACTTTAAGACTTCTGAGGCCTGCTCTCAGGTCTAAAGAGTACAACCTCCTAGGATTTGCCAACAGTTATCCTCTTTGGACTTCTAATGTCTGCCAGCTAGCAGGCTTCTACTTTTCCTCCTCTTAGTCATACTGAATTTATATCCTCCACCTCTAAACTTTGAGTGCCAATTCCAACTCCTTCTTCCCTATTACCCTTCCCTGTGCTATAGTCTATGAAACAAAAATACTAAAATAGTTCTACCTTCCAATCCTAGCTATATCACTTTCTTAATTATATCACGCTGTCCAAGTATTTACCTGGACAGGGTGACTATATATATATATATATACACACACACATACATATTACACACACACACACACACACACACACACACACACACACACCTGGACAGGCCCAATACAAGAATTGAGTATCTTCCCTTTCCCCTTGGTTTATAAACTCCTTGAATGCAGGGACCAAGCCCTTTATTTCATTTCTTATTCCCTTACTGCTTATCACAGTTGTGCCTGCAATCAAGAGTTGCTGACTTAATTGAGTACTAATTTATAATATAGGTCTAAACTTTGAACCGTTAATCTTCTCTTCTACATTTCCTCACAATGTTTCCATATTTCACTGCTAGATGAAATCACAGAGTCACAAACAGCTTACTGTTAATGGCCTAAAGTCTTGTCAAATCACTTATAAGAATATCTTGCTAGGACTCCTGTTTTTGAAAAATACTGTATAGGTTAGTTAACCTCAATTAATTCATATATTTTATGATTTTCCTTGATACTGACAGCTTTGAAAATTTGATTCTTATTTATTTTTTATGTATAATAATATTAGTAATATTAGTGATCAGAGTTAAAGTCTCACTAACAGTTAGTTATACCATTGTATTCTGTTCACTATGTAAGATTGCTGAAGCCTAGGAAGGCATTGTTGAGATGCCACAAACTGTGTTACCAGAATAATAATAATGGTAATCTTACAGATAGTACTAGCTAAGGAAGGTTGTTTGGGAGTAAGCTAAAATATAACTTAGTGTATGATTGGCTGTACATATTATATATTCACTGCTTCAGCAAATTTTGAGTATAGAGTTTCTTTCAGTCAGACCTGGAATTAAGTCTCTCACTCATGTGATTTCAATTAAGTTCTGTTAAAAATAGCTTGTAAAATAAGCATTTTCATTTTTAGCACTTTAACAACTTTACTACTTTTAATCCATAGGAAGGATAAACTTTAGAGAGAAAACAGTCAAAGGAAGTTACATAATTCCTTGGTGCTGGTTCTTCATAAATAGTAAATTTGTCTATTTTAGTGTACAGTCTTCAAATATCAGCTCTTTGATTCTATTTTACAATACAAATAAAAATATTTAAGAAACATATGGGAAGAATGTTTCTTTTCTTAACTGACTAAAAGCAAACAACAAGAACCACAATAGAATTTCTACACAGAGATATACCACAAATAATTGCAGAATTTAAAAAATTTAATTTCATATTTCAGGTAGACATTCTGCTTTTATTGACTTTGACTTCACATTCATATCTTCAAAGTAGTGAAAATTCAGCTGCAGCTATTATATCCTGCCATTTGTTTTTATTATAATATCTAGAGAGAAAATATAACAATAGATTACTTCATTAGGAATCAAAGTGTCCAGTAGTTATTTGTAACCAATTCCTGGGGTGCAAGCTCTTGAAGTCTAGGTGGCTCTAGTTTCACCCCATCAAGCCTTAGGAAACAAATGAAAAGATCATTAACAACAACAGAAAGAATATCTAGCTCATCTCTTCCTGGGTATAATGGGGGAAGTTCTCTTTGGAGACACAAGGAGATCTACTCAATAACATTTTGGAAGAAAGCCCAATAAAGATTGCTCTCAATAGCCATCATAGGTTCTCAACCCTAATCCATAAACTAGAAGAACTGACCCAGCTGTGCTTCTTATTTCACCCTCCTCAGCCACCACATTCTCCCATGTACCCTTCCTTTGCATTTCCCCACTCTTTTGCAATTGAACCCAGATTTTCCCCAAACATAGGACTCTAGGGCCTATTTCCCCATATCTTATATCAGGAACTCCAGAATGGAGCAGCTTTATCTATTTCCCATTGCCACTTATACATTATGATACACTTCATCCCCTGACCTAACCGGTACATATCAATGGTTCTGAAATTTGGTTGTATCTTAGAATTAAATTTTTAAAATTTGGATATTTAGGACATACTCCATACCAATTACATAAGAATCTCTGGGTAAGGGATCCAAATATCAAGACAATCAGGAAATTTTAATAGGCAGCTAAGTTGTGGACCTATTTATCTTTGCTACTCAAAGTGGGGTTCAGGGACCAGTAACATTAACATCATCCTGAATATTGTTAGAAATATTGACTCTTAAGTGTCCTACTCTAAAGCTACTACACCAAAATCTCCATCTTAAGATCTTCCAGTGAATCACAAGTCAGTTAAAATTGAAAGAAGAAAAGTAAAAAGAAAAAAGAACTATTTCAAAAAAACAAAACTAAATAAAAATTTAAAAAAACTTTCAAAAAGTTGGACTCTGCTACCCTTTGCTCCTTCTAGTTATTTTTAATAACATCAGACACTGTCTATTCACTTATTAAAGGCTTTGTTCATAGTCATCGTCTCCATACCAGTTTCTGGGTTACTTATCAATGAGTAATCAGCTCACCCAACATTTTAGTCTCACCTCCTTTTCACCTTCCCAAACTTTACTTATATAACCAAGGCTATGAACTTTATTCTCTCCTGTCATAATCTAAAATGCATCATTTCTGAAACTGTACAATACTAGAGACCTGGGGATCATCTTTTAATTATCCTTCTTCCTCACTACCCCACTTCAGTGCCTAAGTCACTAAGCCCTGTTATTTGTATGAACATTTTTTTTAAGTTTAGATTGTTTCTCAAACTTCAACTCCTGAATAAGGTTGCTGAAGCAATGACCTGAAAATGTGCATTATTTATATATTCCTTATGTGATCTGAGTACTACCCTTTGAAATATGCTATCTCAGATTTTTATTTTCTCAACTTTGTTCATAAAAATCTTTGTAAAATTTTCACCTGGACTTTCTATTTCCTGATCATTTCTTTCTAAATCACCTCCACATTTCTTGCCATAATAATCAAATAAAGACGTAAATTTGACCAAGATAAAAAGAAAAAATCAACATGGCATAGAGCATTCTCCATTATCTGCCCCCTGATTTCTACTCAAGACTCATTTCTCAGAAAGTACAGTGTCCACCTGGGCCAAACATAACTAATTTCCACCTTTTATCTGAGGATGCTTTAAGTCACCATTCCTTTTTTTCTTCTCATTGGTCCTTCTTCCAAGAAGGCCTATGCTCAGGATGTCCCTGTGGTCCTCAGCTCATCTTTCTTTTTTAAATATTTTTTATTTTTTAGTTCTTGGCAGACACAACATCTTTGTTTGTATGTGGTGCTGAGGATCGAACCCGGGCCGCACGCATGCCAGGCAAGCGCGCTATCGCTTGAGCCACATCCCCAGCCCCTCAGCTCATCTTCTAGAGGATTTCTCATCTTTCATGTGTATCCCAGCAGAGTCCATATATATCTCTATTAAAGCACATATACTTCATTGGACTTGTTTAAACATCTGTTTCCTCAATAGAATTATAAAGTTTCTGAAGAGAATAACTATATAATTAATTCAAAATGGCCAACAAGTAAATGCATCTAGTTCAGGATTAATAAATGTTAGCTGAATGAATGAACCAACTACAGAACTTCATCTTTTCATTCATTAGCTACCTAACAATAAAACAACAGGCTTAAAAGCCTCCATCAATGATGTCAAACTAGTTGGATTTCCTTTCCTCCAAGGAACTAACTAGCACATTTCATTGTATTTGTACTAGATCAAGGTTCTATGTCAAACTATACACACTTACCTGATGTAGTCTTTATATGAGATAGCATAACCAAATTTGCCATGAAGTACAATAACCACTCAACATATTTTAAGCTTTTAACTATCTAATAAAAGCCAAGGAACAGTTTTCAAAAGAGAAAGTATGATAGATTTGAAGAATCAACCTCACCAATAGAAGCAAATCATAATTATTGAAAAATTAGTGGTTATTATATTTTAAATAGACTATCTCTAATCCTCACAACAATTCTATAAGAACTCCCACTGTATTAATTTAACAGGTAGCAAGCTAAAATTCAAAATATTTCTACGATTTAAATTAGGGACACCCTATTAAGTGATTTCTACTACTATCTCCCAGATATTTGACTGGAACTATTCTCACTTCATTTGTCCTGTTCCTGTGTGATTATTTCTGTCTGCTATTATTATCTAAAAGTCAACCTTCTATCTAAAAGTACATGTTTCTAGTTAAAGGATAAAGGTGTCCTCCCCTGGGTTCCTATAGTATCTAATTCTGATTTTTGCCATCCAATTACTGGCAGGCTCAGAATTTGGGCAAATAACTTATCAACTTGGTCATTTTGTTATGTAGAATGAACAAAACAGAGTAGATAATTATTATAATTAATAGTTCTCAAATTTTAATAACTATTTGAATCACTTTGAGTTCCACATATTTTAGAATCCTGTACCTTATCTTTAGAGATTGCAGTTTATCAAGTCTGCAATTCTCGATACAGGTAGTCAGAGGACCGCACATTGAGATATCTAGTATTGGGTTGATTATACTTGACATTTTATAAGGCCTCTTCTATCTGGCTGTCACCATTCTCATACTCCTTCTTACCACACCACCTCCTCTATCACCTCTCTTTTGTTTTACTCTCACCATTTTTTTTCTTTAATCAGCACAATGTCAGCCATTAATGAATAAGTGGCATACTGAACAGGGTCCTAGACCATCACAAGTGAGCTGCAGTCCTGATTAGATTACTGCCAAACTAGCTAAAACTTTAAATGCCAGTACTAAAAATAGGCCATTGCATATTTAAAATAACAGGATCACAAGGTAGCTTGGGGCTTTGCTATTTTTACTAAAGGAAAGGCACAAACAAGTGGTCAAAGGTTGAAAGGGAATTACTTAAGCGAGGAGGCTGCTGTTACAGAGAAAGCCTAGAGAGAAGCCAAGGAATGGCAGCATTAGTTCAACATTCTTCAGGGGGGTCTCTATGTGAATTACATTAAAAACTTTGATTGGAACACTCTAAAGAACCTCCCAGATCCTTTTTGGTATTGATTTTTTACATAATTATACCAAGAATACTGACAATATCTGATGTCATAAATAAATATGACAGGCCAAAAAGATGAAATTTAAAGTTTTCTACTTTTAACTTTTATTAACATATTACATCTATAAAAAAAGTACACATATGTGTACTATTAAAGGATTTTCACAAATGTTACACATCTATATAACCAGCACCCAGATAATGAAACAGAACATTACCAACACCCTGGAATCCCCCCCTAATAATTTCTTCCAGTTAATACTCTCACTTCAACCACTATCCTGGTTTCTGTTATAGTTTAGTTTTGCCTTGTTTACACTACATAAATATAAATAATATTAAATGCACTCTTACTGTGACTGGCATCTTATATAAAATTCATATGAGTCAACATTTAACAGATGCATTTAACAGTTTATTGTTGATTCTCATTGCTATATAGCATTCCAATATATGAATATACAGTTTATCCATTTTACTTGATGTACTTGTAGATAGTTTTCAGATCGGGACTATCATGCATAGTGAACATTCTAGTATATACCTGTTGTTGAACATATGTACACATTATTTCTAGGTATATTCCTAGAAGTAGAATTGCCAGGTCACTGAGGGGCAGTATTCCCTCTCAGCGAAATTTCTAGGGGTCTGTGGTATAAGAGATACCTTCTACAGTAAAGGATAAATTCTTTTTTAAAAAACCTTTATTTATTTTTTTAATGTGGTGCTGAGGATTGAACCTAGTGCCTCACACATGTTAGGCAAGCACTCTTACCACTGAACCACAACCCCAGCCCAAGGATATGTTCTTGCATCTGGCCCTTCCTAAAATCAAAAAAGAAGCATAATACCTAGTTGGTTTTATAGATTTTGGAGCCAACAGCTATCTCATTTGAGTGTGCTACTTCAGCCCATTTACTAAGTGACCTGAAAAGCTGCTATATTTCACAGGAGGCTCAGGACAAGAGAAGGTTCCACACTGGTCCAGACTATTGTTTAAGACTCTGGCACTTGCACTATATGGTCCAACAGATCCAATGATGCTTGAAGTGTCTGTGACAGATAGAGATGTTATTTGGAGCCTTTGTCAGGTCTCTATAGTTGAGTCACATCTATAGAGTGTGGATTCTAAGGATTTTGGAATAAAGTCCTGCCATCCTAAATGGGTAACTACTCTCCTTTTGAGAAACAGTGTTTGACATATTAGTTGGCCTTAACCACGGGCCACCAAGTTACCATGTGACTACTATGTGCTATCTGACCCTCTAAGCCCTAAAGTTGGTGTGAAGATCAGGACTTTGTTATCAAATGAAGGTGATATATATATATATATATATAAATAAAACATTGGGGTTAAACATGTACTGAAGGCACAAGTAAGTTATGTGAAAAAGTAGCCTAAAGTGCCCAAGCCTGTGCTTTAGCTAGGTTACCTTCTCGCTCCCAGCCTGAACTTATGCTGACATGGGGAGTTCTCTAGGATCAGTTAACTAAGGAAGACAAAGCTCAGGTTTGGTTTACAGGTTTTTCTGCCCATCTCTGGGACATATCTCAAAGAAACTGGAGAAGAAAAATTTTCCCGGTGGTTACAACATTGAGTAGTACATCTGGTTATTTGCTTTGCTGGAAGGAGAAATGGCCAGATGTTAGGTTATATATTCATTTCAGAAATAGTAACCTATGGTTTGGTTGGATGACCAGGAGTTTGGAAGAAGCATGTCTGGAAAATTAGTGACAAGAACATTTGAGAAGAGGCACTGGATAAACCTCTCTGAATGTTCAAAAAAAAGTAAAGATAACTATGTTCCATACAGATGCACACCAAAAGGTGACCTCAGCAGAAGAGGGTTTAAAGAATCAAGTGGTTAGGATAGCCAGTTCTTGGGCTGCAGTTGTGGCTCAATGGTAGAGTGCTTGTCTTGAATGTGTGAGGCACTGGGTTCAATTCTCAGTACCACATATAAATAAAAAAATAAAGGTCCATCAACAACTAAAATAAATAAATAAAATTTAAAAAATAAAAAAAGGATAGCCAGTTCTTTTGTCTACCAGTCTCTTTCCCCAGCAACTTCTGTCAGAATAAGGATAGTGAAAGAGGCTGACTGAGATTTTCTCTGCTTCACAGCACATAAACTAAGTGGCCATGGTGGCAGGGATGGAAATTTTTTATAGGGCCTACAACACAGACTTCCATTTACCAAGGTCAACCTGGGTACAGTCACTACTCAGTGCCCAATCTGACAGCAGCAGAGACCAACAATGAGTTCGTAATATGGCACTATTTCTTAGAGTGATCAGTCAGTAAACTGGTATCAGGTTGATTATATTTGATAATTTCTATCATGGAAGGGGAAATATTTTGTTTTTACTGAAATAAACGCTCCGGATATGGATCCCTCCCACCCCAACAATGCTTCTACCAAAACTACCGCCATGAATTTATGGAATGCCTTACCCACTCTTAGGGTATTCCATACAATATTGATTCTGACCAATGAACTACACAGCAAAAGAAGTAAAGAAATTGGTCAATGTTCATGGAATTATCTAGTCCTACTATGTTCCTGAACATGCTAAAGCAGCTAGCCTGATAAGAGCTGTGGAATGGCCTTTCAAAGGTTTATTAATAGCACAGTTAGGTAGCAATAACTTGGAAGACTGGGGCAAAGTTCTCCAAGGGCTGTATTTTCTCATATGGTACACTTTCTCCCATAGCCAGGAATAAAGGAATGGACATAAAAGTGGTACCACTCATTATTACTCCTGATGACCACTAGAAAAACTTTCTTTCTGTTTCTGTGACTTTATACTTTTCTGGCTTAAAGGTCTTAGTTTCAAAGGGAAAATCCTTTCACCAGGAGACATAGAACTGAAAGTTAAAGACATCCACCAGCCACTTTAGGCTCATAGTCAACAGGCCAATATGGGATTTATACAATTGTATGGGGTGATTGATCTGGACCACTATGGGAAAATTTGATTACTACCTCACAATGGCAACAAGAAAGAACATGTCTGGAATACAGGAGATCCCAGAGTGTCTCTTAAGATTACCATGCTCTGTGGTTAAGATTAATCCAATGTAGGCAGGACAACTAATGACCCAGACCCATCAAGAATGAAGGACCATAAAGCCCAATCACCTGAAGGCAGTGGGAATATGGAATGGGTAGTGGGATAAATTAGTTAATACCAATTATAATCACATGACTAGTTAAGCAAATATGTTTGTTTTCTTTTTCCTCTTACCATCTTAACATATAACATAAATATATTACCAATAACTTTTAATCACAGTTTTAAAATCATAGGATAGTATAGGATTATCAAAGAGAAGAGTAAACATCACCCAGTGACTTTGGATTCTCATCTGGGGAAAGGATTATGTAAGGCAGCTGTATCATGTTAGGCAGAAGTATGAGTAAAGTCTTTGTTACTAAAAATTGAGTATGGTTAAGATGTATATGAATGCATATTTGACAAGGGTTGAATTGTAATGGTTACTTGTATAAGACAACTTGGCTAGGCTATTTTACACAACTATTCAATAAAATACTAATTTAAATATTGCTATGAAGTTATGTTATAGATATGGTTAGCATCTATAATATTGATACTGTGGGTAGACCTCATCCAATCAGCTTAAAGGCCTTAAGAGCAAAAGCAAAACTGAGGTTCTTCTGTAAAAGAAATCTGCTTAAAGAATATACCATCAGTTTCTGGAGGAGTTCCAATCTGCCAGCCTATCCTATAATTTTCAGGTTTGTCCAGATAAACCCCATAACCATGTAAGTCAATTCTTTAAAATAAATCTCTTTATATAAACATGTACATTTCTATGTGTATGTTATATATATATATATATATATATATATATATATATATATATATATATATATACACATACATACATACATACATACATACATACAGAGGTGTGTGTGTGTGTGTGTGTGTGTTGAGAGTCAGAACAGAACAAAAATTCAGAAGAAAGGCAAATTCACTCTCTTACAGAGGTGGGATCCCCATCTATTCCTGGCCTCAGATACCAGAACTCTACATTGACAGACTTTGGGATTTGTACCTGCAGCCCTCAGCTTTTCATGTCTATGGCTGAGAGTTATACCATTGATTCCCTTGGCTGGCAGGACTTCAGACTTTGACTCAGCTACACCACTGGCTTCCCTGATTTTCCAGCTTGCAGATGGCATGTTATAGGGCTTTGTAGCTCTCAAAAGCATGTAAAACAATTCCCATAAATATCCCCTCCTATATACCTATATATTTCTCTATGTATCTATTTCTGTATCTTTCATTACTTCTATCTATCTACTTACCTAACTCCTATTAGTTGTGTTTTTTTTTTGAGAACCCTAACTAATACAAGTGTATTAAGGGTTCAATTAAGTATCCAAGGAACTTATTAAAAAAGAGAGGTCTCCACTGGGCACAGTGTTGCATGCCTGTAATCCCAGTGACTCAGGAGGCTGAGAGAGGAGGACTGCAAGTTCAAACCCAGCCTCAGCAAGTTAGTGAGGTCCTAGGCAACTCAGTGAGACCCTGTCTCTAATAAAATATAAAAAAGGGCTAGGGATGCAACTCAGTAGGTAAGTACCCCGGGTTTGATCCCTGGTACCGAGAGAGAGAGAGAGAGAGAGAGAGAGAGAGAGAGAGAGAGAGAGAGAGAGAGAAAGCGATCTCTGTGGACTTAGGAAATGCTCAAAGCAGGTACCGTGGAGGAAATGAGGACAAAAATAAAGAGTGGACAGCCTGGATGAATTGAAGTTCTACATAATACATTAAATTTCAGTTGCTTCACTGGCTGCTTGCTCACAAAAGTTTCCAAAGTTCCATTGAGTAGACACATTCAGGAGAATACAACAAACAGACAAACTAATTTGAAGTTTAAATGCTGCGAAGGATTGAATTCCTCTTCACCAATTGGTAGATCTTAAACAAACTGCAAACACTTTTAGTCTCAGAGTCTTAAATAGGATAACAGTACATATCCTATCAAACCTGAAATAGTGAAAAATAAATGAGATGATAAAGTTCTTAGCATAGTGCCTTCCACAGAGGAAATATTCAACCAATGTTAGGTGAATGTAAAAACTTTTTCATATGCTACTAAAATGAAACCCAAACAACATGAAATTCCAAATTGTTACAAGAGGAAGTGGCCTAGATAAGTCAATGTCATAAGCTAACTTTTTTAAATGTTAAATTATTTGCCTTTAAAAAATATTTTAATCAAGTACCTGACCAGACTTTTATAATTTTACCATTTGCCTTTTGTTTAAGAACATTCTGATTACAATTTATTACCAATGAAAAAACAATGAAAAAAATTTTTATGTAATCCAGATTATTATATATGCTTTGCATTCAAAGTACAGTACCTTGAGTAATATCTTTAGGAGGAGAATGTTTCTTATTTACAGTATCACCTTTATTTTTCATTTGTCTAGTTCCTGGTGATGCCCTAATAATACAACAAATTTCTGATGTATCTGAAGGAATCTGAAAAGAAAAAAAAAACAGTTATTACATAATTCATCCAGGTACCATTCTTTTATGTTACTTTATTTCAAATACAAATAGTCTCAATATCCATATTCCATAGATATTAATAATAGCAAGCATTTATTTAGTGTTTACTCCAGACACTAATTGTTTCAAAAATATTTGCTCACTTAATACAAGACCTTAGCAAGACAGATTGTTATTCCTTTTTTACAATGAAGAAATTTAATTTCAGAGAGACTGGATGACTTATATAATATAGAGAATAAGTAAAGGTGGAGTTGAAATTCAAGCACTCAAAATGGGAAAGTCTGCATGATTTAATGAGTTAAAATACAACTTTAAATTTAATTCTGAGGGTTTTAGGAAGATGGCGGCGAAGGGAGAGCATTACCCCCGTGTACTGCGTCACTGTGCGGGAGAATGACAAGTTAGAATGGCTAAAAGCTATCTTGTTAGGAATTTCCAGCAAAATTGGGGTGCTCCAAAACATAGAGAAAGGATTTCCATTGCACGAGGATCAGCTACGGGGGCTCAAACCCGAGAGATTTGTCCGCATGGAGGGTCACGCTGCTTATTCAGCAAATCGCCCTACGGCTAGAGTCTGCGGCGCGCGCTGGGAAACGAGGAGATAGCAACGCAAAGATACAGCTCTGCAGTTTCTGCGGGCTTCTGCCAGCTGTGCAATTACCATACTCAGTGCTGAATTCTGGGTTTGAGACGGGGGAAGGAAGAGGTCCAATTCGGTTCTCCACACCGGTCAGACCACAGAGGAAGCCAGCGGCGACCACCTTGGAGAGCTGACGTCACCATCCCTGTTTTCGACTGATCAAAGCTCATTCAGCCATAGAACAGGTAATTTCAGGCTGCCATTCGCCTGCGGCTCGCAGACAAATTACTCAGGCTCAGTGCTAAATAACCCGCGGAAACTGCTTCTTGGAGCCTGCTCCTATCAGAACATACACCGAGCACGGAGCAGCCGAATTCCGGCTCCCGGAACTGCTCTGGCCCAGGGATAAAGAACCCGCGGAAATGCTTCTCTGTCCGGGTCCTGCTGAATACTGTGGAGGTAAATACCAACCAAGCCTTCATAGGCAGTGGCAACAGGACTGAGACGGGGCTTGTGAGGGCCGGTCAGGACTTACCCGTGGCTTTGGTCACCCGGCAAAGGGAACGAAATGCTGCCATTCGCATGGGATACCAACATGGCAGAGATCTGATGTCATCAGAAAGCGGCGGAGGAGAGAACTTCATCGATACCAGCTGCGACAGAAACAGTTGGTCTTCTGGTAAAGAAAGTGAGTCACAAACACCCGAGTCTCTCTCACTTTGTCATCAAGCCAGAGGGGCAGAGC
>NW_025999869.1:22839874-22876435 GCF_001458135.2 Marmota marmota marmota
GCAAGCAGTATGAAAAGACAAGGAAAGAAAGGACCACAAGCAATGCAGGTCAACTCAACTTTAGAAGAGGTAACAGCTGCAGCAGATGGAATGTCAGATAAAGAATTCAGGATATACATGCTTCAGATGATCTGGAGTCTCAAGGAAGACATTAGACAGCAAAATCAGACAATGAAAGATCACTTCGACAATGAATTACATAAACAAATCCAGGAAGCAAAAGATCAACTATACAGGGAGATACAGGTTATAAAAAACAAACAAACAGAAATCCTAGAAATGCAGGAAGCAACAAACCAACTTAAAAACTCAATGGAGAATACTACCAGCAGAGTAGAACACTTAGAAGATAGAACATCAGACAATGAAGGCAAAGTATTTCAACTTGAAAAGAACATAGACAGCTCAGCAAGACTGTTAAGAAACCATGAGCAGAACATCCAAGAAATATGGGATAACATAAAGAGACCAAACTTAAGAGTCATTGGGATACAGGAAGGTATAGAGGTTCAAACCAAAGGAATGAGCAATCTATTCAATGAAATAATACGAGAAAATGTTCTAAGATCCTTGTAGTTTTCAGCAACAAAAGTGAGTTACTGTTCAATTCTTTAGACTTTACTAACTTAAATATAGCTAGTAAATTTTCAAGAGTAATCATGATGTAAAACAAAATGGAGAGTATAAATTCCAAACCCATAGGGGAGAAGTGGAATAAAGAATATTGAAAACTTTTTTAGTGTACCAAAAATTGTTAAGGAAAAGGAGTCATAGAAAAAAAAGACAAAAAACAAATAAAAAACAAAGATGATAGAAACAAGTCCAAATACAGCAACAATCACAATACATGTCAGTGGACTAAACTTTAGAGTTAAAAGACAAGAGATTGTAAGACTAGAGTGAAAATCCAGCTATTTACAAGAGACTGACCCAAAACAAAAGGAGGTGATAAAGTTAATAATAAAAGAACAGAAAAAAATATATACCAAGAAAATACAAAGAGAAAAGTAGGGTAACAATATTTGTTCAAGACAAAAAACAGAATTGAAAACAAAAGAAAACATTAGGAACAAAGAGGCTTGCTAAAGAATAAAAAGAAGGACAAGTCACAAGAAAACTATAACCTTTTAAAATGAACCTGGAGCCAATAAAATAGCTTCAAAATATACAAAGCAAAAATTTAAAGGCCCACAGAAGGAAGCTAACAAATCTCCCATCATTATAGTGCTTAATTTCAACACATTACTCTTTCTTATTGATCACTTTAATAGATGAAATATCAGAAAATATTTTAAAAATTGGAAAACAGAATTAACAAGTTTAATTCCGAGAAACTTCACATATCAACAATTACAAAATAAATATTATTTTCAAATATAGTAACATTTAATAAAAATCAATCAAGAACTAGGCCATAATACACCTGTCAAAAATTTCAAAGGCCCCTCCTCCCATGTACAGACCACTTGCTCTGATCACAATGTAATTAAATTAGAAGTGAACAATAAAAATAAATAAAAAGTTTTCATATACTTAGAATTTCTAAGGAATTCTTTGGTTAAAATGAAATCATAATGGAATTTAAAAATACTTAAGTAGTACTGAAATGATAACATATCAAACTTGTTGGTTACAATTAAATAAGCATTGAAAGACATGTAAGGTAAATCCAAAGAAAATATAAGAAGTCAGAAAAGGTAAGGGCAGGAATCAATAAAATACAAGGTAAAGATATAAAGGATATTAACAATCCCATAGATTTATTCTTTGAAAAAGACTAAGAAAATGAACAAAACTTTGATAAGACTAGTTTTTAAAGACAGGAGAAATATTTAGAATGAAAAGAGGTCATGGATATGAGATACACTAAGATTAAAAATAGAAGACTATAGACAACTTTTATTAATTGATTTGAATACTTTTAATAAAATGTATCAATTCTTAGGAATAATTAACTTTCTAAAATTGAAGAAGAAACAAGAGATTTGATAGAACACTACAGAGAAATTAAATATAGGATTACAAATCTTCCCATAAATAAAACACCAGGCCCAGATAGACATGTTCTAATAAACTTTAAATTATAGATAATTTTGAACTTACATAGATTTTTCTTAAGAATAGAAATAGACAATTTCTATAAACCCAATACCTCTTCATTCCATAAACCCAATACCTTTAATCCTAAAACCGGACAAGAAAATCGCTGGGAATAATCATTTAGAAACATAGATAGAAAAATTTTGAGCAAGATAATAATTAACTAAATCTACTAATTATATCTTCCTACCTAGTAGGTAGATATCATGACCAACACTAAAAAATCACCAGGCATGGCAGTGCACATTTATAACCCAGCTGTTCAGGAAGCTGAGGAAGAAGGATTACAAGTTCAAGGCCAGCATGGGCAATTTAGCAAAACCTGATCTCAAAATAAAAAAGGGCTGAGGATGTAGTTCTATGGTGGAGTGACCCTGGGTTTACTTCCCGGTATTGCAAATTTTTTAATCAGCTAATTTATTTCACCACATTAATAGGTTAAAAGATGAAAAGTAATTTTAATTACCTTAATAGATATAGAAAAGCATTTAATTTTAAAAAATCATATTTTTTTCTATGATTTTTCACTTCATAGAAAACTAGAAAAATAGGGAAAGTTCTTATTCTAGTAAAGGTGGGAGATAACAATGCACTCCTTGACCTTGACATTCAGTGAGGCCAATGTGACTATTCTTCTGAGTAAGTAATGAATGTCATTCCCAGGCAGGAATATTTAATTACCAAGGTAAAAAGGCCTTTCAGAACTAGCTAGCTTGCTTGCTTTTTCCTTTTTCTTTCCCTTTCTCTCTTGGCAATATTTAGGATTGAACCCAGGAGCACTCTACCACTGAGCAACATTTGTAGCCCCTCCAGCCACCGCCCCCCCCCATTTACTTACTAACTTACTTATTTATTTTGAGAAACAAGGTCTCACTAAGCTGCTGAGGATGGCTTTGAATTTGTGATTCTCATCCCTCAGCCTCCCGAGTAGGAGTGGTTTACAAAATGATTTCTGGTAACATTCAAAATGGTAGCTATTCTGTCAGATACAGCAAGTTGGGGTCTTAGTCCACTCAATGGAAGGACAGTATAAGAAAGAAATTCTGTTGGTTTCGACACTAAAAATTTTCAAGTTATTTACTACCATACCTTAATGTAAGTTGTAATTTGCAAAAACTTTAATCTTAATGGTGAAACTTTGTAAATAATTTCACTCATGATCCCAAATAAGAACTATTTTACACTAGAGGTCCCATCCAGGACAATAAGGCACAAATCTCATGGAAGAAACAAACTTGCCATTATTTATAGATGATATGACTGTCTACACAGAAAATCCAAAGGAATATACAGACAAATATTAGCAATATTGAAAAGTAACAGGGTTGCTGGCTATGCACAAATACATACAAATTGATTTTATCTCTACCCCATAACAAACACTTAGAAAATAGAGTTTATAAAAAGGAATAATTTACAAAAGCATCAAATAATATAAAGTTCCTTGAAATATACCTAACAAAAATTTTAAGATCATTCTAGTTAAAATGATAGAACTCTATTGAAAAATATTAATAAATACCCAAACAAATGAGGATATATATATATACACACCATGTTCACAGATTTAGTAATTATGTTAAATTTGAAAAATAAAAAGTGAACTAGAGGAATCAATGACACAAGCCTCAAGATAGTAGTTACTAATTGGGTAGGATAAATGTAATCATGGTGAAGTTCTTTGGATTTTTTAGGGGGGTTATTTGTAATGTACCGTTAAATGGTCTAAGTGGTAGGCATAAAGGTGTTCATCTATTTTTTTTATTAAACTATGAAAATTCTCTTTTGTATGAATGCTATACTTATATATAAATAGAAAGCCATCAGATTCTAAGTTCTTCTTTCTTGCAGTGGTTCCATCTCAAGCAAAAGACTACTGGATTTTTCTCAGGGAAGGGTATATAACAGATCATTTCCTCTCTGAAGAACTTCCAGCAGTTGAAGGTGGAGGTTTCATGAAAAAATAGTTGGATTAAGTGAAACTGTATGTTTATTGGACACTGAGACTCCCAGCCCTAAGAGACCTTTATCCTCCAGGCAAGGGACTAAAACATTCTGCTCTCAACAGTCCAAAGATCTAATGTTGCTAACAAGAGTAAAAGTTTCAGCCTTATTATTCCACAGTGAATCTAACAGTTGACAAGCCCTACTAATTATCTAGACTGTCCAGTCAGCCTTTTACATCCATAATCTTAAATATGAATATAAGTTATATATATAACATATTTATAAGTATTATTATGTATATATTCATATAAGTTTTATTTATATATATATATGATATTTGGAATGAAAATAAAATTCATATAATGGAGAAAATATATGTGAGAAGAAAGGTGGGGAAGAATAAGAAGAAAAAAGAGGAGAAAGAGAAGAAGGAAATGGAGGAAGAAGTGGGTAAGGGAAGAAAGAAGGGAAAGAAGGGTGAAAGGAAGAATAGATCTTGGAGGAAACAGATACTACTCTAGCAAAGAAAAGAGCAAGATTAACTGTATTAACATTAGAAGATACAGTTACATTAAGATAACCAGAAAACAAACAAAAGAACAAAAAGAAGATAAAAGAACAAGAAGCACAATATCCAAATAATAGGTGATGAAAGGAGTGAACACAGGAGTAGAAGAGGGAGAGGAAAAGAAATTATTGATGAAAAAATATCATCAGGGGCAGGAAGATGGTAAAATAGAGGAGGTCCTGTTTCTGGCTCCTCTGTGGATGAAACCAAGAAAGCAGACAGGCAGTTTCTCCACAAGGTCTTCCCTAGACGGAACACAACATCTCAGAGAGTGTGAGAAGACCCCTATACAGTGGATTCTCGCAGAAATCACCAGCACTGCAACCACCCATGCAGAATATCAGAGCCTCTGGGCTCCAATAAGTCTCCAGACTCTGGACCCAAAGCCTGCAGTTCTAGTTCACCCATGGCTCACAAGCAGCTTAGCAGAACCACCTATCAGCACCTCTGCAGAACTCCAGACTGCGCTCCGCTCCCACATAGGTCATTCAACTGCTATATATCCACAGCACAAGGCCATCGCCCAGCTCCCCCCACCCCACCAGACACCCTGGCACTGGAAGCAGACCAACTGCATCTTGGAAAACCTTCCTCGACATTTTTTGGTAGGTGTGGCTACAGATCAGATCGACATCTGAGCAGGTACCTGATTTCCAATTCTTCCCCCTCCCCAACAGCATTAACTCGGCACAGTGACCACCCAACACAAAAACAGCTCAGCTGGGAAGGAGTACAGTGTGAACAGGGCAGCGTCCACTTGGTATGAATCTGGGGATGAGAGGTCGCACAGTTGGATCCTGATAAGTAAAAGAGGGGAGGGGACTAAAGTCTGGAGCATAACAGAGAGCTTAGGATCTGGGAAATCCCCAGACAAGAGAGGGAGATGATACCAGGGGCTCAAGTCAGACTAGTGGTCACAAAAAAAGACCCGAGAGGTGCTATTTCCCTGCTGGGACTGCTGGGTGGCACACCCCACTTCCAGACACTCCACAACAGGTCTAGTCTTCTCACCCTGGTTACCTACACCATCCTGAGGGCAGAGTCACCAGCTTAAAACAGACAACTCCACCTACTGGATGAGAAGAGAAGCAGGAAAGAAACGAGAATTTTTTTTCTCTTTTTCTTCCTCTTCAATCCTTCTATCCTCTGGCCCTCACATCCTCAACATATGTAAAACCAAGAACTTTGCATGAAATAGGACTTAGAGGACTGAGTCATCTGAATAACATAATATAGAGGAATTGCATAAGCCCTTTTAATTTTCTTTTTCCTCTTTTTTCTTTCTTTCTTTCCTTTTTCTTTCTTCTTCCTTCACCCTCCAAATTATACTATTTTTACATCCTGAATTTTTCTAAATACATATGTGTGTTTGTTTTATGTACTCTACTGTTTTATGTACTCTTACTGGGATAGAGGGAAGGCACAGAGATACAAATCGTAATTGTCTAACCCAAATTACTTCCTATCTATTCTCCTGCTACTAATCCTTATCACTAGATTTCTCTTTCACATTTCCTAAGATATATTAACCCTCACATCTTTTCCCCTTAGCATATTGTTCTATGCCTGACCCCCAGTTCATTGTCCACTGCCAGAAACTGTAAATCTTTTTATGAAACTACTTATTATATTTTAAATAATAATTGAATCCAACATTTCTGGACATTGAGACTAAACTGCAAATGTCTTAATAACAACAATGTGTTCGTAGGAGATGGATTGTTGATTTTGGGATCTGTTAACATTGTCCTTCCCCACAAAAGAGAGATCTTGGAACCCTACAAAAGCACTAAAAATCTATAGGGTAAAAACAATAACACACCACATCCACAGAACTGGAAAGGAAAACACATGAGCAACATGAAAAAACAAGGGAAGAAAGTACCACAAATCAAGACACCACATCATTAGAAGCATCGGCAGCTATAGCAGGAAACATGACAGAGAAAGATTTCAGGATATACATGGTTAAAATATTTTGAGATCTGAAAGACATAAAAGAACAAATACAGGCAATGAAAGATTACTTCGACAATGAGCTACATAAACAAATCCAAAAAGCAAAAAATCACCTCAACAGGGAGATAGAGGTTCTACAAAAACAAAAACAAAACAGAAATCCTTGAAATGAAAGAAATAATAAACCAAATTAAAACCTCAAATGAAAGCATCACCAACAGAGTAGACCACTTAGAAGATAGGACATCAGACAATAAGGATAAAGTAAATCATCTTGAAAAAAACACAGACCACACAGTGAAAATAATAAGAAATGACAAGCAGAACATTCAAGAAATATGGGATAGCATAAAAAGACCAAATTTAAGAGTTACTGGGATAGAGGAAGCATAGAGATATAAACAAAAGGAATTAACAATCTATTCAATGAAATGATATCAGAAAACTTTCCAAACATAAGAATGAATTGGAAATCCAAATTCAAGAAGCCTACAGGACGCCAAATGTACAAAATCACAACAGATCCACACCAAGGCACATTATAATAAAAATGCCCAACATACAGACTAAGGAGAGAATTTTAAAAACCACAAGAGAAAGGAATCAGATTACATATAAGGGAAAACCAATTATGATAATGGCAGATTTTTCAACACAGACCCTGAAAGCTAGAAGATCCCAGAACAATATATATCAAGCTCTGAAAGATAATGGGTGCCAACCAAAAATCTTGTATCCAGCAAAATTAAGCTTTAGATTTGAAGATGAAATAAAATTCTTCAACAATAAACAAAAGTTAAAAGAATTTATAGCTAGAAAACCGGCACTATAAAACATCCTTGGCAAAATATTTCATGGGGATGTGGCTCAAGCGGTAGCGCGCTTGCCTGGCATGCACGTGGCACTGGGTTCGATCTCAGCACCACATACAAATAAAGATGTTGAGTCCGCCGAAAACTAAACAATAAATATTTAAAAATTTTAAAAAAAAGAAAAAAGAAAAAACAGCAATGAAAATCAGCAGAGAAGTAGTACACTAAAGAAAAAACTAATCAAAGAGGGAAGCCAATTCAAGTAAAATAACAAAAATGAACAAATATGGATGGAAATACAAACCATGTCTCAATAGTAACCCTAAATGTTAATGTCTTAAACTCACCAATCAAAAGACATAGGCTAGCAGATTTGATTAAAAAAAAAAAAGACGCCAACAATATGCTGCCTCCAGGAGACTCATCTGATAGGAAAAGACATCCACAGACTGAAGATAAAAGGTTGGGAAAAATCATACCACTCACACGGAGTGTGGAAGTAAGCAGGGGTTCCCACACTCCATTAAAGTAGACTCCAAGCCAAGGTTAATCAAACGGGATAAAGATGGACATTACATACTGCTGAAGGAAAGCATACACCAACAAGACATAACAATCCTAAATATATATATGCCCCAAACAATGCTGCAGCTATGTTCATCAAACAAACTCTTCTCAAGTTCAAGAGTCAAATTGACCAAAACACAATTGTCAGTGACTTTAACACACCTCTCTCACCACTGGATAGATCTTCCAAACAAAAGTTGAGTAAAGAAACTATAGAACTCAATAACTTAGACTTAACTGACATATATATATATATATAGAATATTTCAACCTGCATCCAGTGGATACCATTTCTTCTCGGCAGCACATGGATCCTTCTGTAAAATAGACCATATACTCTGCCACAAACAACTCTTAGCAAATACAAAAAAACAGAGATACTACCATGCATTTTATCAGATCATAATGGAATGAAATTGGAAATCAATCACAAAATAAAAAATAAAAATTTCTGCATCACCTGGAGACTAAACAATATGCTACAGAATGAACAATGGGTCACAAAAGACACCAAGGAGGAGGATCAAAAAATTCTTAAAGGTAAATGAGAACAAAGACACAATATATTGAAATCTCTGAGACACTATGAAAGCAGTACTAAGAGGAAAATTCATTGCATGGAGTTCATTCCTTAAAAAAAGAAAAAGTCAACAAATAAATGACCTCACACTACATCTCAAAGCCCTAGAAAAAGAAGAACAAACCAGCAGCAAAAGCAGTAGAAGGCAAGAAATAATTAAAATTGGAGCTGAAATCAATGTAATTGAAACAAAAGAAACAATTGAACAAATTGACAAAACTAAAAGTTGGTTCTTTAAAAAAATAAATAAAATTGACAGACCCTTAGCCACGCTAACGAAGAGAAGGAGAGAGAGAACTCAAATTACCAGCATATGTGATGAAAAAGGTAACATCACAACAAACACTACAGAAATAGAGAGGATAATTAGTAATTATTTTGAAATCTTATACTCCAATAAAATAGAAGACATTGAAGGCATCAACAAATTTCTTAAGTCATACGATTTGCCCAGATTGAGTCAGGAAGATATACACAATTTAAACAGACCAATACCATGTGAGGATACACTTTCTTCTCAGCAGCACATGGATCCTTCTCTAAAATAGACCACATACTCTGCCACAAAGCAACTCTTAGCAAATATAAAAAAGTAGAGATACTACCATGCATTTTATCAGATCATAATGGAATAAAATTGGAAATCAATCACAAAATTAAAAAAGCCATCAAAAGCTTATCAACCAAGAAAAGCCCAGGACTGGATGGATACACAGCTGAGTTCTACAAGACCTTTAAAGAAGAACTAATACCAATACTCCTCAATTACTTTCAGGAAATAGAAAAAGAGGAAATAATTCCAGACTCATTCTATGAGGCCAATATTACTCTGATCCCCAAACCAGGCAAAGACACATTAAAGAAAGAAAACTTCAGACCAATATCTCTAATAAACATAGATGCAAAAATTCTCAATAAAATTCTGGCAAATTGAATACAAAAACATATCAAAAAGATTATGCACCATGATCAAATGGGATTTATCCCATGGATGCAAGATTGGTTAAACATACGGAAATCAATAAAGGTAATTCATCACATCAATAGACTTAAAGATAATAATCATATGATCATCTCAATAGACACAGAAAAACCATTTGACAAAATACAGCACCCCTTTATGTTCAAAACACTAGAAAAACTAGGGATAAAGGAACATATCTCAACATCATAAAGGCTATCTACACTAAGCCTCAGGCCAACATCATTCTAAATAGAGAAAAATTGAAGGCATCCCCTCTAAAAGCAGGAACAAGACAGGGATGCCCTCTTTCACCACTTCTATTCAACATAGTTCTTGAAACACTGGCCAGAGCAATTAGACGGTCAAAAGAAATCGAAGGGATACATATTGGAAAAGAAGAACTTAAATTAGCACTATTTGCTGACAATTATTCTATACCTAGAAGACCAAAAAAACTCCACCAGAAAACTTCTAGAACTAGTAAATGAATTCAGCAAAGTAGCAGGATATAAAATCAACACCTATAAAACAAAGGCATTTCTGTATATCAGTGACAAAGCCTCTGAGAAGGAAATGAGGAAAACTACCCCAATTTACATAACCTCAAAAAAAAAAAAATAAGATACTTGGCAGTCAACTTAATGAAAGATCTATACAATGAAAACTACAGAACCCTAAAGAGAGAAATCAAAGAAGACCTTAGAAGATGGAAAGATCTACCTTGCAGAATTAATATTATCAAAATTACCATACTACCAAACGTATTGTACAGATTTAATGCAATTCCGATCAAAATCCCAATAGAAATAGAAAAAGCAATCACGAAATTCACCTGGAAAAATAAGAGACCCATAATAGCTAAAGCAATCCTTAGCAGGAAGAGAGAAGCAGGTGGCATCACTGTATAAGAAGTTAAACTATACTACAGAGAAATAGTAACAAAAACAGCATGGTATTGGCATCAAAACAGACTGGTAGACCAATGGTACAGAATAGAGGACACTAACCCACAAAATTACAATTATCTTATATTAGACAAAGGTGCCAAAAACATTCACTGGAGAAAAGATAGCATCTTCAACAAATGGTGCTGGGAAAACTGGAAATCCATATGCAACAAAAAGAAATTAAACCCCATGCACAAAACTTAACTCAAAATGGATCAAGGACCTAAGAATTAAACCAGAAACTCTGCATCTAATAGAAAAGTAGGCCCTAATCTTCATCATGTGGGATTAGGCCCCAACTTCCTTAATAAGACTCCTATAGCATAAGAATTAAAACCAATAATGAATAAATGGGATGGAATTAAACTAAAAAGTTTCTTCTCAGCAAAAGAAACAATCTGTGAGGTGAATAGAGATCCTACCTCCTGGGAGCAAATTTTTATCCTTCACACATCAGATAGAGCACTAATCTCTAGGATATATAAAGAACTCACAAAGCTAAGCACCGAAAAAACAAATAACCCAGTCAACAAATGGGGCAAGGACCTGAATAGACACTTCTCAGAAGAGGATATACAATCAATCAACAAGCACATGAAAAAATGCTCACCATCTCTAGCAATCAGAGAAATGCAAATCAAAACTACTCTAAGATATCATCTCACTCCAGTCAGAATGGCAGCTATTATGAAGACAAACAACAATAAGTGTTGGTGAGGATGTGGGGGAAAAGGTACACTCATACATTGCTGGTGGGACTGCAGATTGGTGCAGCCAATATGAAAAACAGTATGGAGATTTCTTGGAAATCTGGGAATGCAACAACCATTTGACCCAGCTATCCCTCTCCTCAGACTATACTGAAAGGACTTAAAAACAGCATACTATAGGGACACAGCCACATCAATGTTTACAGCAGCACAATTCACAATAGCTAAACTGTGGAGCCAACTTAGATGCTCTTCAGTAGATGAATGGATTAAAAAATGTGGCATATATACACAATGGAATTTTACTCAGTAATAAAAGATAATAAAATCATGGCAGTTTCAGGCAAATGGTTGGCCTCAGAGAAGATAATGCTAAGTGAAGTTAGCCAATCCCAAAAAAACAAATGCGGAATGTTTTCTCTGACATAAGGAGGCTGACACATAGTGGGGTAGGGAGGGGAAACATGGGAGGAATAGATGAATTCTAGATAGGGAAGAAGTATTGGAAGGACAGGGAGGAGGCAGTGGAGTAGCAAGGATGGTGGAATGTGATGGACATCATTATCCAAAGTACATGTATGAAGACACGAACTGGGTGTCAACCTACTTTATATACAGAGATATGAAAAAATGTGGTATATATGTGTAATAAGAATTGTAATGCAAAAAAAGTACATGTATAAAGACATGAATTGGCGTGAATATGCTTTATATACAAAGATATGAAAAACTGTGTTCTATAGTGTAATAAATTGTAATGCATTCTGCTGTCATGTACTTAAAAAATAAAATCAATTAAATAAAAAACTAAAAAAAATATTAATTAAATGATCTGAAAAATTTTGTGAAACCTAAGTGCATCTTTTTCCAGATTTAAAGAACTCACCATATTCTAGAACAATACATGGAAAAAGATCCATATGAAGGCACATTATCATGAAATTTCAGAACACAGGGTCAAGGAGAAAATTCTTTTGTCTTCCACAGAGTAATAGTTTGTCATTTAAGACTAGGAATTGGGGCTTGGGTTTTGGCTCAGTAGTAGACTGCTTGCCTGGTGTGGGTGAGGCCCTGGGTTTGATCCTCAGCACCACATAAAAATAAATAAAATAAAGGCATTGTGTCCACCTAAACTAAAAAAAAAATACTTAAAAAAAAAGACTAGGCATCAACATGACTTCTCAAAATACCACCACAAGAAGCTAGAACTACAATCAAGATATGCTGGAAAAATTCTAAAGAAAATAATTTCTGCCTAAATTATCAACCAAATAGGAAGATGAAATAAGAACAGTTTCAGTAATGAAAGGTCCCAATTTCTATGTAAGGTACTCTTTCACAGGAAGTTAGTGGGAGTATTAGCTCCTCTGAAGTAAGGGAAAAATAAAAAGCTATAGGAGAAACAGGAGATTAGCAAAGGAAATCCCCAGGATGACAGGACAGGGAAATCCCAGGATGATAATTGTTCCTGAAGTACAGAGGGAAACAGTATACTCTATTAGATCTAGGCAGAAGATTCCAGGAGAAACTTCTTTAGTGTTCAATTCCTAGTACCAAAAAGTAAATAAATTAGTAAACATATAAAATCAATCAATTATTCAGGAGTGTGATATTTCCAGCTTTGTTCTTCTTTCTCAACACTGCTTTAACTGTTTGGAGGCTTTGGTGTTCCATGTGAATTTTAAGATTACTTTTTCTATTTCTGCAAAAAAATTCCATAGGAATTTATAAATAATGTATGAAATCTTAGATTGCTTTGATATTTGAATATTTCAACAATATTAATTCTTCCAATCTATAAAATGTGATATCTTTCCATTTATCTGTCTTCTTCAATATCTTTCTTGAATGGCTCATAACTTTTAGTGCACAGAGCTTTTACTTCTTTGGTTTAGATTTATTTCTGAGAATTTTGTTCTTTTTGGTGCTATTATAAATGGAATTATCTTCATGATTTATTTTTCGAGTAGCTCACAGTCTTGCTATTGTGAATTGTGCTGCTATGAACATCGATGTAGCAGTGTCCCTGTAGCATGCTCTTATTAGGTCTTTAGGGAATAGACCTAGAAGGGGAATAGCTGGGTCAAATGGTGGTTCCATTCCCAGCTTTCCAAGAAATCTCCATACTGCTTTCCAAATTGGCTGCACCAATTTGCAGTCCCACCAGCAATGTACAAGTGTACCCTTTTCCCCACATCCTCGCCAGCACTTGTTGTTGTTTGACTTCATAATGGCTGCCAATCTTACTGGAGTGAGATAGTATCTTAGGGTGGTTTTGATTTGCATTTCTCTGACTGCTAGAGATGGTGAGCATTTTTTCATGTGCTTGTTGATTGATTGTATGTCCTCCTCTGAGAAGTGTCTGTTCAGGTCCTTGGCCCATTTGTTGATTGGGTTATTTGTTATCTTATTGTCTAATTTTTTGAGTTCTTTGTATACTCTAGATATTAGGGCTCTATCTGAAGTATGAGGAGTAAAGATTTGTTCCCCGGATGTAGGCTCCCTATTTACCTCTCTTATTGTTTCTTTTGCTGAGAAAAAACTTTTTAGTTTGAGTAAGTCCCATTTGTTGATTCTAGTTATTAACTTTTGTGCTATGGGTGTCCTATTGAGGAATTTGGAGCCCGACCCCACAGTATGTAGATTGTAGCCAACTTTTTCTTCTATCAGACGCCGTGTCTCTGATTTGATATCAAGCTCCTTGATCCATTTTGAATTCACTTTTGTGCATGGAGAGAGAAAGGGATTCAGTTTCATTTTGTTGCATATGGATTTCCAGTTTTCCCAGCACCATTTGTTGAAGATGCTATCCTTCCTCCATTGCATGCTTTTAGCCCCTTTATCAAATATAAGATAGTTGTAGTTTTGTGGATTGGTTTCTGTGTCCTCTATTCTGTACCATTGGTCCACCCGCCTGTTTTGGTACCAGTACCATGCTGTTTTTGTTACTATTGCTCTGTAGTATAGTTTGAAGTCTGGTATCACTATACCGCCTGATTCACACTTCCTGCTTAGCATTGTTTTTGCTATTCTGGGTCTTTTTTATTTTTCCATATAAATTTCATGATTGCTTTCTCTATTTCTACAAGAAATGCCGTTGGGATTTTGATTGGGATTTTTTATCAGGAAAGACTGTCAAATTTTGTCATATAGTTTTTGCCCTTCACTCTGTTGAAATATCACATTAATTGATTTTTTTTATAATGGCTCATCCTCCACCCCTGGCAAAAATTTCTTTTGATCATGGTATACTAAATGTGCTGTTGAACTTTGCTGGAATTATGTTGAGGATTTTTGCAACTATACTCATCTTAGAAATTGGCTTATAATTTATTTTTTCATAGTGTCTTTATGTGGCCTTAGTAGGAGAGTAATGTTGGCCTCAAAAAATGAGTTTGGAAGTGTGTCTTCCTCCACAATACTTTGGAAGACTTTGATGAGGATTGACTTTGCTTCTTGGAAATATTCATTTCAATTTATTCATGAAGACATCTAGTCCTGGACTTTTGTTTATAAGTATTCAATTACTGATTCAAACTCTGTATTTGTCATTGGTCTATTGAGATTTTCTATATCTTCATGATAGAGTCTTTGAAGGTTATAAATTTATAGAAATTATTTCTTCTAGGTTATCCAAATCATTGTATGTATTTGTTGTCTTCTTATGCTGCTTTATATCTCTGAGCTACCAATTTCAATGCCTCCTTTTTCATTTATAATTTTGAGTCCTTTCTCTTTTTTTTCTCAGTCTAACTAAAGTTTGTGTAATTTTACCATTTAAATAAAACAAGTATTAGTTTATTAAACTTTCCTATTGTCTTCTACTCTCCTTTTCATTTACTTCCATTCTAAACTCTATTTTTCTTCCCTTTTTCTGACTTTGGACTTAGTTCTTTTTTGAGTTCCTTGAAGTGTGGAGAAGGTTGTTTACTTGAGAATGTTCATTTTACCTCACATAGACATATCACTATTATTTTCCACCTAGAATTATTTTACAGCATCTAATAAGTTTTGGTATGTTGTTTCCATTTTTGTTTGTCTAGCATAATTTTTAAATTTCTTTCTATTTTTTTTTTGTCCCATTGGTTGTTTAGGACTGCTCTGCTTAATTTCCATATATTTGTGAATTTTCAAAAAATTCATTTCTAGTGATTTCTAATCTTATACCGCTGCTGTCAGAAAAGATATTTGAGATTATTCCAATCTTTTAAAATCTGTTGAGATTTATTTTGTGGTCTGACATGATCTATTCTGGAGTGTGCCCTTGTGAAGAATATGCTGCTGTTAGGCAAAAAGGTCCTGTATATATCTGTTAGTATTAAGTCCACTATATTTGCTTACTGATCTGTCTGGATGTTCTTCCATAGTTGAAAGTCAAGTCTACTATTATTGTACTGCTAATCCTCCCTTCAGTTCTTTTTTTAAAAAAAATTATTCTAATTAGTTATGCATGACAGTGCAAAGTATTTTGACACATTGTATACAAATGGAGCAGAACCTCTCATTCCTCTGGCAGAGTCACACTTGTCATGCAATCATACATGTATATAGGGCAATAATGACTATCTTATTCTACAAACCTTCCTACCCCTACACACCGTCCACTCCTCTCTGAGCCCTCCAATGTTCCTCCATTATTCCCTACCCCCTGCCATTATGGATCAGCATCCTTTTATCAGAGATTTAGGGGTTTTAGGGGGTTGGATTATTTCACTTAGCATGATATTCTCCAGCTCCATCTATTTACCTACAAATGCCATAATTTCATTGTTTTTAAGGCTAAGTAATATGCCCTTGTGTATATGTACCACAGTTTCTTTATCCATTCATCTATTGAAGTGCACCTAGGTTGGTTCCATAGTTTAGCTATTGTGAATTGAGCTGCTGTAAACATTGATGTGGCTGCATCAATGTAGTATGCTGATTTTAAGTCTTTTGGATACAAAACAAGGAGTGGGATAGCTGGGTCAAATAGTGGTTCCTTTCCAAGTTTTATGAGGAATCTCCATATTGCTTTCCTGAGCAGTTGCACCAATTTGCCATCCCACCAGCAATGTATGAGTGTACTTTTCCCCCACATCCTTGCCAACACTTATATTACTTGCATCTTGATACTTGGCTTTCTGACTGGAGTGATATGAAATCAGAGTAGTTTTGATTTGCATGTCTCTAATTGTTAGAGATGATAATTTTTTTCATATATTTGTTAATTGATTGTATTTCTTCTTTTGAGAAGTGTCTGTTCAGTTCCTTAGCCATTTATTGAATAGGGGTTTTTTTGTTTGTTTGTTTTGGGGGTTTTTTGCTGTTAAGTTTTTTGAGTTCTTTATATATCCTGGAGATTAGCGCTCGGAGGTGTATGTGGTAAAAATTTTCTCCCATTCTGTAGGCTTTTTCTTCATGTTGTTTCCTTTCGTGAGAAGTTTGAATCCATCCCATTTATTGATTTTTGATTTTGGTTCTTGCACTTTAGGAATCTTGTTAAGGAAGTCAGACCCTTAGCAAACATGATTAAGATTTGGGCCTACTTTTTCTTCTGTTATTTTCCAACTTAGAATTATTTTACAGCATCTGATAAGTTTTGATATGTTGTTTCCATTTTTGAAACAGGGTATTATGTGATTACTTTTTATTTATCTTTTGTGTATCTACCTAATTTTTTAAATACCTTTTTTAAAATTTATTTCTACGTAGTGCTGAGGATCAAACCCAGTTCCTCACACATGCCAGGCAAGTGCTCTACCACTGAGCCACAACACCAGCCCCTCTCCTCTAATTTTTTTTCTTTGTGGTTACCATGGGTCTTATATAAAACATCATATATGTATAATATTCTGTTTTAAAATTGGTAATAATATAACTTGAATCATTTTATAATTCTAAAGTTTTCCTCCCTGCCTTCATAGCTTTTGATGTCACATTTTACAACTTTTTATATTGTGTATTCATTGATAAATTATTTCAACTATGCTTATTTTTTAATAATCTTCTGTTTATATTGGAGTTAAGTGATTTATATACAATCATCACATTAATAGAATATTTGGAATTCATCAGTGACTTTTACCTTTTGGTATATATTCAGATTGTTAATTTGTATCTATTTTAACTTGAAGAATTCATTTTAGCATTTCTGGTGGGAGCCTTGTGTTGAACTCCAACAATCTTTGACAGGAAATATTTTTGTCTCTACATTTCTAAAGAACAGCTTTTCCAGATATGGTATTCTTAGTTGGCAGTTTTTTTCTTCTTCTTCTTATTTCAGCTCTTTGCTTACAACGTCCCATTTCCTCTTGGTTTGCAAGGTTTCTTTTTTTTCTTTTATTGGTACATTATCACTATATGGTAATAGTTGGATTTATTTCAACAAATAATACATGCATGGAATTTAATTTACTCCATTTCAGTCCACGGTGGACCCATGTTCCCTTCCTTCCTCCCTTCTCCTATTCTCCTTCCATTTACTCAACTGGGTTCAATCCTGGTAGCAATGACACACATCCCCAGCCATTTTTATTATTTATTTTGAAATGGGGTATTGCTAAGTTACTTAGGGCATCACTAAGTTGCTAAAGCTGGCTTTGAACATCTTCCTGCCTTAGCCTCCTGAACAAGGGAATTATAGGTGTGCACCACTCTGCCTGGTAGTATTATGGCCATTGTGACAATATTAATTCTGCCTATCCAAGAGCACGGCAGGTCTTTGTATCTTCAAAGGTCTTCAATTTCTTTCTTCAGAACTCTATAATTCTCCTTGAATAGGTTACTCATTTCCTTGGTTAGATTAATTCCCAAGTATTTTTATTATTTTGAAGTTATTGTGAATGGGATAGTTCTCATGATTTCTTTCTTGGCAGAATCACTATTACAGTATAGGAAAGCTGTTGATTTTTGAATGTTGATCTTGTATTCTGCTACTTATCTCAAGTCAGTTATTGACTCTTCTAGTCTTCTAGTGTTTTTTTTTTTCTGGCCCTTCTAGATAAAGTATCATGTTATCTCCAGAGATAATTTGACATCTTCTTTTCCTATTTGTATGCCTTTTTCTTCTCTTGCCTGATTGATCTGGCTACATTTTCAAGAACTATATTGAATCAGAATAGTGACTGTGTACATCCTTGTCTTCTTCCTGACTTCAGAGGAACTGCTTTCTGTTTTATTTATTATCTGTTGTTTTAGGTTTGTCATATATACCCTTTATAATGTTAAGGTAAGTTTCTTCTATCCCTAGTTTGATGTGCATGTGATAAAAATTTGCTCCCAAAATGTACGCTCTCTACTCATCTCACTGATTCTTTCTTTTGCTGAGAAGCTTTTGAGTTTGAATCCACCCCGTTTATTGATTCTTGATTTTAATTCTTGAGCTACAGGAATCTTATTAAGGAAGTAGAGGCCTACACCAACATGATGTAGATCTGGCCCTTCTTTTTCTTTTATTAGATGCAGGGTCTCTGGTTTATTTCCTAGGTTATTGATCCACTTTGAATTGAGTTTTGTGCATGATGAGAGATAGGGGTTTAATTTCATTTTGTTGCATATGGATTTCCAGTTTTCATAGCACCATTTGTTGAAGAGGCTATCTTTTCTCCAATATATGTTTTTGGAGACTTTGTCTAATATAAGATAACTGTATTTATGTGGGTTTGTCTCTGTGTTCTCTATTCTGTACCACTGGTCTACCAGTCTATTTTGGTGCCAGTACCATGTCGTTTTTGTTATTATAGCTCTGTGGTATCATTTAAGGTCTGATATAGTGATGCCACCTGCTTCATTTTCTTGCTAAGGATTTTGCTTTTGCTAATAATTATTAAGAATTTTGACATCTATGTTCATCATGGATATTGGTTTGTAGGGTTTTTTCCCCTTGATATGTCTTTGTCTGGTTTTGATATCAGGTTTATACTGGTTTCACAGAATGTATTTGGGATGTCCTTTTCCTTTCAATTTCATGGAATAATTTGAGAAAGACTGGGGTTAGTTCTTTAAAGGTCTGGTAGAATTCAGCTGAGAATCCATCTATCCTGGGCTTTTCTTTGTTGGAAGGCTTTTAGTTGCTGTTTCAATTTCATTGCTTGATATTGGTCTGTTTAGAATTTCTATATCTTCCTAGTTCAATTTGGACAAGTCATATGTTTCTAGAAATTTGTCAATGAGTGGGGCTAGTTTGTGTGTGGAGTGAGGTTCACTGCTCTTGGCTTAGTTCCAAGTGATGCTTAGCAACAGGATCTCTATTCTGTGAATCTTAAGTGTCTCAATCATTTCCCAGCCTCTCACAGAGAATGTTGAGGCTGGGGGTGGAGGTATGAGTGCAAGGAATAGTAATAATATTAGCAACCAATGTACAACCTTAAAATAAATGTCCAGTGTCTACTTTGACTTTTATAACACTAATTACCACCTGTATAGGAGTAGTAGGGTCAGTTTTTAACAACAAGACCAAAAATAAACAACCATAAACTAGATCAGACATTAAATAGAAGGTGTTTACTATGCTACCCACTGTAATAAACACAACAACATGAATGAGACAGGAATTACATAAACTATATAATTCAATAAGATATTGGAATTATGGTTTCTTAAGTGAATTGTGAATAAGGTGGGAAAGCAAGCAAAAGTTAGATATATTTAAAAAGTGAACACAGGATAAGCAGGAGTTAAGTAACAGATGATGGTTATAAAGAAGGAGAAGTAACAAATAATTAAAAATGATGTAAGAAAGAGAGGAAGAAGGAACAAGAACATTTGGCCATTATTTTGCTCCAAAGCAAGGTAAAATAAATAAACAACCAAGGCTAAATAATAAACCAGAGAAGAAGGAAGCAATTAAAATGAAAGTGAAATTATGTGAAAAAAGGGGCTGGGGTTTTGGCTCAGTCTTAGAGTGCTTGTCTAGCACATGTGAGCCCTGAGTTCAATCCTCAGCACCACATAAAAATAAATTTAAAAATGAATGTTAAGAAAAACTATGTGAAAAAAAATATAGAGAGAGAAATACATGGAAGTCTGATGTCTTTGTGTTTTTCATCAACCTGCCAGCCATTGTGGCCAGAAACCAAAGCTGGTTGTTGTAGCAATCAGCTTCCCATCTCCCAGTATAGGATCGTATAGACTGCGGAATGCTGAAAGATGATGTATTTCCACAGTGGGGCTGGTGCAGAGTTCTAAATTGTGAATTCCAGCAGTTGGAATTTAGTCTTGGTTGACCTTTGGAACTCTGTCAGTGAATATTTAAGGTTTGATTCACACATCCCTGTTGCTGAGGATCTCTATTGGACATTTGGGTTACAGCAGTCTTCTGAAAATTCCACTATTAGGGTGAGGAGTCTAAACCTCCACAGGTCTCATGTTCACTGCCATGGATGTGAACTACTAAGGATCAGACTTGGAGTGCAGACATATATGTCTGGCCAGTTATTGGAGTCTTCCCCATAGCCATATGGGATACCAGCAACAAAAGACAGTTTTCTTTCTGTCCAGTATCCCACTGTCCTAGGCACAAATTTCTCTGTGTCTGTTTCAATCATGCTGGCCCAGTTCCACTCTGGACCCCATATTGGGGACTGCTGTGTCAGGCTGGCACTTTCTTTATGAATTCCCTGTCTCCCACTTCTGTTCACTGTTGTGTGGTCACTTAAAAATTGTTCCCACTGCTGTGGTGACTCTGGTTCCCAATGGACTATCTGATGTGGGACAAGTGATTATTGTTGCTTTTTATTCAACAATTTCCCCTATCATCTCTGGGGCCATTAAGATCAGCCTCCCTCTCTGTTCCACAAGTTCCCCCAAACCAATTTTATTTGTATGCTTTCCTCTCTTTCTGCCTGTGCTCTCCCTCCCCTCTGCTGTGGGTTGGTGGCTCTGCTGGTGCTGCTGCCACTGGTGCATCTCTAACATATTCTTTCTTTTTTTTTCTAACATATTATTTCTTTCAAAGCTTCCAAATTTCTGGGTCTTTATAATTTTTTTATTGTCCAACGTTTAATTTCAGTGAATTTCCTCAGTTATCCACCTCACTGAGAAGCAGTCTTCCTGCTTTTAAAATACTGAGCTGAGGACCTTATGGGAAGTGCATTCTTCCTCTAATACACGATCTTCTCCAACTCCTGGCTTGCAAGATTTCTGTTGAGACGTTCAGTGATAGGCTTGTGAGGGTTTCCTTGTATATAAAAAGTCTGTTTTCTCTTTCTGCTTTCAACATTCTCTCTGTTGACAACTTGACTGCAATGTATCTTGGGGAATTCTACTTTGGGTTGGTCTTTTTTCTGGGATCCTTTGATAATAGACACTAATGCACAGATACACAGATAACAAAGAATAAGGCAAACACGATACCACCAAAGTAATCTAATAAAACTCCAGTAACTGACCCCACAAAAATGAAGATCTATGAAATGCCTGGAAAATAATTAAAAATAATTATTTTTAACGAGGCCCAATGAGATGCAATAAAGCACAGATGAATAATTAAACAAAATTAGTAAAACAAAGCATAAACAATATTAGAAGTTTAATAAAGAAATAGAAAGCATAAAAATGAAATTCTGGAACTGAAGAATTCTATATAGGGAAAAAAACAAGGAGAGAAATGAATTACAGTAGATGGGGTAGAGAGAGAAGATGGGAGGGGAGGGGAGGGGGATAGTAGAGGATAGGAAAGGTAGCAGAATACAACAGTTACTAATAGGGAATTATGTAAAAATGTGGATGTGTAACCGATGTGATTCTGCAATCTGTATTTGGGGTAAAAATGGGAGTTCATAACCCACTTGAACCTAATGTATGAAATATGATATGTCAAGAGCTTTGTAATGTTTTGAACAACCAATAAAAAAAAAGAGAGAGAGAAAAAAAGAATTCTATATAGAGCTTAAATCATGCAAAAAAAAAAAAAAAAAGGATTCATGAGTCCAAGACAGGTTATTTGAAATTAGCCAATTAGAGGGAAAAAAATAAATAAAGAATGAAAAAGAATGAAGACAGCTTGAGGAACCTATGGAACACCATTAAGTCATATAAATACTTAAATTTTGGGAGTCCTGGAGAATGAGAGAGAAAGATTGGGGGGTAGGCCAGAAACCTCATATAAAGAAATTCTGGTTGAAAACCCCATCCTAAGGAGGGATCTAGACATCCAGATTTCTGAAGCTCAAAAGATCCAAAGGAAGATCAATCCAAAGAATTCTCTGAAATACAAATTAATACTCTTTGAGACAGGTGACATGACATTATATCATAAAATACTATGTAACTAAAATATTTTAAAAATTATTGAAAATTTAAAATATCATTGCCAAAATACTAAATTCAGAAAAAGATAATTCTCAAAGGAGAGTATCTTCTTTCACAGATGGTATAAAAGGAAAATAAAGATCAAGTCATTTATTATGTTCCTTGTTCCTTCTTCCAGGCCCATCAGCTCAGTACTGTTGGGGTAAGTAAAACTTATCTCTTTCAAAATTTTGTATTTCTGTCTTCAAATTAATACTTGTGCTGTTTCACTGCATCACCCTTAAATATTTGTTATAATTTTCACCTAAAGGATTTTATATTCATTTTATTGAATTCAGGAAATACTTCAGTTTTTGGCACCTCAAAGTCCTCTGTTATTCTGGGCAACATTAATACCCATGTAAACACCTCTCTTTTCAGCTCTTTGACCACCTTCAATTTCATCAAGGTTAATTTGGATTTCACTTGAGCTATTCCTTTCCATGGTCACACTCTGCTTTTGTCACTAGTCAGAAGTGCTTTAACTTAAGAAAATAAAATTGAATTATTCCAGTCTCTGATATTTCTAGCTTTTTCACTCTTTCACCTGGCTTTCATATCTGTCCTTTGATCTCCTAAGTATTAACTGCTTTACATATCAGTCCCCTTTCCTACCTATGCTTTCTTCTCTCTCCAATTTAGATAATGTGGTTCATAATTTTAAGCACTCTCTTGTCAGTAACCTCGATTATTTTTACCTTTTGTCCTCCAAACCAACCTGAAGCCAAAATACAATTACAGATCCAGACAGTTCTCCTTTCTTCATTTGTTCATGACTACTGAGGGTTACTAGAAAAAAAATTAACAGATTCAAAATTTTCTGCTTCTGCCAAGATAAAATAAAAAGGAATAGATTTATCCTTTTGATTGAGGCAATCAAAATAAACCAGACAAAATATATAAAACAACAATTTTCAAGAAACTGAGTATCAGACAATTAAGGGCAATAATCTCAAAGAGTTAGAAAACAAAGTAGGCCTTACAGCTGCTCCAACACTGCCTTAAGAGAATTTCCAGGCTATAGTCTAATGAGGGTGAATTAAGGCAGAGACAAACAGACTCCATGCCTTGAGAAAATGGAGCCCATGGGCTGGGTAAACTAAGGCAGCTTGGATTACAGAACAGAATAATACAGGAAAGAGCTGAGTAGAGAGAGGTCAGCAATATGTAGAGGGTTCCCTTTCAGTATTATGTGGAGTATGGATCAGGGCATGCTTTATGGGACAACCTGAGGACAGGAAAAAAGCCATCTGAAAAGATTTGGAAGATTAGCACTGGTGCTGACACAGGAGGGAGAAAAGTGCTTATGCCCATAAGCCAGACTGGGAAACCTTGTAATTCATAAAATATTGAGTTGAATTCTCAGGAAGGTCATACTTCAGTCATGGGGAATAACTGTTGTAGACTGAACAACTGCAGATCTAATAAACCTTAAAGGAAAAACCTGAAAGAATTAAATAGCTTTAAACTTTCTTTCAGAACAAAGCTCAAAAAGATATGAATAAATATAAAATTATCCATTAATGATTAGAATCTAATCAAAGATTGCCATGCAGGAAAAGAAGCAGGAAAATAAGCAGAAAAACATGACCAAAAATCAATTAATAATTGACCTCAGAGTAGACATGAATGATAGAATTATCATTGAAGGACATTAAAACAACTAGTTTAATATTCCGTGTGTTTGAAAAGTTAAATAGAGACATGAAAGACAAAAAAAGACTTAAAATAAATTTCTGGGACTGAAAACTATGAGACGAAAAATACACTGAAAGGGTTTGACATCATATTGAACACTATAAAAAGAAATTATTTGTGAACTTTAAAACTATCAAAATAAAAACATGAGAGAAAATATATTTTTTAAGTGAAAAGAATATCAATATCAGAAAAGACATTTTAATTTTAAGGTAGAGTTGCTGAAAACTTCCCAAACTTGACTGTAAGGAAGAGAGAGAGAGAGAGAGAGAGAGAGAGAGAGAGAGACAGACACTAGTAGCTAAAGAAACTGAAGTATAAAAAATATGCAGAAAATTACACCAAGATGTATCATAATCAAATTACTCAAAAGTACTAAAAAAGGAAAAATCTTAAAATCAGAGGAAAAAAATAAATGTTTATGTGCTAGGGAACAAAGATAAGGATGATGCTAGATTTCTTGGGCAACATTTTTTTGGGGGGGGAAGCAGGGATTGAAAACAGGGGTGCTTAACCACTGAGCCACATCTCCTGCCCTTTTTATATTTTATTTAGAGACAGGTTCTCACTAAGTTGCTTAGGGCCTTGCTAAATTGCTGAGGCTGGCTTTGAAGTTGCAATCCTCCTGCCTCAGCCTCCTGATTACAGGTATGTGCCCTTGAACCTCACTAGGGCAACATTTTTTAAGTATTTTTTTTTAATTATCAGTCTGGAAATCTACATCTAGTACAACTGTAGGAGTTGGCTTTTCATTGCTGAGACCAAAATACACAACAAAAACAACTTGGAGAAGAAGGTTATTTTGGGCTTATGGGTTGAGAGATTCTTTCAATTGACTCTTATTGTTCTGGGCCCAGGGTAACTCAGGACATCATGACAGAAAGGCATTGTGGAGAAAAGCTACTCAGCTCCTGACAGCCAGGAAGGAGAAGAGAGGAGAGGAGAGAAGGAAAGAAAGAAAAAAGGAGAGAGAGGAGACGAGGGGAGGGGAGAGTAGGGGAATGAAGGGAGGGGGAAGGGGAAGAAGACAGAAAGTGTGTGCAAGAGAAAATGCAAGGAGCCAGAAACAAAATAATCCTGAAGGATACACACCCAGTGACCTATTTCCTCCAGTCATACTCTACCTGCCTGTCATTACCATACAGTAGTTCTTTCAAATTATTACCAATCAAATGGATTAATCCACTGTGAGGTTACTGTGCTTGTAATCTAATCACTTTACCTCTGAACATTTCTGCACAGCTCAACACATCATCTTTTGGGGGGACGCCTTGTATTCAAAACATAACAACAATAATTTTCAAAGATGAAAGCAAAACCAAAGACTTTTTAGGTATAAAAAGCAGAAATAACTAGCTACTAGTGTAGCCAAAGTATAAGAAATGTTAAAGAAAGTCCCTTAGGGAGAAGAAAAATAACACCAAATAAAAAACTGGGTCTACAGAGAGGAATAAAGAGTACTACAAAAGTAACTACTAAGGTAAATACATAGTTTTTTTTATATTAAAAACTTCTAAAAAGTTAGTTCTTTAATCAGAATAACAACAATGTTTTGTGGTGTTTATTACATATATAAAAGTAAAATTGGGCTGGGGATGTGGTTCAAGTGGTAGCGTGCTCACCTGGCATGCATGGGGCTCTGGGTTCGATCCTCAGCGCCCTGTGCATGCCAGGTGAGCGCACTACCGCTAAAAAAAATCTCTCTCTCTCTCTCTCTCTCTCAAAAAAAAAAAAAAGTAAAATTATCTCTGTTCACACTTGATATAATTCATATGTTGAAATTCTAAAGAGTCCATTAAAAATCTATTAGAATAAACACAATTCTCAACATAGCTGGCTATAAAGTCACCACAAAAATTAGTTGCACTTCAAAACATACTACAAAACTACAAAAGTATAATTAGAATTAACTAAAGAAGTTATACAAAGACTTACATAATGAAAACAACAAAACATTACTGAAAGAAACCTGAGATGATAATAAATAGAAATACATTCCATGTTCATGGATTAGAAGACTTAATATTGTTAAAGTGTCATTATTATCCAAAGTGATCTACAGATTCAATGCAATTCCTATTAAAATACAAAAGCATTTTTTGTAGAAACAGAAAAATTCATTCTAAAATCCATATGGAATCTCAAAGGACCCCCAAAAGCCAAAACAATTCTAAGAAAGAACAAAAAAGCAAGAGGACTTCAAAACATACTACAAAACTACAATAACCCAAACAGTATGGTGCTGGCATAAAGACAGACATATAGACATGCCTGTAACTGCAGTAACTAGGGAGACTGAGGCAGGAGGATTGCAAGTTTGAGACCAGTCTAAGCAACTTAGTGAGACTCTGCTCAAAATAAAAAGAGCTCAGTATGCAGGTGAATCACAAAGAGCCCGTGGGTTCAATCTCCAATACATCCCCCTCAAAAAAAGACAAACACACAGACCTATGAAATAGGGAAGACTGGAAATAAACCTTGCATTTATGTTTGAGTGATGTTTGTTTGTTTCTTGGTTTGTTGGTTTGTTTTGGTACTGGGGAGTGAACCCAGGGGCACTGGGGAATGAACCCACTAAGCCACATTCTCCAGATCTTTTTTATTCTAAGACACAGTCTTGCTAAATTGCTGAAGGCCTTGCTAAGTTGCTGAGGCTATCTTTGAAACTGAGGGTTCTCCTACCTCAGCTTCCTGAGTCACTGGGATTACAGGTGTGCACCACCACACCCAACTGTTTGAATGAATTTTTAATAGACCTTTATTTTATTTTATATGTGATCCTGAGAATTGAACCCAGGGCCACACATGTCCTAGGCAAGTGCTCTACCACTGATTCACATCTCCAGCCCTGTTTGAATGATTTTTGACAAGGGTACCAAGTCTACTCAATGGCAAAAAATAATCTCTTCATAAACAGCTAGTAAAATTGAATATCTATATGTAAAAAATTAAGTCAGACTAACATCATACACAAAAACTAATTCAAATAGATCAAATACTTAAATGTAAGTCTTAAAACAACAAAACTGAAGAAACAAGGAAAAGACTTTATGACATTTGATTTAGCAACGATTTCCTGCATATGACACCAAAGGTACAAACTACAAAAGAAAAAATAAACAAATTAGACTTTAAGAAATTTAAAAACTTTTGCTCATCAAAAGATTCTGTCAGAAAAATAAAAAGGAAACACACAGAACTGAAGAAATGTTCGGAAAACTGATAAGGGGTTCTTTCTTCTTTTGACACATGTAAATGATGTTACCCTTAACTGAATTAAAAGATTCCTCCAAGTAACTCATATACAAAATATCTCATATACAAAATAGAACAATAATTTTTCCAGTAATTGCAGAAAAAATTGAAAATGTTACCTCATTTGAAGAATTTTCTGGCAAATTTGACACAGGAACAATTTCATCTGAGTTTACATAATTGCTGATATTTGGAAAGAGTTCTTCAAAAGGTGCCTTTTGTACTGAAGACAAATTAATCTATAAAATATTATGTTACTGTTTCAGAGAGGTTTCAAAAACAATTATTTCTAAGCAATTAAAATAAAGTTATAAATACTATCTTATTGGAAGCATTTTCTTATGAACTTGACAAATGAACAATTTTATCTGAATGAATATAATTACCAACTTTTGGCATGCTTAAGATTATGTTACTCTTTTGATTTAAACTTATTTTCAAACAAGAATTTTTATTTGCTGTACTATACTTTTCCCCATTAATTTGTTCAATAAATATTCATCAAATGCTTACTAAGTAAAATTTGATGACCTGGCAACTGTACCTTCTGGACACTTCTACTCCTAGGTATATATACCAAAGAGAAATAAAAAGATGTCCACACAAAAGCTTTTACACAAGTATTTATAAAAACATTATTTATAATAGTCATAGATGGAAACAACTAAAGCTTCCATTAACACAATTTCTATCAACACAATGGAATATTACTCAGTCAGGAAAAGGAATGATGTACTGAAACAAGCCGGTATATGGATGAAACCTAAAAATACTATGCTAAGTGAATTAGTCACAAAAGATAATATATTATATAATTCCATTTATATGAAATGTCCAGAACAAGAAAACCTACAAATACAGAGGGCAGAGAAATGGTGTGGGAAAGCAAGGGGATGTTACGTAAAGGAAATGAGGTGTCTTTTTTGAGGTGATAAAAAAATGTTCTAAAAGTGATTGTGGGAATGATAGCACATATCTATACATATACTAAAATCTACTGAATAACAAATTTTAAAAAAATATTTATTTTTTAGTTATAGGTGCATACCATATCTTTATTTTATATTTATGTGGTGCTGAGGATCGAACCCAGTGCCTTACTACACACACTAGGCGAGCGGTCTACCTCTGAGCCACAATCCCAGCCCTGAATAGCACATTTTAAATAAGTGAATTGTAGTTTGTTCATTATTGCTCAAACTGATTTTCTTAAATATTTTTAAGCTGTAGTTGGACATAATACCTTTATTTATTTATTTATTTATTTTTTAATGTGGTGCTGAGGATCAAACCCAGTGCCTCGAATGTGATAGGCAAGCACTCTGCTGCTGAGATACAACCCTAGCCCCTGCTCAAATTTTTTTAAAGAGCCCACTAAAAAAAGTGTTAAACATACAGTTATCATATGAGCTAGAAATTCTATGACTTCCAGATATACACTCAACACAAATGAAAACATATACTCATAAAACATACATAAATGTTCATAACAGTATTATTCATGATAGATAATAAGTTAAAATAACCCAAATGCCCATAGACTAAATCAGTAAACAAAATGTGGTATATATCCAGAGACTGTGATATTATTTGATGAAAGAAAAGGAATGAAATACTGAAAAATGCCATAATATAGATGAATTTTAAAATATTATGCCAAGTAAAAGTGGCCAGGCACAAAAGGCCACATTTTCCATGACTCTATGAATTAATATCTAGAAAGGGCAAATGTATAAAAGACAGTAAATTAGAAGCTTCTAGACAGTCCCTAGCAGCTAAAGGGAAAGATGGGGGAATAAGGAGTAACTGCTAAAATGTGGTAATAAAATGAATTACATTGAATTATATTATAGGGATGGTTGTATCACAACTATGCTTAAAAACACAATTATATACATTATAGCATGGTAAATTTCATAAAATGTGAATTATAGTTTTTAAAGATTTTGGCATTTATAAAATTGACACTAACTTAGTTTTATAAGGAAAATTCATTTTGGGTACATTTATTCCTCATCTACACATTCTCTCTCTCCCTCCCCCTGTTCCTCTCTCTCTCTCTTTCTCGTTGATACTGGGGATCTAACCCAGGTGTACTTTACCACTAAGCTGTATTCCCAGCCCTTTTAAAATTTTTTTTTTATTTTGAGACAGGGTCTCACTAAGTTGCTGAGGCTGGCCTTGAACTTTGCAATCCTTCTTTCTCAGCTTCCCAAGTCACTAGGATTACAGGAGTGGGCCACCATGCCTGGCTCACATACACATTTTTTTTTAAAAGTTGTAGATGGATACAATACCTTTATTTTATTTATTTATTTTTATGTGGTGTTGAGGATCTCACCCAGTGCTTCACACATGGTAGGCAAGTACTCTATCACTGAATATCAACCAAGAATAAATTTTAAAAATAAAACACTCATTTTTTGAAAAACAAATTACTTTTTAGAACATTAGAAAAACTGTGAGCAGAGTATTATCAAAACCCTTTCCTCCAGCATGATCTTTAACTGTGTTCCCCTAGGAGCCTGTTAAGAGTAAGAATGTCAACTCTGTTACTAGGCAGCATTACTTATGGTAAAAATGATATCTGATCATGAACTTGTATGTCTGGAACAAACTATAGATGCAGTACGAATAATAAATACTATAAAAGATGCCATGGGTTTTTCTGGGAGCTGTAACTCGTATAATTAGGCATGTCTCTGTGGAGAACTGAGAAGCTACCTATGTATTTTGTTATAAAAGATACTGTCTCATTCCCTTGACCAGAGCTGTCCCCATACTGCTATATAAGCCGCTACATCAAATTTTTGGTGGTTATTTTAGTATTGAAGATTGAACTCAGGGGCACTCAACCACTGAGCCACATCCCCAGCCTTTGTTTTTTCTTTGTATTTTATTTAGAGACAGGGTCTCACTGAGTTACTTAGTGCCTTGCTAAGTTGCTAAGGCTGGCTTTGAACTTGCAATCCTCCTGCCTTAGCTTCCCAAGCCACTGGGATTAAAGATGTACGCCACCGCTCCCAGCTTTACACAGACTTTTGTTAGGACTGCTACCATTGTGGAGGAAACACCTGCTGCTGCCCTGCTAGCAAGTTGCATTTCTATTGCTCAGTTGTACCTAAGAAGAATAGATTAGGTAATAGCTAAATTTATAAAACTGTTAGAGGTAAACATAGGATAAAGACTTCATGACATTAAATTTGGTAATTTTTCCGATAGAACACCCAAAGCACAGGCCAACAAAGGAAAAAGTTGATTAATTGGACTGCATCAAAATGAAAAACATTTGTGCCTCAAAGAACACTACCAACAGAATAAAAAGGCAACTCATGCAATGAGAAAAATATTTTCAAACCATATATCCAATAATGGGTAAAATCCAAAATATACAAAGAATTTCTACAACTGAACAATGAACAACCTGATTTAAAAATGAACAAAGGATTTGCTTCTGTTTTATTTTTTAAATTTTTTGTAGTTGTAGATGGACAGCATGCCTTTATTGTATTTGTTTTATGTGGTGCTAAGGATCAAACCCAGTGTTTCACACGTGGTAGGCAAACACTCTGCCAGTGAGCCACAATCCCAGCCCACAACAAGAGAGTTGAACAGATATTTCTTCAAAGAAGATATACAAATGATCAATAAACAAATTAAAAGATGCTAAATATTAATAATCTTTAGGAAAATGCAAATCCAAAGCAGAATGAAATTCTATCTCATACCCATAACGTTAGCTATTATAAAACACACACACATATACACGCACACACAGCAGGAAAAAAGAAGTGTTGGTAGGAATGTGGAGAAATTAGAACCCTTGTGTACCAGTAATGGAATTGTAAAATAATACAGACATATGGAAAACAGTGTGGTTGATACTCAAAATATTAAAAATCAAATTACTACAAAATCCAGAAATATTCCTTCTGAACAGGTACCCAAATGGGACTCAAATGGATATATGTACATTCATGTTCATAGTAGAATTATTGACAATAGTCAAAGGCAGAAGCAAAACAAGTGTTCATCGATGCATGAATGGATAAACAAAATGTGATATGTATATACAATGGAATATTACTCAGCTTTAAGTAGGGAAAAATTTCTGACATATTCTACCACACAGGTGAACCTGAAGACATTATGCTAAGTAAAATAAATCAGTCACATAAGGACAAATACTGATGGGTACAGTGGCACATGCCTATAGTTCTATAGAGTTGAGGTAGAAGGATCACCTGAGCCTAGAAGTTTGAGGCCAGCCTGGGCAACATAGCAAGACCCCATCTCCAAAATTAAACAAAAGAACAAATAGTTTATGAATCCTATATGAGGTACTAGAGTAGTCAAGTTTATATAGACAAAAGGTAGAATGGTGGTTGCCAGGGGCCAAGCAAGAAACAGGGAATTACTGTGTAATTGGTATGAAGTTTCAGTTTTGCAAGATGAAAAAGGTTCTAGAGATGGATGGTGGCAATGACTGTACAACAATGTGAACTTACTTGAATTGTTTATTTACTCATTCTTATCAGCTCAATTCACAATAACTAAGCTATGGAACCAACATAGGTGCCCTTCAGCAGATAAATGAATAAAGAAAATGTGGTACATATATACAATGGAATATTACTCAGTCATAAAGTATGATATTATGGCACTTGCCGGTAAATGGATGGAACTAGAGACAATCATGTTAAGTGAAATAAGCCAATCCCAAAAACCCAAAACCACCATTCTACCTTTTGATATGCAGATGCTAACTCTCAACAGGTGGGGAGGTTCACTGGATTGGACAGGGGGGTGTAGGGAGAAGGGATGGAGAATGGGAAAGGGAAAGATAGTAGAATGAATTGAACATTACATTCCTATGTTCATACATGAATACACAACCTTTGTAAATCCATATCATGTATAACCACAAAAATGTGAAGTTGTACTTTATGTATATATGATATATCAAAATACATTCTACTGTCATGTATAGCTAAAAAGAATTAAAAAACTAATAAAAGTAAATCATGCTTAAAATTCTAAATTTTATGTTACATATAGTTTACAATAGAAAGTATAATTCTGGTTGATACTATAGCATTCTAAGCTTTCTCCTTTACTTATATAAGCAGGATATACAGCATTTTCAATGAAATCATGTTTTGCAACAGAATAATATAGACATTATTCTCTATAGGTAATATTCCTCTGGTGTGACAAAAATAGAAGAATGGGGAGAGGAGGAGCCAGAAAATTGATTCCACAAGTGCCAAAAGCTAATACTTACCATGAAATCAGCTGTCTCTGAAGATGGAGTACTTGTTAACAGGGCTCTGCTTTTCTTATCAGGAGTACTTGAATTTGTTTTCTATAAATGTTTATAAAATAGGGGATTGAATAGTAAAAAAAAAACCAAACCATTTTAGTACAGTAAAATCAAAATTTAAAGTTAGTAGACTAGATCATAATGTGTAATACCAATAAAATCTTTTATTTGCTAATTAAATTTTAAACCATTTGAAGGAAACAAAAGAATTTTCTGGCTTGAGCTAGGTTGTTCAATTTCCAAGAGAACTCTATATGGCATGACAACCATATGGGAATACTTTAGTTGGAATTACTATTAATTTAGGAAGAGAAGCTAATTAGAGCGGTGAATTAGTAAACAGTGCTTTGGTTACCTTTGTTAACTGCTGAAAAAGTATTTCACTTTCAGTGAAATTTGTTTAATTTCTAGTATATTATTATATTTTTTGTGAAAAAATATTATAAATTATTCCTGAAACTGTTAAAACATTTAAGTAGTAGCAAGGATAATTGGTTTAAAATATACATTTAAATGTAAATAGATACTTTCATTGATAGAACAAAGTTAAAAAAATTACAAAATAATATGCAGATTCATTTTCTATTTCTTAAAGATGCAGAGGCAGACAGACAGGTGAACCAAGTAAAAAAGTCTAAAAGAGCAAGGAGAGAAAGGAAGACATTAAGATTCAAGAGCTAAAGAGAGTGAGAAGAGGAGGGAGGACCTGAGAATAAGAGAGGGAGGAGAAGAGGGGAGTGGTGGGAGGGAAGGAAGAGAGGAAAGAAGGAGGAAATGGAAAAGACAGAAAGATTGAAAGAAAGAACGAGGGAAAGAGAAGAGACAGACACCAACAGACTGGGATCAGAAAGAGACGAAGAGACAGCCCCAGGAGGAGGGCAGCAGGGAGAACACCTACACTATGGATAGGAAGGAGAGAGGGAGCTTGAAGCTGAAAGAACACAGGATATCAGACACAAAGAAGCAAGCATGAAGGCAGAGCTGAAACATGAAGTTTTATTTCTAGCAATCAGCTTTTTTCCAACCCTCGAGTTCCAAGAAACAATCAAGTCCTGATAAATCACACTTTTGGGGTTCGTGACTATTATTTGATGTCAAGTCTGGAACCCAAACTCAGAGATAAAATTTGAAAATCATAAGATTTTGTGATAGAAAAGATAAGGAAAGAGAAACCTATCACAAAGAATGTTAGAAAAGATAAGGAAAGAGAAACCTAACATTCTTCTGTCTTAAAATCTCTTAAACTAGTTGTCAGTTCCAAACATAACCAAGAATAGAATATAGGGAAAGTTCTTATGAAAAAAATTTAACAGTATATTTACCTGGAGAATATGCCAGCTTTCTAATTTAGCAGCTATGTAATATTTAATTTCTTCATCTAAACAATGAAGATTACTCTGAGATTTGTGAACAAGTATCGTAAATAATATATGTAAAGAGAACTTGTGGGGTTTAGAGAGTAAGAGAGACTCAGTGATAGCTATCATCATCATTACAGCAAACTTGGAGGTGCTTTGCTCAGATCTCCTTGAACAAAGAACCTGCTGTTACAATGCAAGAAGTGCATTTGGCTGATATCCTCCAGCTGCAATATCTTAGGATCTACTTCATTTGCAAGCTGAGGCCCCCATTTTCTCTGGCCATCTCCAGCCAGTGTCTAGCAGCCAATATAGACTTTTGTAATGCAAAATCTTTGCTCCAGAATTCTTCATTGGGAGAGCTTTTATCACATTTGCATTGAGGACAAAGGCTATCACTGCCCAATCCTGATTCCTCCTGCTTTTTTTTCTTAGGTATTACCCTTGCCAATAAGCCACTTGAATGCTTAATTCTGTCTCAGTATCAGTTTCCCATTGGTCCCTATGACACAAATGTCAACTGTCAGTTCAGTCTCAAAAATATCAGCCTGTATATAGCTGTAAGTATACAGCTTCCTTATATTTCTCCCTCAGTTTGTTTTAAAACCATGCATTTCTAAATCTTCACTATCAAATTTTTTCTTTTTTAGTCTTCTTAACAATTACGAATTAATAAAACATTAATAAACTCAACTCAAAGTGAAGCTAGGACCTAAGCATTAGATCAGAGACCCTGCACCCAACAGAAGAAAATGTAGGCACAAATCTACATCATGTTGGCTTAGGAATTGACCTCCTTAAAAGGCTCTAAAGCGCGGAGTAAAATCAAGAATGAACAAAGGGGATAGAATCAAACTAAAAAGCTTCTTCATAGCAAAGGAAACAATCAAGTATGTGAAGAAAGGCCTGGGGTTGTGGCTCAGTGATGGAGCGCTTGTCTGACACGTGTGAGGCACTGGGTGTGACCCTCAGCACCACATGGAGACAAATAAGTAGAATAAAGGTATTTTGTCCATCTACAATTAAAAAAAAAAGGTTGTGAAGAGAGACCCTAAAGAATGGGAGAAAATCTTTGCCTCCTGCACCTCAGATACAGCATTAATCTCCAAGTTTTAAAAAGAACTCAAAAACTTAACACCAAAAAAACAAATAAATGGGCTAAGGAACTGAACAGATATTTCACAGAAAAATAAATATGATCCATCAACGAATATATGAAAAAATGTTCAACATCACCAGCAATTAGAGAAATACAAATTAAAACTATACTGAGATTTCATCTGACTCCAATCAGAATGGCAATGATCAAGAATACAAGTAGCAACCCGCTGGCGTGGTAGTCACATCACCCCAATTGGAGTAGGGGCAGAGCAGAGCCGCCACCTGCGCACGCAAGGTAGGGAGACCTGCGACCGACCAGCGGAACAGGCCCAGTGGCCTGCCGGCGTGGCAGACACGTCACCCCAATTGGAGTAGGGGCAGAGCAGAGCCGCCGCCCGTGCCCGCAAGGTACGCAGACGTACGACTGACCGGCGGAACAGGCCCAGCGGCCTGCCGGCATGGTAGACACGTCACCCCAATTGGAGTAGGGGCAGAGCAGAGCCGCCGCCCGTGCCCAGAACAGGCCCAGCAACCCGCCGGCGTGGTAGTCACGTCACCCCAACTGGAGTAGGGGCCGAGCAGAGCTGCCACCTACGCCCGCAAGGTAGGCAGACCTGTGAGCAACCAGCGGAACAGGCCCAGCGGCCTGCGGGCGTGGTAGTCATGTCACCCCAATTGGAGTAGGGGCAGAGCAGAGCCGCCGCCTGCGCCCGCAAGGTAGGCAGACCTGCGACCGACCGGCGGAACAGGCCTAGCGGCCTGCCAGCATGGCAGACACATCACCCCAATTGGAGTAGGGGCAGAACAGAGCCGCCACCCGCGCCCGCAAGGTAGGCAGACCTGTGACCGACCGGCGGAACAGGCCTAGCGGCCTGCCAGCATGGCAGACACATCACCCCAATTGGAGTAGGGGCAGAACAGAGCCGCCACCCGCGCCCGCAAGGTAGGCAGACCTGTGACCGACCGGCGGAACAGGCCTAGCGGCCTGCCAGCATGGCAGACACATCACCCCAATTGGAGTAGGGGCAGAACAGAGCCGCCACCCGCGCCCGCAAGGTAGGCAGACCTGTGACCGACCGGCGGAACAGGCCTAGCGGCCTGCCAGCATGGCAGACACATCACCCCAATTGGAGTAGGGGCAGAACAGAGCCGCCACCCGCGCCCGCAAGGTAGGCAGACCTGTGACCGACCGGCGGAACAGGCCTAGCGGCCTGCCAGCATGGCAGACACATCACCCCAATTGGAGTAGGGGCAGAACAGAGCCGCCACCCGCGCCCGCAAGGTAGGCAGACCTGTGACCGACCGGCGGAACAGGCCCAGTGGCTGGCCGGCATGGTAGACACGTCACACCAATTGGAGTAGGGGCAGAGCAGAGCCGCTGCCCGCGCCTACAAGGTAGGC
>NW_025999869.1:22878003-22883334 GCF_001458135.2 Marmota marmota marmota
AACCAACCTAGATGCCCTTCAATAGACGAATGGATAAAAAAAAATATGGCATTTATACACAATGGAGTATTACTCTGCATTAAAAAATGACAAAATCATAGAATTTTCAGGGAAATGGATGGCATTAGAGCAGATTATGCTAAGTGAAGCTAGCCAACCCCTAAAAAACAAATGCCAAATGTCTTCTTTGATATAAGGAGAGTAACTAAGAGTAGGGAGGAAGAGCATGAGAAGAAGATTAACATTAAACAGGGATGAGAGGTGGGAGGGAAAGGGAGAGAAAAGGGAAATTGCATGGAAATGGAAGGAGATCCTCAGGGTTATACAAAATTACATACAAGAGGAAGTGAGGGGAAAGGGAAAAAAATACAAGGGGGAGAAATGAATTACAGTAGAGGGGGTAGAGAGAGAAGAGGGGAGGGGAGGGGAGAGGAGGGGGGATAGTAGATGATAGGAAAGGCAGCAGAATACAACAGACACTAGTATGGCAATATGTAAATCAATGGATGTGTAACTGATGTGATTCTGCAATCTGTATACGGGGTAAAAATGGGAGTTCATAACCCACTTGAATCAAAGTGTGAAATATGATATATCAAGAACTATGTAATGTTTTGAACAACCAACAACAAAAATTTTAAAAAAAAGAATTATAATGCAAAAAAACAACAGCAAAGTACATGTATAAAGGCATCAATTGGTGTGAATATCCTTTATATACAGAAATATGAAAAATTGTGCTCTGTATGTGTAATAAGAATTGTAATGCATTCCACTGCTGTCATGTATTTAAAAAAAATAAAATCAATAAAAGATAAAAAAAGAATACAAGTAACTCAGCTGGGGTTGTGGCTCAGTGGTAGAGTGCTCGCCTAACACATGTGGGGCACTGGGTTCGATCCTCAGCACCACATAAAAATGAAATAAGGATATTGTGTCTACCACCTACAATTAAAAACTAAATATTAAAAAAAAGAATACAAATAATAAATGTTGATGAAGATGTGGGAAAAAAGATTCACTCATATACTGCTAGTGGCACTGCAAATTGGTGCAACCACTATGGAAAGCAGTATCGGGATTCCTCAGAATACTTGGAATAGAACCACCATTTGGCCCCTTTTACCTCATTCCTCAATTTATACCCCAAAATCAGCATACTAAAATGATGCTGCCACATCAATGTTTATAGCAGCTCAATTCACAATATATAAATATGGAACCAATCTAGGTACCCCTTCAACAGATGAATAAATAAAGAAAATGTGATATATATACACAATGGAATATTAAATAATATTAAAGAGGAATGAAATTATGGTATTTGTGGTAAATGGATGGAACTAGAGACCATCATGCTAAGTCAAATAAGCCAATCTCAAAAAACCAAAGGCCTAATGTTCTCTGATATATGGATGCTAACTCACAATAAGGTTGAGGGGAGGGACGAATAGAAATACTTTGGATTAGACAAAGGGTAATGAAAGGAAGGGAGGAGGAATGGGAACAGGAAGGATAGTAAAAGGAATCAGACGTGACTTTCCTAAGTTCATATATGAAGTCATGACCAATGTAATTCCATATCATGTACAACCAAAAGAATGGGAAGTTTTACTTCATATATGTATGTCAAAATATATTCTACTGTCATGTATAACTAAAAAGAACAAATTAAAAAAAAAATACTAGTGCTTACCAGTATGGGCTCCAGGGGCTTCGGCAGCAGAACTCTAGTAACTGATCTACCTTCACTGCTTTCAGGAACAGACCTATGGTGGGATAATGGAACCTTGTTTTTTAGATGATGAGCGTTTAACTTTGTTTGAATATTTTTATCTCTGTCTTCAGAATCGTTTTCAGCCTGAAACAAATTCATAATTATGAAATACATTTCACAGAGCTCTAAAAACGTTTCTAGTACCTCTAAGGTGTCCTATTATTCCCTCAAATTGAAAAATAAAGATTTAAACTTAAAGACAGTTTTAGTTAGTTTTTTAGCCACTATGACTAAAAGACTGCGTAAAAACCATTTCAGAGGAGAAAAAGTTTATTTGGCACTAAAGGTTTCAGAAGCCTCAATCATAGACAGCTGACTCCACTGCTTTGGGCATGAGAGAAGGAAGAACATCACAATGGCAGGGAGTAGAGGAGGAAAGCAGCTCAAGATATGGCAATCATGTCACTCAATCAGAGCACTCTGCTTACTAGGGACAAAAATATAATCCCAAAGTCATGCCCTCAGTGACCTTCCACCTACATACATACCCTACCTGCCTCCAATTACCACTAGTTAATTCATATCAATGGTTTGATCCATTGATTAGGTTACAACTCTCACAATCCAAACATTCCACCTCTGAACAATCCTTGGATTGTCTCATACATGAGCTTTTGGGGGACACCTCATACCTAAACCATAAGAAAGACAAACGATTTTCCAGGAAAAATGATTTATTCTATATATTTGAGTAAAAAAAAATCTATTGAAAGACAAAATAGTTTGAAATACTCAGCTCTAAAAATTTCCCTACCATATTTAAGATAACATTTCCCAATAGTGTTATATGGAAATAAAACAAATGATATTGAGATCTGTTTATCCATATTTAAAATTAAACTTTGGTGAAAATACTAAATGTATTTTATTATATAAAACTCGGCATTTGGGGGATCCAACATGGCGGTGGGCGCGGAGAGATCAAGTCTCTGACCACTTCAGCTGCGCAGGCATAAGGATTCGTAAACCATCTAAATGCTGTTTGCTCAGGATCACTAGGCAATGCTGAGCTGACGTGGATCTGGGGCGAACAGTCTTGACCTCTCAGAACACACACCGAGCCCTGATCGGCTGAATTCAAGCTCCCGTTCGCCTGCGTCTCGCAGACAAACCGCTATGACTCAGCACTAAACGATCCAGCTGAAACAACTTCTGAACCTGCCTTCATAGGGAGTGGCCACAGGATTGAGACGGGCTTGGGAGAGCCAGTCAGGACCCACCCGTTGCATTGGTCACCCGGCAAAGGGAACGAACTGTCGCCATTTGCATGGGATACCACCATGGCAGAGAACTGACATCATCAGAATGCGGCGGAAGAGATAACTTCATTGAAACCGGCGGCGACAGGTGTGTAATCCCCTAGCCCTTCCTCTCCACACAGCGGGGAAACCTTAAGGGCCCCTCCCAGCTCTCCCGTGAGCGCGATAGTCAGACCGAGGGAATCAGGGGTGGCGCGGGACCCGTGGCGCGGAACCCGCGGCTACCGCTCCCACCAGTGCTGACAACTGAGGTCTCTTGCACCAGCTACCAGGGGCGTGGCTACCGAAGGGCAAGCAAAATTTTGCTGAGGGTTCTCAGCCCCAAGCTCCAAAAACTTAGGGTCTGAGGGAATGGCAAACGGGGAGAGTGTGCCCAGTCGTTCAAGAAAATAGGTCTCCTGGGAGCAGCAGACCTGGCGTGTAGCCAGTATTGTGGTGAGCGTCACCAGTTAGCGGGGCCTGGCTGAAGGAAAAGTGGAGAAGTGACTAGACACAAGAGAATGCCCTAGGCACTCAGGACGGGAGACCCGCCCAGTCTGGGAGGAGGAGCTGCTGCATAGTGATTGGTTCCTGCGTATTGAGAGGAGAAGCTTGGCCCAATGGGCACAGCTCCACCTACTGGAAGAAAAGTTAATCAAACTCTAAGACTGCATTTATTAAATTTTTGGGTTTTTTTTTTTCATTTTAATTTTTTTTATTTTTTAAATTTTTTTATTTTTTTTTAATTTTAATTTTTTTGATTTTTTTAATTTTTTTTTATTTCCTATTTTTTTCTTCTTTTGTCTTTTCATTTCTTTTCAATTTCCTTCTTCCCCCTTCCTTGAATTCTACCTGCTTACTCTCATTCTCTTTAGTGACTTCTTCCCTTCCCTTCTAATACCTTTCCTCCCAAGCATCAAATAAATTTATAGGAGTAAACAGTAACTCCGCAGTCAAACAGAACAAGAAGTAACATGAGCAGCATGAAAAAGCAAGGAAAAAAAGGAGTACAAACAATGCAGGACAGCCTAAATATTCAGGAGGACCCAGAGGCATCAGAAAAATGGTCAAATAAAGAACTCAAAGAATACCTTAGACAGATGGAATGGAATCTTAAAGAGGATATGAGACAGCAAATTCAAACAGTGAAAGAACACATTGAAAATGAATTACATAAACAGATAAAAGAAGCAAATAAGCATCTTTATCAGCAGATAGAGATTATAAAAAAAATCAAACAATAATTCTAGAAATGCAGGAAACTATAAACTAAATTAAAAACTCAAATGAGAGTATCACTAACAGAGTGGAGCAAGTAGAAGCCAGAACGTCAGATAATGAAGACAAAATATATCATCTTAAATTATCACTATTTGCGGAAGACATGATTCTATACCTAGAAGACCCAAAAGGGTCTACAAAGAAACTACTAGAACTAATAAATGAATTCAGCAAAGTGGCAGGATATAAAATCAACACACATAAATCAAAGGCATTTTTGTATATCAGCGACAAAACGTCTGAAACGGAAATGAGGAAAAACACCCCATTCACAATATCCTCAAAAATAAAATAAAATATTTGGGAATCAACCTAACATTACAAAGCTCTTGACATAGCATATTTCATACATTAGATTGAAGTGGGTTATGAACTCCCATTTTTACCCCAAATACAGATTGCAGAATCACATCGGTTACACATCCACATTTTTACATAATGCCATAGTAGTAACTGTTGTATTCTGCTACCTTTCCTATCCTCTACTATCCCCCCTCCCCCTCCATCTTCTCTCTCTACCCCATCTACAGTAATTCATTTCTCTCCTTGTTTTTTCCCATTCCCCTCACAACCTCTTATATGTAATTTTGTATAACAATGAGGGTCTCCTTCCATTTCCATGCAATTTCCCTTTTCTCTCCCTTTCCCTCCCACCTCATGTATCTGTTTAATGTTAATCTTTTCCTCCTGCTCTTCCTGCCTGCTCTGTTCTTAGTTGCTCTCATTATATCAAAGAAGACATTTGGCATTTGTTTTTTAGGGACTGGCTAGCTTCACTTAGCATAATCTGCTCTAGCGCCATCCATTTCCCTGCAAATTCCATGATTTTGTCATTTTTTAGTGCTGCATAATACTCCATGGTGTATAAATGCCACATTTTTTTTATCCATTCATCTATTGAAGGGCATCTGGGTTGGTTCCACAGTCTAGCTATTGTGAATTGTGCTGCTATGACCATTGATGTGGCAGTATCCCTGTAGTTTACTCTTTTAAGGTCTTCAGGGAATAGTCCGAGAAGGGCAATAGCTGGGTCAA
>NW_025999869.1:22885185-22892409 GCF_001458135.2 Marmota marmota marmota
ATCCAGGAACAGGGTATATTTTTCCATCTTCTAAGATCTTCTTCTATTTCTCTCTTTAGGGTTCTGTAGTTTTCATTGTATAAATCTTTCACCTCTTTTGTTAGGTTGATTCCCAAGTATTTTATTTTTTTTGAGGATATTGTGAATGGAGTGTTTTTCCTCATTTCCGTTTCAGAAGTTTTGTTGCTGATATACAGAAATGCCTTTGATTTATGCGTATTGATTTTATATCGTGCCAGTCTCATATCCTCTTTAAGATTCCATTCCATCTGTCTAAGGTATTCCGTGAGTTCTTTATTTGACCATTTTTCTGATGCCTCCAAGTCCACCTGTATATTTAGGCTGTCCTGCATTGTTTGTACTCCTTTTCTTCCTTGTTTTTTCATGCTGCTCATGTTACTTCTTGTTCTGTTTGACTGCTGAGTTACTGTTTACTCCTATAAATTTATTTGGTTTTGTGTGTCTGGGGTCTCTCTTTTGTGATGGAGACTATGACTAGAGATGATGAGTTTTGTTGCACTTTAATGGCGATTCATTCGTTTCCTAAACTGTGTACAGATTCTGATGGCATATAGTGGTCTGCAGTTTGGTCTTGGGACTTATTTAGGTCGAATGATATGAGGTTGGTATCTCTTGGCAACCTTGGAAGGTTGCTCTACTGACGAGGGATATTAACAGGAGAATGGTCTGGAGTATTTGGGAGTAGCTAGGGACTTGGTAGCACTATATAATGCCTCGGAACGTTGACTTATACATATTTAGTAAATTACACATAAACAGCGTCGTGATGGTTGGGAGGAAAGGTATTAGAAGGGGAGGGAAGAAGTCACTAAAGAGAATGAGAGTAAACAGGTAGAATTCAAGGAAAGGGAAATAAGGAAACTGAAAAGAAATTAAAAGACAAAAGAAAAAAATAGAAAGTAAAAAAAAGAAAAAATTTTTAAAAATAATTTTAAAAAATTTAAAAATTTTTTTAAAAATAAAAAAAAAACAATTCAAAAAACGCAGTCTTAGAGTTCAATTAACTTCTCTTCCAGTAGGTGGAGCTGTGCCCACCGGGCCAAGCTTCTCCTCTCAATACGCAGGAACCAATCACTGTGAAGCAGCTCCTCCTCCCAGACTGGGCGGGTCTCCAATCCTGAGTGCCTAGGGCCTTTTCTTGTGTCTAGTCACTTCCCCACTTTTCCTCCAGCCAGGCCCCGCTCACCTGTGACGCTCACCACAATACTGGCTACACGCCAGGTCTGCCGCTCTCGGGAGCCCTATTTTCTTGAACGACTGGGCACACTCTCCCTGCTTGCCATTCCCTCAGACCCTAAGATTGTAGAGCGTGGGGCTGAGAACCCTCAGCGTATTTTGCCTGCCCTCTGGTAGCCACGCCCCCGGTAGCTGGTGCAAGAGACCTCAGTTGTCAGCACTGGTGGGAGCAGTAGCCGGGAGTCCCGCGACGCTCCTGATTTCCTTGGACTATCGTGCTCACGGGAGAGCTGGGAGGGGCCCTTGAGGTTTCCCCGCCGTGTGGAGAGGAAGGGCTAGGGGGTTACACACCTACCACCGCTGGTTTCAATGAAGTTATCTCCTCCGCCGCATTCTGGTGACATCGTTCTCTGCCATGGTGATATCCCATGCGAATGGCGACAGTTCGTTCCCTGTGCCAGGTGTCCGATGCAACGGGTGGGTCCTGACCAGCTCTCCCAAGCCCCATCTCAATCCTGTGGCCACTGCCTATGAAGGCTCGGTTGGTATTAACCTCCACAGGTTCACGGAGGAGCTGACAAATTGTTTCAGCGGGAACTGAAACAAGTTGTTTCAGGCGATCCAGAGCCTGAATTCAGCCACTCTGGGTTCAGCATGTGTTCTGAGGGGCGCAGACTGTTCGCCCCAGATCTATGTCAGCTTAGCATTGCCTAGTGATCCTGAGCAAACAGCATTTAGATGGTTTAAGACTCCCTTTGCCTGCGCATCTGAAGAGGTGAGAGACTTGATCTCTCTGCGCCCGCCGCCATGTTGGATCTCTTTGATTTTAATTATTTCCTATTTTCTATTATTTTGGTGTTGGTTTGTTCTTCCTTTTTTGGGCCTTGAGATGTAATGTTAGATTATTTATTTGAAATCTTTCTATTCTTTTAATGTATGAACTCAGTGCTATGAACTTTCCTCTAAAACTTTCTTCATACTGTCCCAGAGGATTTTATGTGTTGTATCACTATTCTTATTTACCTTTAAGAATTTTTTAATTTATCTCCTGATTTCTTCTGCAACTCATTTATCATTCAAAACTGTGTCATTTAATCTCTAGGTGTTAGTTTCTGTAATTTATCTTATTGTTGATTTCTAATTCCATTTTATTATGATATGATAGAATACAAGGTTATATCTCTATTTTTATATTTGCTAAGATTTGCTTTTGACCTGAAGTATGGTCTATTTTAGAAAATGTTCAATGTGCTATTAAGAAGAATGTGAATTCAGTTTTGATGGAGGAAATATTCTATAGATGTCTGGTGGGACCATGCTATTAATTGTATTTTTTAGTTCTGTGGAATATTTACTTAGTTTTTGTTTTGATGATCTATCCAGTGGTAAGAGAGGCATGTTAAAGTTCCCGGTATAATTCTATTGTGGTCTGCTTGATTCATAATATAGAGAAAGGTTTGTTTGATGTACATAGATGCTCTATTATTTGGGGCATATTTATGATCATTATAACTTATTGATGTATGGTTCTCTTGAGTGGTAAGAAATGATCTTATTTGCCTCTTCCAATTAATCTTTCCTTGAAGTCTACATTATGTTATATGAGAATACCATCCTCTGCTTGTTTATGAGACCCATATGAAAGGTATGTTTGTTCCTATTCATTCTTTCATCTTGAATCTGTGGATGACTTTGCGTGTGAGGTGAGTCTCTTGCAGATGTATATTGTTTGGTCTTATTTTTTAATCCCATCTGCCAACTTCATGATTGAAAGAACTTTTTTTGTCTTTTGATTGAAGAGTTTAGACAATTTACATTCAATGTTATTGAGAAATAATTTTTATTTTCTGCCATGTTATTTCTAATGTTGGACTTTTTTCTCCTTTGACTATTATTCTGTTGTAATTCTTCCCTATGATGATTTTAATTTTAATTTTTCATTTGTTCTTCATGAAATATTTTTTTGAGTCTGTTTTATAGTTCAGGCTTTCTAGTTATGAACTCTTTTAGCTTTGTTATCATGGAAGGTTTTTATTTCATATTCAATTCTGAAGCTTAATTTTGCTGCATATATTGGTTTGCATCCATTTTCTGTCAGAGCTTATTATATATTATTCTAAGCTTTCCTAGCTTTTAGGGTCTGGATTGAGAAATCAGTTGAAATCCAGATTAATTTGCCTCTAAATGTTACCAGTTGTTTTTCTCTTGCATCTTTTAAAATTCTATCCTGAATCTGTATGTTAGGCATTTTTATAATAATGTTTCTTGGGTGGATCTATTGTGATTTTGTATATTTGGAGTCCTGTATGAAATTTCCATTTTATTCTTAACATTTGGCAATTTTTCTGATATTATTTCACTGAAAAGATTGTGCATTCCTTTAGTTTGTATTTCAGAACTATTATCTATCCCAAATTTCACCAAAATTTTACCTTTTAATATTATCCCAGATTTCTTGAATATTCTTCTGTTCATCATCTCTTAACATCTTTTCTACTGGTCAGTTTTATTTCAAGGTTATATACTTTGTCTTCAAGGCCTAAAAAAATCTGTCTTCAAATTTGTCTAATCTATCAATGGTGCTTTCTATTAAATTTTTAATTTAGTTTATTGATTCTTTCATTTCAAGTATTCGATTTGGTTCTTTTTCATAATCTCTCTTTATTGAAGTGATCTTTCCCTTCCTGTATTTACTCTCTGATTTCACTCCTTACATCTTCTTTTAGTTCATAGAACAGTTTGACTATGAACTTTCTAAATTCCTTCTCTGACATTTTCTCCACTATGGTATCAATGAAGTCTGTTTTTGAGCATTATGGGCTGTTTGAGATGGTTTGTTCCCTTGCTTTTTCATATTGTTTGTATGTCTATGCATCTATCTGTATAGTTCTGACTTCTTTTAAATAAAGGACTACTTTATGAGCTTCTTTTTCTCAGGAGCTCTGTGTTGGGTGAATATCTAGATAATGACAATTTAAGTCAATATGTGACCTCTGCTGATCCCAGTATCAGCACTGCTTTAAGAATGCCACTGACCCTTGTTTATTATAGTCACTTTAGAGCCAAGCCTCATCCTATTCAACCTTATAAGAAACAAAAACATGAGGGGGAAGATGGCGGAGAATGGAGTGCATCACCCCCGTGTACAGCGTCACTGCAAGGGTGAATGACGAGTTAGAACGGCCAAAAGCTATCTTGTTAGGAAGTTCCAGCAAAATTGGGGTGCACCGAAACCTAGAGGAAGGATTTCCATCACCTGAGGATCAGTTACTGGGGCTCAACCACAAGTGATTTGTCCGCCCGGAGATTCAAGGTGCTTATTCAGCGGCTCACCCCACTGCTAGAGACTGTGGCGCGCGCCAGGAAACGGCGTCCATAGAAACGGCAAGCTAGCAACGCAGAGAAACGGCGCTGCTGATTCTGAAGGCTCCTGCCGGCTGAACCCTCACTGTGCTCAGTGCTGAATTCTGGGTTTGAGATGGGGGAAGGAAGCGGTTCAGTTCTGTCCTCCACACTGGTCAGACCACCGAGGAAGCCAGCGGCCACCATCTTGGAGAGCTGACGTCACCATCGCCAGTTTTCAACTGATCGGAGCTCATTCAGCGATAGAACAGGTCTGTGACATTTAGACCATCTCCCATACAGCGGGGAAATCACATAAAATCTCTCCCCGGCTTTCCGGGGGCATGATTAACAGAGTGAGCATGAGTAGAGGCGTGGGGGAAAGGTAAAGGCACCTGACCTCCAACTCCTCCCTCCCACCAGCGGCGAAAATGAAACCTGTTTCACCAGCTCTAGGAGGAGGGGCTAGGGGAGGGAAGCAATACAGTAAGGTGCCGGTTCCCAAAAGCTGCGCTCCACGTCCAGGAAACATCAGGCACAGAGTGTAGTTTGAACTGCCGAGAGATATCACACTGGGAAAGCCCTGGCTGACAGAAGAAGCCAGGAGACTAGAAACCAGGAATAAACCTATGCTAACAGGTTTTGAGAGACACCAGCAGGGGGAGGAGGGAGCGGCCTCACATGGACTGTTTCCTACAGCCGGAGGGCAAAATATTGGCCTGGAAGGCACAGCACCACCTACTGGAAGCGAAGAAAATAGAAGCCTAACATTGTCCCTTTTTTCTTTTAAATTTTTTTTTAAATTTTTAAATTTTAATTTTTTTTTCTTTTCTACAATTATACTATTAATTTTTAATGTAATTTTTATTTTACTGCATTTTATTATTATTTTTTTATCATTTCCTTTTCTTTTCTATTCTTTTCTCTTTCTTTCCTCTCTCCCTCTCTCTTTCTTGGTTTGCTTCCTTACCTTTTCCCCATCTTTCCTATTAAGCATGATCACCCAGATTATGTACAACTTACTAAATGCAAACAGATGAATACTACAAATCGGTCCATAGTCCGCCTAAGCCCTTAACTACCCCCAAGTACTCCTGTCTATTCTCTTGTTAATATCTGCCTGCATTTGAGCAACCCCCTCAAGGAAGCTAACATATACTAACCTCCATACCAACAAAGCACCCGACCTCAACATAAAATCCTAAGTTCAAACCTCAATTCTATACATGCCACCAAATCCTGTAGGCCTCTAATGAAAATAATGAATTTACCTTAAATCACAATTAAATCCAACATCTGTAAACATTGTCTCCCAGCACAAAGGAGAGATATTGGAACTATAAAAACCAAAATAAATTTAAAGAAAAAAACAAACACAGCAGTCAAATAGACTTGGAAAGCAACATGAGCACCATGAAAAAACAAGGGAAAACTTAAATTCACAGGACAACTTAAATTCACAGGAGAACCTAGAGGCTTCAGAAAAATGGACAGAGAAAGATCTCAAGGCATACCTAACTCAGATGGAACAGAATCTTAGAGAACACATTAGAAAGCAAATCCAAACAATGAAAGTATACTTTGAAAATGAATTAAATAGGCAAATTCAAATGGCAAAGAATGAGCTATACCAGGAGATAGAGATTTAAAAAAAAAATCAAACAGTAATCCTAGAAATTCAGGAAACCATAAACCAAATTAAAAACTCAAACGAGAATATTACAAATAGACTAGATCAAATAGAAGTCAGAATATCAGATAATGAAGACAAAGTGTATCAACTTGAAAAGAATATAGTCAACATAGAAAGGATGCTAAGAAATCACCAGCAATCTATCCAAGAGATATGGGATGTTATAAAAAAACCAAACTTGAGAGTCATCGGGATAGAAGAAGGTATAGAGGTTCAAACCAAAGGAATGAACAATCTATTGAATGAAATAATCCTAGAAAACTTCCCAGATATGAAAGATGGAATGGATTGCCAAATCCTGGAAGCCTACAGGACCCCAAACATACAAAACCGTAATAGACCAACTCCACGACACATAATTATGAAGATATCCAACACACAGAACAAGGAGAGAATATTAAAAGCTACAAGAGAAAGAAGGTAGATTACATTCAGGGGTAAACCAATTAGGTTAACGGCTGATTTTTCATCACAGACGTTGAAAGCAAGAAGATCCTGGAACAACGTAATTCAAACGCTGAAAAATAATGGATTCCAACCAAGAATACTGTATCCAGCAAAATTAAGCTTCAGATTTGACAATGAAATTAAAATATTTCACGATAAACAAAAGCTAAAAGAATTTGCAGCCAGAAAACCAGCACTGCAAGGCATTTTGAGCAAAACACTACAAGAACACGAATTGAAAAACAGCACCCAAAAACTAACATTGGGAGGTAACTCAGTAAAGGGAAGAACAAAAAATATAACCAGAAAGGAAAAACGAGCCATATTAAAATGAATAAATAAATAAGCATGACTGGAAGTACAAACAATATATCAATAGTAATCTTAAACATTAATGACTTAAATTCACCAATCAAGAGACAAAGGCTAGTAACCTGGATTAAAAAAAAACATTCAAAAAATTGATAAAACTAAAAGTTGGTTCTTTGAAAAAATAAATAAGATCGACAGACCCTTAGCCATGCTAACGAAGAGAAGAAGAGAGA
>NW_025999869.1:22893423-22986470 GCF_001458135.2 Marmota marmota marmota
AAAATAAAAGACCCAGAATTGCAAAAGCAACTCTAAGCAGGAAGTGTGAATCAGGCGGTATAGCGATACCAGATTTCAAACTATATTACAGAGCAATAGTAACAAAAACAGCTTGGTACTGGTACCAAAACAGGTGGGTGGACCAATGGTACAGAATAGAGGACACAGAAACCAATCCACAAAACTACAACTATCTTATATTTGATAAAGGGGCTAAAAGCATGCAATGGAGGAAGGATAGCATATTCAACAAATGGTGTTGGGAAAACTGGAAATCCATATGCAACAAAATGAAACTGAATCCCCTTCTCTCGCCATGTACAAAGGTTAACTCAAAATGGATCAAGGAACTGGATATCAAATCAGAGACTCTGAGTCTGATAGAAGAAAAAGTTGGCTCTGATCTACATATTGCGGGGTCGGGCTCCAAATTCCTTAATAGGACACCCATAGCACAAGAGTTAATAACTAGAATCAACAAATGGGACTTACTCAAACTAAAAAGTTTTTTCTCAGCAAAAGAAACAATAAGAGAGGTAAATAGGGAGCCTACATCCTGGGAACAAATTTTTACTCCTCACACTTCAGATAGAGCCCTAATATCCAGAGTATACAAAGAACTCAAAAAATTAAACAATAAGATAACAAATAACCCAATCAACAAATGGGCCAAGGACCTGAACAGACACTTCTCAGAGGAGGACATACAATCAATCAACAAGTACATGAAAAAATGCTCACCATCTCTAGCAGTCAGAGAAATGCAAATCAAAACCACCTTAAGATACCATCTCACTCCAGTAAGATTGGCAGCCATTATGAAGTCAAACAACAACAAGTGCTGGCGAGGATGTGGGGAAAAGGGTACACTTGTACACTGCTGGTGGGACTGCAAATTGGTGTGGCCAATTTGGAAAGCAGTATGGAGATTCCTGGGAAAGCTGGGAATGGAACCACCATTTGACCCAGCTATTGCCCTTCTCGGACTATTCCCTAAAGACCTTAAAAGAGCGTACTACAGGGACACTGCTACAACGATGTTCATAGTAGCACAATTCACAATAGCTAGAATGTGGAACCAACCTAGATGCCCTTAAAAAGATGAATGGGTAAAAAAAAAAAAATGTGGCATTTATACACAATGGAGTACTACGCAGCATTAAAAAATGGCAAAATCATGGCATTTGCAGGGAAATGGATGGCACTAGAGCAGATTATGCTAAGTGAAGCTAGCCAATCCCTAAAAAATAAATGCCAAATGTCATCTTTGATATAAGGAGAGCAACTAAGAACAGAGCAGGGAGGAAGAGCATGAGAAGAAGATCACCATTATACAGGGACGAGGGGGGAGGGAAAGGGAGAGAGAAGGGAAATTGCATGGTAAAGGAAGGAGACCCTCATTGTTATACAAAATTACATATAAGAGGAAGTGAGGGGAAAGGGGGAAAAAACAAGAGAGAGAAATGAATTACAGTAGATGGGGTAGAGAGAGAAGATGGGAAGGGAGGCGAGAGGAGAGGTGGGGGGATAGTAGAGGACAGGAAAGGCAGCAGAATACAACATACACTAGTATGGCAATATGTATAAACATGGATGTGTAACCGATGTGATTCTGCAATATGTATACGGGGTAAAAATGGGAGTTCATAATCCACTTGAATCAAATGTATGAAATATGATATGTCAAGAGCTTCGTAATGTTTTGAACAACTAATAATAAAAAAAATTAAAAAGATAATTATAAAAAAAATAAAATTAGAGCCAAAATCAATGAAATTGAGATTTAAGAACATACAAAATATCAACAAAACATAGTTGGTTTTTTGAAAGGATAAAACAAAGCTGATAAACCTTAGCCAAACTAACCAAAAGAAACAGGGGAAAAACTAACATTATCAAAATCTTAGATGGAAAAAGTGAACATCACCACAGACACTACAGAAATCCAGAGGATCATCAAAAACTATTTTGAAAATTTATACTCAAATAAGCTAGAAAATCTTGAAGATATTCCAAGAGGAATATGACCTACCTAAATTTAACCAAGAGGATCTAGAAAATTTAAACAGACCAATTTCAAGTAATGAAATTAAACGAGCTATCAAAAGTCTTCCAACGAAGAAAAGCCCAGGATGGGATGGATTCTCAGTCGAGTTCTACCAAAACCTTAAGGAAGAACTAATACCAATCTTCCTCAAATTATTCCATGAAAGAGAAGAAGAGAGAACACTGCCAGACTCATTCTATGAAGCCAGTATCACCCTGATTCTAAAATCAGACAAAGACACATCAAGGAAAGAAAGCTTCATATCCTTGATGAAAATAGATGCAAAATTTCTTAATATTGGCAAATTGCATAGAAAAAAAACATTAAAAAGATAGTGCACCATAATCAAATGGGTTTCATCCCAGAGATGCAAGGTTTGTTCAACATATGGAAATCAATAAATGTAATTCTCCACGTAAGTGGACTTGAAGACAAGAATTACATGATTATATCAATAGATGCAGAAAAGCATTTGATGCTTAGCTTTTTTATATACCCCAGAGATTAGTGCTCTATCTGATGTGTGAGGGATAAAAATTTGGTCCCAAGATGTAGGCTCTCTATTCACCTCACAGATTGTTTATTTTGCTGAGAAGAAACTTTTCAGTTTGAGTCCATCCCATTTATTGAATTTTGGTTTTAATTCTTGCGCTATAGGAGTCTTATTAAGGAGTCTTATTAAGTCCCACATGATGAAGATTAAGGCCTATTTTTTCTTCTATTAGACACAGAGTCTCTGGTTTAATTCCTTGATCCTGATCATGGCATTTGCCGGTAAATGGATAGAGTTGGAGATGATAATGCTAAGTGAAGTTAGCCAATCCCAAAAAATCAAATGCCAAATGTTTTCTCTGATATAAGGAGGCTGATTCATAGTGGGGTAGGGAGGGAGAGCATGGGAGGAATAGATGAACTCTAAATAGGGCAGAGAAGTGGGAGGGGAAGGGATGGGGCAGGGGATTAGCAAGAATGGTGGAATGTGATAGACATCATTATCCAAAGAACATGTATATGAAGGCACAAATTGGTATGAACATACTTTACAAGATATGAAAAATGTGCTATATATATGTGTAATAAGAATTGTAATGCATTCTGCTGTCATTTATTTTTTAAAAATCAATTAAAAATTTAAAAAAAAAGAAAAGAGCTGGGTGAAAAACATTATCAACCACTGAATCAAGGGAAAATCTGGCTTCTTCAAATTGAAAAGTATCTTCAATGTAAGATAAATATTGAAAATATGTTCCCTGAATTCATATTTAAAGAAAAAGCATTTGACAAGGTTCAACATCAATTCATGTTTAAAACACTAGAAAAGCTGGTGATAGAAGGAACTTACCTCAACATTGTAAAGGCTACATATTACAAACCCAAGGCCAACATCATTCTGAATGGAGACAAACTGAAATAATTTCCTCTAAAAATAGGAACAAAACAGGTATGCCCACTTTCACCATTCTTATTCAACATAGTTCTTGAAACTCTATCCATAGAAATTAGGCAAGAGAAGGTAATTAAAGGGATACAAATAGGAAAAGAAGAGCTCAAATGATAGATGTTTGCCAATGACATGATCCCATATTTAGAAGACCCCAAAAACTTCACCTGAAGACTTCTGGAGCTCATAAATTATTTCAGCAAAGTAGCAGGATACATAACACACACAAATTAACTGTATTCCTATACTCTAGTGATGAATCTGCTAAAAAGGAAATTAGACACACTATAACATTAATAATAGCTTCACAGAAAGTGAAGAATCAATCTAACAACTATCAATTTAACAATCTAATCAACTTAGGAATCAATCTAACAAAAGACATGAAGGGCCTCTACAATGAAAACTATAGTACACTAAAGAAAGAAATTGAAAAAGACCTTAGAAGATGGAAAGATCTCATATGTTCTTGGATAGGCAAAAATTAATATTGCCAAAATGCCCATACTATAAAAGTGCTATACAGATTTAATACTCTTCCTATCAAAATGATATAAAAATCAGATATGACATTCATTTGGAAAAAATAAGAGACCCAGAATAGCCAAAGCAATCTGTAGTAAGAAAAAGCAAAGCAGGAGACATCATAATGCCAGACCTCAAATTATACTACAGAGCTACAATAACAAAAAACAGAATGGTACTGGCACCAAAGCAGGCATGAAGACCAGTGGAATAAAGTAGAAGACACGGAGACACACCCACGTAAATACAGCTGATACTAGACAAAGGTGTCAAAAACATATGTTGGAGAAAAGATAGCCTTTTAAACAAATAGTGCTGAGAAAACTGGAAATCCATATGTAAAAGAGTGAAATTTAACCCCTATCTCTCACCCTGCAAAAAAGTCATTTCAAAGTAGATCAAATAACTAGGAATCAGATCAGAAATTCTACATTCACTAGAAGAAAATGTAGACCCCATATTCTAACATGTTGGCTCAGGAACCAACTTCCTCAACAAGACTCCTAAAGTATAAGAAGTAAAATCAAAACTCAATAAATGGGATGGCATCAAATTAAAAAGCTTCTTCACAGCAAGAGAACCAATTAAGAGCACGAAGACAAAGCCAATAGAATGGTAGAATATCTTTGCTCCCTGCTCCTCAGATAGGGCATTAATATCCAGGATATACAAAGACATCAAAAAAAACTTAACATAAAAAACCCCGCAAATAACGCAATCAATAAATAGACAAAGGAACTAAACAAATGCTTATCAAAAGAAGAAATACAAACGGTCAACAAATATATGAAAAGATGTTCAACATCTCTTGCAATTAGAGAAATGCAAATTAAAACTATATTGAGATTTCATCTTACTCCACTCAGAATGGCAATTATCAGGAATACAGTTATCAATAAATGTTGGCAAGGATGTGGGAGAAAAGGTACACTCATGCATTTTTGATGGGACTGCAAATTGGGAGTTCAACCAGTCTGCAAAGCAATATGGTGAATGCTCAAAAAACCAGAAATGGAGCTACCATATGACCCAGCTATCCCACTCCTCAGAATCTATCCAAAGGATTTAAAATCAACATACTACCATGATGCAGCCATATCAATATTTATCACAGCACAATTCACAATAGCCAAGCTATGGAGCCAACCTAGGTGCCGTTCAACAGATGAATGAATAAAGAAATGTGGTATATATATACAAAATGGAGTATTGCTCAGCCATAAAAAAAGAATGACTTTATGGCATTTGCCAGCAAGTGGATGGAACTTGAAACTATCTTGCTGTGTGAAATAAGCCATCCCCAAAAGTCAAAGGTAGAAAGTTTTCTGTGATATGTAGAACCTAATCCAAAAGAAGGGGGAAGGATCAAAAAAAGAGAATAGAAGAAATATCAGTAGAGTACACAAAGGGTAATGAAGGGAAGAGAGGAGGGAGGTGATAAAGAAAGACAGTAGAATGAATCTGACCTAAATTTCCATGTACTTTTATATGAATATACCACAGTAAATCGATTGTGATGTCAATCCACAAGACACTAATTTTAAAAAACTGTAAGTAAATAGCAGAAAGATGAGTACAAGGAAAGAAGCAGGAGGAGAAAGGAGGAAGGGAAGGAGGAATACTGGGGACTGAATTAGAACAAATTATATTCTGTGTTTTTATAATTATGTCAAAATAAATTCTATTGTCATAAATAACTAAATAGAACCAATTAAAAATATTTGAGTGTGGGCTGGGGTTATGGCTCAGCGGTAGAGTGCTTGCCTAGCATGTGCAAGGTGTTGGGTTCAATCCTCAGCACCACATAAAAATAAATAAAATAAAGGTATTATATCCAACTACAACTAAAAATATATTGTAAAAAAATATTTGAGGGTGAGGAGGGGATACAGGGGCAGGAGACATGGTGGAATGAGATGGACATCATTACCCTAAGTACATGTATGATTACACATATGATGCGACACTACATCACGTAAAACCAGAGAAATGAAAAGCTGTGCTGCAATTGTGTACAATAAATCAAAATGCATTCTGCTGTCATATATATCTAATTAAAATAAATAAATTAATGAAAAATTTGAAAAGCAGAAGATACATAAATGACCAATAAGTATATGAAAAATGTTTACCATTTCCAGTTGTCAGAAAAATGCATAGTCAAGCCACAGTGAGGGATTACTTCAACTTACTTGAATGGCGAAAGTTAAAAAGACTAACAGTGTCAAGTGTTGGTAAGGATGGCAAGCAGCTGGAATCCTTGGATGTTGATGATGGGAATGCAGATTAGAAAACAATATGGTAATGTCTATAAGATGAATATAATTTTGCCATGCAACTTAGCAATCCAAGACACAAATTCTTGGTGTCTGTTGAGGAGCTATGAAATGTCCATACATGCTTTTATGTGCATGTTCTCATTAGTCTCATTAGTACTATTCATAGTATTTCCAACCAGACACAACCTGATCGAGGTGTATCTGTGTTATGGAATACTACTCAACAATAACAAGAACAAAATATTAATACATAAAAATATCTGTTGACTTTAAGAAAACTTTGAAAAGTCAAACTACAGTAAAGAGGTCAAACTCCAAAGACTAAAGGCTGCCTGAATCATTTAATGAAATTTTATAATTGGTAAAAACTAGTGATAGGAAGAAAATCAATGACTCCCTAACCTTGGAGTTGGTTGACTGCATTAACTACAAAGGAGTCCCAGAAAAACTTGCCAGTATGGTGGTGATGTTTTTTAAGTAATGAAGGTGGGCTGGGATTGTGGCTCAGCGGTAGAGCACTTGCCTAGCATTCGCGGGGGCCCTATGTTCGATCCTCAGCACCACATAAAAATAAATGAATGGAATAAAGGTATAAAAAAAGTAATGAAGGTAACAAGGTTTATGCAGTTACAAAACTTAATCACTCTACAGTTATATGACCCATAAATTATTGTAATTAATTTGTTAAAAAAAGTATAAATTGTACTGTAATAAAGTAAAAATGTTTAAAAAACAAAAATTAATGCATTTTATTTTTAGGAATAGTTTTGGATTCATAGCAAAACAGCAGAAGTTTAGAGTTCTCACATACTTGTTCCCATGTATGTAAACCCCTTTCACTGTCAACATCTTGCACAACAGCAATATGACTGTTATAATTAGTACTCTGAGATATCATTATTATCTAAAGTTCATAGTTTACCTTAAGGTTCATTCTTAGTGTATGTTCTCTTGGTTTTGACAAATGTATAACATGTGTTCGCCATACAGCATCATACAGAATAGTTTGCCCTAAAAAATCTTCTATATATCTATTCAACCCTACCTTCTCCAACCCTTCTTCAACCATTAATATTTTTATTGTCTCCATAGTTTTGCCTTTTCAAGAATATCATATAGTTGGAATCAAATATTATAAAGCCTTCTCAGATTGGCTTCACCAGCCAAAATGATTTAAGTTTCCTCTCTGCGTTTTCATCATGTGACACCTCATTTATTTTTCATGCTAATCAGTATTCCATTGTCTGGATATCCCACAGTTTATTTGTATATTCATCTACTGAAAGACATTTTGTTTGCTTACAAGTTTTTGGAAATTATGAATAAAGTTGCTATCAACGTCCATGTGAAGGTTTTTGTGTGGATCTAAGTTTTCAATTCATTTGGGTAAATACTAAAGAGCATGGTTGCAGGATCATATGGAAGAATATGTTTAATTTTGAAAAAATTATAAAAATGTTTTCCAAAGTGTATCATTTTGTATTCCCACCAATAATGAATAAGAGTTCCTTTTGCTCTACATCCTCACCAGTATTTGGTATTGCCTATAATTTGAATTTGGGTAATTTTAAAAAAATGTTTGTAGCAGTAACTCATTGTTGTTAATTAATATAAAATTCCCTAGTGACATAAGATTTTTATGACAAATAACATTCAATATACTTATTGCCATTATATATCTCCTTTTATTCAAGTCTTTTGCCCATTTTCTCACTGTGCTTTTAATTTTCATGTTGTTGAGTTTTAAGGGTTCTTTGTATATTTTGGACAACAACCCATTAGCAGATGTTTCTTTTGCAAATATTTTTCTCCAATTTGTAGCTTTCTTATTCTCTTGACATTTTCTTCACAGACCAGAAGTTTATGATTTTAATAAAATTCAGCTATCAGTTATTTCTTTCATGGATTATGCATCTGGTGTTGTACTCCCAAATTTATCATGATACCCAAGGTCTAGATTTTCTCCTATGCTATTATTCTAGAAGTTTTATGGTTTTTGCATTTTATATTTAGTTCTATAACCCATTTTAATTCTTATAAAAGGGTGTAAAGTCTCTGTCCAGGTACATGTTTTTCTTTTTCCATGTGGATATTCAGTCATTCTAACTTTCCTGCATCATACTGCTTTTTTCCTTTGTCAAAAAGATCTGCTGCTATGTTTATGTAGATTTATTTCTGGGCTATTTTGTTTCACTTATCTACTGTCTGTTCTTTCACCAAATTCACACTGTCTTGATTACTGTGGTGTTTAAGACAGGTTTTTCACTCCTGCAACCAAAGGACCTGACAAGAATAATTTTATTTATTTATTTATTTATATTTATTTTTTATTCTAATTTGTTACATATGACAGCAGAATGCATTACAATTCATATTACACATATAGAGCACAATTTTTCACATCTCTGGTTGTATACAAAGTATATTCACACCATTCGTGTCTTCATCCATGTTCTTAGGGTAATAATTTTAGAGCAGGAAAGTTTATTTGGTATTCACTGTTTCAGAGGCTTTAGTCCATAGATAGCTGGCTCCATTATTCTGGGCCCCAGGTATGGCACAACATTGTAGTAGAAAAGTATGGTAGATGAAAGCAGCTCAGGACATGGCACCAGGAAGCAGACAGAGATTCCCTTCACTACTGACAAAATATATACCCCAAAGGCACACCTCCAAAGACCCATCTTCTTTAGCCATACCCTACCTGACTACAGTAAACACACAGTTAACCCTTATCAGTGGATTAACTCACTGATTAAGTTAAAGCTCTCAAAACCCAATCATTTTACCTCTAAACTTTCTTGCATTGCCTCACACATGAGTTTTTGGAGGATACCTAGTATCAAAACCATAACATGGTTTTATAGTAAGTCTTAAAGATGGGTAGTGTTAGCTCTCTGACTTTTTTCTTCAACATTGAATTAGTTAATTCTGGGTATTTTTCCTCTCTATATGAACTTGAATATTTTTTTTAATATCCACAAAATAACCTGCTCAGATTTTTGACTGAAATTGCACTGAATCTATAGATCATGCTGGGGAAAACTAACCTCTTGATAATGTTGAGTCTTCCTATCCACAAACATTAAATATGTCTCTTTTTATTTATTTCTTCTTTGCTATCTTTTATCTGAATTTTCTAGTTTTCCTCATATAGACCTTATATTTTTTTTAGATTTATACCTCATTATTTAATTTTTAGGGGGCAAATGTAAATCATAATGTACTTTTATTTTCAAATCCCACTTGTTTATTGCTAAGTAGAAAAAAGCATTTAATTCTGTATGTTAACTTTTTACAACCTTACTATAATTGCTTATTTGTTTCAGGAGGATTTCTGTAAATCCTTCAAATTGTCTTTTTTCCTTTCCGAACTATATACCTTTTATTTCCTTTTCTCTTCTTATTGCACTAGATAGGACCTTCTTCAGTATGATGCTAAAAAGCACTAATGAGAAAAGATGTCTTTGCTTTGTTGCTGATCTTAGGGGAAAAACTTAGAGTTCCTTTACCAGTAAGTATAATGTTAGTGAAGTATGATGTTCTTTATCAAGGTGAGGAATTTTCTCTCTGATCACAGTTTGCTAAGAATTTCATGAATGGGTGTTAAATTCTGTCAAATGCTTTTTCCTCCATCTACAGAAAAGATCATGTGATTTTTTTCCGATGTAATGAATTACATTAATTTCAACTGTTGAACCAATTTGGCATACTTGGGGTCAATCCTACTTAGTTTGTTGTATGTAGTCTTTTTTTAGGTATTGTTCAATTTGCTAATATTTTGTTGAATGTTTGGGTCTATGTTCATGAGAAATATTGTTCTGTAATTTTCTTTTCTTGTAATGCCTTCATCTGATTTTGGCATTAGATTTTGGTCTATAATAACCTCATAGAATGAGTTAGGAAATACACACACACACACACTCACATACACACATACACACACCTATATCCATTCCCTCTTGTGTGAATTTTGGCAGAGTGTATCTATCAAGAAATTGGTCCATTTCATCTACATTGTCAAATTTAGGGACATGTAGTTGTTCATAATATTCCTTCACTACTTTTTTTAAAAAATATTGTTTTAGTTGTTGATAGACCTTTATTTTATTCATTTATTTATATACGGTGCTGAGAATTGAACCCAGTGCCTCACACATGCAAGGCAAATGCTCTACCACTAAGCCACAACCTCAGCCCCTCCTTCACTTCTCTTTAATGATCACAGGCTCCATAGTGATGTCTCCTCAATCATTTCTGATATTGGTAATTTGTATAATCCTTTTCTTTGTCCTAGTTAGCTTTGCTAAAAACATTAATTATATTGATTTTTTGAAATGGTTTTTGATTTTGGTTTATTTTCTCTATTCATTTCCTGTTTTCGATTTCACAGATTTTTTTACTTTAATTTTATTATTTCTTTTCTTCTGCTTACTTCAAATCTAATCTTCTTTTTCTAGTTTTCTAAGGGGGAAGCTTTGAATATTGATTTAGACTTTGCTACTTTTCCAATTCATGCATTCAATGCCATAAAGTTCCTTCTAAGCACTGCTTTTCCTATATATTACAAATTTTAGTAAACTGTATTTTCATTCAGTTCAAAATATCTTGAAATTTATTTGGTGATTTCTTCTTTGATCTATGTGCTATTTAGAAGCAAAACACTGTCTCAAAAATTTAAAAAAAAATAAATTACAAAGAAATAAAATGGCTGGAGTGTATAATAAAGCACCCTGAGGTTTTTACCCCCTGTAAAAATAATATGAACAATGAAAGTTTTTATTTTGTTTTCACTTATTCATTCTTGATGCTCTTCCTTTCTTTACATAGATCTAAGTTCTGACCTATATCATTTTCCTTCTCTCTGAAGAACATCTTTTAACATTTCTTGCAAGGAAGGCCTACTGGCAATGAATTTGTTCAATTTTGTTTGAGAAGGTATTTCTTTTACACTTTTAAAAGATAAATTTGTAGGATATAGCATTCTATGCTGAATTCTCTCTTTCAATACTTTAAATATTTTACTTCATTCTCTTCTTGCATGGTTTCTAAGAGGTCTGTAATTTATATCTTTGCTTCTATATGGATAAGGTGGGTTTCCCCCCCTATGGCTTCTTTCAAGATCTTTTTCTTTATCTTTGGTTTTCTAAGTTTCAATATGATATGACTAGTGTTGTTTTTTGTACATTTATTCTGCTCAGTTTGCTCTGAGCTTCCTGGATCTTGGGGTTTGGTATCTGATATTAATCTTGGGGAAATTCTCAATCATTGTTGTTTCAAATACCAGGGTAGATCCTGCTTCTCCTTTCACTATCTTTATTTTATTATGCGTACATGACATATTTTGTAGCTGTCCTAGAGCTCTAGGATGTTATGAACTGTTTTTCCCCCAATCTCTTTTCTCTTTGCTTTTCAGTTTTTGAAGTCTTTTTTGTCGAATCTTCAAGCTCACAATTCTTTCTTTGGTTGTGTCAAGTCTACTATGAGCCCACCAAGGATATTCTTCATTTTGGTTATAGTGTTTTCAATCTTTGGCATTTATTTACTATTATTTCTTAGAATTTTCACTTCTCTGCTATCAGTAGCCATCAGTTCTTTCATGTTGTCTACTTTTTGTGCATTGAAGCCATTAGAATATTACTCATTTTTATTTTAAAAGATTCTTGTTCTGATAATTCTAACATTTTTGCCATAGCTGACTATGATTGTGATATTTTTTCAGTCTCTTCAAACTGTGTTTTTTTTTTTACTTTTAGTATATCTTGTAATTTTTTGTTGAAAGAAGAACATGCTATGAAAACATCATAAATCAGCCTTTTCTAATGTAATGATAAGTTGTGGGAGAGGGGAAACATTCTGTAGTCCTAAGATAATAGGACTTTTGGTGCATCTGTAACCCTGGACTGTGAACTTCACCAGTTCTTCTTGTTTGGTTTTCTTTCTCCCCTTAGGTAGGGTAGAAAGGCTGGAGCGGGGCAGGTAGAATTGGGCATTTCCCATCCCCCAGGTTGGTTAAGCCAGAAGCACGAGGGAATTTCACTCCATTATTCACTATGAAGACCTGGTAGAGAGTTTCTAGAGATAAAACTCACAAAAATAGGGGAAACCTATGACTGGGTTTTACTGACGTTTTTAACTATCAGATTTGTCCACATTGAGCCTCCAGAAATTCATAAATACAGTTTAGGTTTTCCTATCTGGCAATGGTTCCCATTGGTTTATGCTTGTGGGTTTATATTCTGGAAGGCTGTCTCTCAATGCTTGATAAAGCAGTTTGCCTTGTGACTTCACTTTTTTGACAGACCTAAGAAAGCTGAAAATCTTTTAGTTTGTTCAGTTTTTTTTACTTGTTAGGACAGAGTGGCAATTTCTAAGATTTCAAGATACTTACATGGTAGATCTGAAAGTAGAAATTCTGCAACTGATTTTTTGTTTTGTTTTATTTTATTTTGTTTTAGATGTAGTTAGACACAATACCTTGATTTTATTTTTATGTGGTGCTGAGGATCGAACCCAGTGTCCCCGCACGTGCTTGGCAAGTGCTCTACTGATGAGCCACAATCCCAGCCCCTCTGCAACTGATTTTTAATAATTTTGTATAATACTGGACCTCTAAGCAGCATTCAACATTGTTGACCACTTCCCTTTTGGGGCCTGAAATGCTCTGCTTTCTTGATTTCTATGACACCATATTCTGTTTATTTTCTTCCTTCTCTGGCCATTCTTCTTATCTATTTGTGGAGTTTTCTATGATTAATCCTGGACCTCCATTCTCTTCCTTACTCTAGATATTCCTTCCCAGGTGACTGCATACATTTCCATGATTTTAGAAATTATCTATAAAATAGTACATCTCTTATGTTTTTTCCTGTCCTACAGATTGACAGCCAGTAGCCTTCCATTTTCAAGTATCCTCAGACTTCCTATTTTTCCTATCACATTAAACAGCACCTTTATCTACCAAAGCTGCTCAAGGTTTTTCTTAAAACCTCTCAGTCCTTCATTCAGTATATCAATCCATCAATTCTACAGGTAAAAAATTATCTTGAATCTTTGCATATATCCCATCTCTCTTATAAAATCCTCCAATCAAAACCACCACAATCTCTCACCAATATGCTTTTAACTTCTTACAAATGGGTCTTCCTTCTAGCACCTTTGCTCTTTTTAAATTTGCACTCTGATCTATGCAATGGTTGGTATAGTATAATGGAAAGAGTACAGGTTTTATATCAGGAAGATTTGCTACAAAACTCCTTGAAAAAATTAATATAAATCCAAAACTCAGTTTTCTCAGCTATACAATATGTATAACAAAATAAATAAAAAACTACTTACCTTACCAGACTGATAAAACGAAAATATAAAACTAGTGAAAAGTCACTCAAAGTTCTTACTACATACAAAATAAAGCCCAAATTCTTCCCCTAATACCCTTAAATTCCAATCTAACATCCTGGCTTACAAATAATTTTCAGCAGAAAACATTAATATGCCTTATTTTTAACTTAATCACGAATGGACATCCAAATAGTAAAAGGAAATTTTGGGAAAAAAGCAAAATACATTTTAATTTTCTTTTACTAAACTTATATAGAGTACATATTCATTTATATATTACATAGGTTTTTCACAATATTAAATAATCTAATTGTTAAACTCCAAAAAATGCTTTTGATATTGCCTTAAATAGCTGAAGTACATTTCCTATAAAAGTGTTACTTAAAAAAATTATGATTTAAGTAGTTATTCTACTTCAATACTTGCTTTCTTCTTTGTTTTTTCAGGAGTTGAAGGGCAAGTTTTTTCAGCAAGTAAAACCTCACAAGCTGTATTATCTGTAAATAAATACACAGTTTAATACTCTATTTAACCATTAACTTTTTTTTCTTTACTCCTATTTTCTCTTCTGCCATTAACTTTAAATATGGAGGACAGAGACTTCAAATTAAAAACAAACTAAGAAAAAAGCCTTTGATTTTAATTACTGTGCCTTTGTAATAATTTAAGAAGAAAAACTTACTGTATGTTGAATAGTCTGATTTGCCTCAGGAGAAGATAATCATACAAATATCATTATCTCAAGAGCTCTAGGTTTCATAGCAGTAAACAATGTATAGGAGATTTTCCTTTCAGTTAGTGACAAACGTGTATGTAATTAAAATTCTTCATTCATTGTTGTACCATGTTCACCTGACTGTATTTTCAGGGTCCCCTTTTCTATTGCAATTTTTCTATAAGTATTTATTTATTTAGACAGGATCTTGCTGTGTTGCCCAGTCTGGTCTTGAACTCCTGGGCTCAAGGGTTTTTCCTGTCTTAGCTTTATGAGCAGCTGGGATTAAGGGTATATATCAGTATTTAAAACAAACTCAAGTCTTGCTTATCTTTTTTTTTTAAATATTTTTTAGTTGTTGATGTACCTTTTTTTTTCATATATTTATATGTGGTGCTGAGGATCAAACTCAGTGCCTCACAAATGCCAGCAAGTGCTCTGCCACTGAGCTACAAGCTCAGCCCCAAGTCTTGCTTATCTTATCAAAAACTTTCCCTGTATCCCATATCCTATGTCCCACTAAGAGCAGAAACCTTTCCTGTCACTGGCCCTCAATACAAACAGGTATGAACTTGTCCCTTCTCTGGCCCTCTTGATGGCTTTTCTTCAGTCTTCCCTTTTCCTTACTCTCCAGACTCAACCCCAAACAACTATATATATTGAATGTCTACCTATAACATCCCAATTTTAACTACCATATGTACTTAATATAGCATATTATCTTTCTTTATAATTTACAGCATAAATTTGATTTAAGGCACCAAAAGATTTGTCTTTAGATTATTCCAGTAGCTTTCCAATTCACCTCCCTCTGTAGTCAGTCCATTGTCTTCCATGTATACCTAAAATACAACTTATTATCATTTGTTTAAAACTCTCCAAAGTTTTTCCACTATCCTTAAGTTAAAATGCAAACTCCTTAATTTGCCATACAAAGTTTTTCTTTTTTGTGCTTTATATATTGCTTACATATTCCTCAGCTCATCACAGAGACTAACAATGTTGCCAAAAAAAAAAAAAAAAAAAAAAAAAANTCTTAAACTTAAAGTAAGTGGAATTACAAAAGTAATCAAAAGATTAAATAAAGTGAGAATTGAGGACTGAGAATTGTCACATCCCTAATCTGGTCCCAATTTGAGCAAATTAGCCAAAAACCTGGGAGTGATCCTCAACACTCCCTTTCGTTACTTTTCTATCTATCCAATTGTAAAATCCTGGCACCAGTTTTATCTCTCATAAAACTCTCAAACCCACCTACTTCTTTTTACCATGGGTGATGAAGATGGCATGAATGATTAGCCACCAGACTTGCTGGATTTGGGAAATAAAGATGTAGAATTACACATACGTACATATTTGTGCCAATATTCTTTCATGCAACATATGTGAGTAAGCTAACAGATCAAATTTAATATGTCTAAAACAAGCTCTCTTCATCATTCTCCCAACTTACTCTGCCCTATATTGATTCCATCTCAATAAATAGTAACACCATTCATGTAGTGGCTAGTTGCTCAAGCCAAGAATTTAATATTTACCTTATACTTCTATTTTTCTCTCTTACCTAATATCCAGATTAATCATAAAATCCTGGCACATCTGTTTTTAGAATAGATTTCAAATGATTACTACCACTATATTGGTATGAGACTATTATCTGACCAGGGCAATAGTTTAACAAGCTCTCTTTGTTTACATTCTTCCCCTTTGCCTGTTCTCTATGTGGTAGCCAGAGTGATAATTCTAACATATGTCTAAGTATTTAGAACATCGAATAATAATACCACTTTAAACATCAAGACCATAGAAACATTGAACATAGGTGCATAGGACCCAAAGGCTGTTGGAAACTTGGGAGTTTTTTCAGCTTGGAGTTTTCTCCCCTGAGGAGGTGGTTTTAACAGTTAGATCAGTGAGAAATAGCAGTCTTCCAGATATTTAGATTATTTCTCACCTCACCACAAGATATATGAATACCCTAGAATGGTGGTGTACAATGTGGTAGGCACCAGTCTCATGAGGCTATTTAAATTTAAACTAATTAAAATGAGATGTGACTTAAAATTAAAAATTAAAATATATACCTGATTACATCCTCCCGTTGCACTAATATGGTTTAACACACATTCACAATAAAATCCTTAGTCTTTATCACAGCATGTGAGATTTTACATTATACTACTTGACTAATTCTCTGACCACAATTTTAACCATTCATCTTCTTACTCTACTTCTGCCACATTAATCTCTTTCTTCTTCCTCAAGCATGCCAAGCACATCCCACATCTCATGGTCTTTTTGCCCCTAGATTTGCACATGGCCCACTTTCTTACTTTATTTAGCTCTGCATAAATGCTACTCCCACAAATAGGCCTATCCTGATTACCTAAAATAGCACACTAGTTACTTTCTTTACCCTGACTTATTTTTACTTATTACTCTACTTATACCTGATGATATAAATTTATTAGTTTATCTTTTTTTTTATATTTCTCCCACCACTATACATGAACTCTGTTTGGGCAAGAACCTTGTCATGTTTCCCAGCAGCTAAAATAGTTTGTGTCACATTGTAGGTACTTAATATTTGCTGAGGGAACTGAATGGTGAGTTGAGATGCCTCTGAAACAACCAAGAGGATATATCCAGAAAGCAGCTGCATAAAAGGGTCTGAACCTCAGAGGAGAGTTAGGCTGAGGGAACACTTAGAAAGCCTGCCTATAGGCCAGAATGTCTATACTTACACATCATGTGGTAGGTTAAAAAGAGATGGAGGTAGCTATGAAAATTTTCCATACTTAAAGACTAACAGCAATAGATAAGATTGCAAAGGAGCCTCAGCAGGAGTTGCCTAGGAAGTAATTTTTTGTTTGTCTCTGTTACTAGACTACAGGTTCTTGGGAGCAGGAATACAATAATTTCTCAATTTTCTAACACTTAATAAAGAGCCGTTAAAGAAATGAAACATATTTGGATTTGTTGAATTAAGGAATGTGTAAAAAATGTCTATGAAGCAAGACATGATTTATTTAATTGCAAATTTCAAGTTAATCAACACTTAAAAGTAAATACAAAAGCATACATTATTCCAGAATCACTACTCTGCCTTATCCCCATGCTTTATAAACAATATTTTCTACTGCCAAAGCAATATATTTGATTTGCCAAGACCAAGGAAAAATCATGGTTGTATCGGTATCTATCATTTTCCCTTTCATTACTTCTATTATTCACACATCCCCTTACACTTAAATCTATAAAACAAAGTCTCTTTTTTTAAATGTATTTTTAGTTATTGATTGACCTTTATTTTTATTTATTTATATGCAGTGCAGAGAATTGAACCCAGTTCCTCACACATGACAGGCAAGCACTCTGCCACTGAGCCACAACCCCAGCCCAACAAAGTCTCTTAATATTTACCCTTACTATTACTCCTTTCAGGATCTGTACTTTTACAAGTTTAGTTTTTATTACTAGACTAATTTTGCTAACAACAGAAATGATCTTAATCATTTTTATACTTAGAATATAAATTTTAAATATGAGAGAAAACTTACTAAAATCAATATCCTTTTCTCTTTTACACTTCCACAAATGACATTGTCCTCAGTTCTAGCTAAATATTCCTAAAATGATGACTGGCATTTAGTAAATTCTCATTAAAACAACTTCTTAAAGTGAACACTATACAAATAAAAATATATTTTTAGTCCATACAAGAACTTATATCCATCAAAAGTACAACCAGCATTTCTTATACGCATACTCTCAATGAGACACAATAAAACTTGTGACAGGAAAAAATTATAATACAAACCTAATATATAGCAGAAGTTAATAGGATGTAAATGTCATGCTATGTTTATTCTAATAATAAAATAAATAACAAAGTGCCAATAATGCAAGACACTTTGTTGATCCCATTATTTTTCAATCATCTCATATAACCACAATATATCAGTTTTCTTATTGTCCTTTTTTAGTACTGAAATTTACATGGGCAGGGAAAGTATGTCACTTCCCACTAGTATGCATAATAATGCCTTAGAGGACATAATCAGTAAATATTTATTAAATGAATAAATGATGGGTGTTGTAGGGATAGTCAAGACCCTACATATCTTTATTTCTTAAATACAATCATGCTAAAAAGCCCTCAATTTCCTGGGGTAACTATTTTGTTAGTATAAGTTATACTGTAACAAAATAGAAGACATATGAAAATAATTCATTTCACTATTACCTGATTTTGAATTTGAAGTAAACTTTGGTTTTGGAGAAATACATTGGTATGCTAATGTCATCACTCTGTAATAAGAACAAATTAATAGTATTTTCTTATCATTCAGTAACTTTGAAGACTCCTCAGATATTACTTAAAATAAAGACGTTCATATGTAATTAATTATTTTGTAGAAAAAATAAAATTGGTTAGAAAAAAATATCATCACATCTATAGGAACAAATAATTTCATAAGAAAAGACAACATGTTTATACATTTATCAGTGTGAGGACAATTAATTGTGTTTGAAATCAGACAGAACTGGGTTTTGCTACCTATAATTGTGTGGCCTTGAGAAAGCTGCTTAACCTGTCTTAAGTCTTGTTTACCTCATCTATGCAAAAGGGATATCAATCCTGTTTCCCAGGATTCTTATGGTTAGGATTTCAAATATGATAAATCCTTTTCTCTTTTCTATTTCCACAAATAAGACCATGCTTAATTCTAACTAAACATGTAGAAGACTAGCCATTATAAGAGGAGTATAAAAACATCAACAATGGATTCCTACTAAGAAAGTTGAAAACCAAATTCAAGAAGATAATTTTCTAAACTCCTACTATCAGTTAACTGAAAAGTTAAATTCATCAGAAAATAATCTTATTCTTTTTAAAAAATTTTTTAGTTGTAGATGGACACAATATCTTTCTTTCTTTATTTATTTTTATGTGATGCTGAGGATCAAACCCAGTGCTTCACACCTGCAAGGCAAGCACTCTACCACTGAGCTACAGCCATAGCCCCCTCTTATTCCCCTCTTATTTCCCTTTAAGCTCATTCTCAGCTCTGAATGAACTATCAAGTAGATTTTTTATACTAATACTTTTAGGGTATTTTCTTGTAAAAAACACTTTTTTAAGGTAATTTAAAAAAAAAAAAATACAACATCACACTCAGAACATGCAGTGGAGAAAGCAACATGGTTGGTTTCTTTTTCTTTCCCCTCTGCTTTTTTGGTTCTTCTGGCATTGAATTAGAAGAAAAGAGCTGTAGAAAGGGTTTGTTGCTCTTGACTGATACTGTTATAAAATGCCATTGGTATCCTTTGGGTGTGAGAGATAACCAAATGCTGATTCTTTCCAACTTTTAAGTATTTCAAGGGGTTTGTAGGAGAATTCCCTACCAATGGGGCTTTTACACTTGTTGCTGTTTCTGATCTCAGTTTTTTCCTTTGATGACAGACCAGTCAGCCTCTTTAGATTGAGGTTGTTACCTTACCCTTTGCATTAAGGCATACTGGACATGATCTCTTTCAAAGAGGTCCAAAATTGGCTCCCTTCTTTAGAATTCATGTCTGACCTATAGGTATTGTGCACAAATCTTTGTTGTGACAAACTCTGAAAGTACCTCTAACTTCCTATTCTTCCATTTCAAAGAATCTAACTCTTGCCTTTAGATTTTTCAGGTGTGAGTCAGCAACTAAATTCCAAGGGATATAGTTGACTGTTCTAAATGGTCCTCTTGAAGCTTCTTACTTGTGTTGAGATGAGGAAAAAAATCTGCACACTCCTTGTACATGACACAAATAACTAGTATTAAAGAAACAGGCATTCTTGAGGTCTTTTCTGACTTTTAACTCTTATGGCTTATTTATTTTTGTTCTAACTCCCTTTCCTCTATATATCTCCTATAAAAAACTAATTTATTTGATCATTTTTTTACAGCTTTATTGAGATATAATTCATACATAATACAATTCACTAATTTAATGTGTAAACTTCAATAGTTTTTAGAATATGCATAGTGTTATGTATCTATCATAATCACAACCAATTTTTGATCATTTTCATCACCCCCAAACAAAACATTATACCTATTTCCATTAGCAGTTAATCACCATTTCTTTCCAAACCTCTGAGCTTTAGGCAATTACTAACCAGCTTTCTGTCTGCATTTATTTGTGTATTATAGACACCTCAGATGAATATAATCATAAAATATGTGGTCTTGTGTGACTGTCTTTTTTCATTTAGCATAATAATTTCAGGGTTGATTCATGTTGAGGCCTACACCAGTATTTCATTCATTTTTATTGCTGAACAATATTTCATTATATGTATATACCATATAATATTTACTCATTCATAAGTAAATCAACAGCTGGGCTGTTTCTACTTTTTTGGGAATTAAATAAAGTTGCTATGAACATTCATGTGTAAGTTTTTGTGTAGACATATGTTTTTATTTCTCTTAGGTTTGTGTATCTAGAAGTAGATTGCTGAATCATATGGTAACTACATGTTTAACATTTTGAGAAACTGCCAAATTTTTTCAAAGCTGCTTCACTATTTTAAATTCCTACCAGCAATGTCTGAGGAAGAATACATTTCAATTTCTCCACATCCAATAATTCCATCTGTTATCGCCTGTCTTTTTTTATATTTATTTTTTAGTTGTAGGTGTACACAATATCTTTATTTCATTTTTAAGTGGTGCTGAGGTTTGAACCCAGTGTCTCATGTGAGCTAGGCAAGCACTCTACCCCTGAGCCACAATCACAGCCCCGACAATCTATCTTTTTGATTTTAGCTTTCTTAGAAAGTGTGAAGTGGTATCTTGTAGTTTTGGTTTTCATTTCCCTAATGGTTAATGATACTGAACATTTTTTCATGTTCAGATCCTTTGTCCATTGTTAAACCGGCTTATTTGTCCTTTTATTGTTATATGAATTCTTTATATATTATGGATATAAGTCCATTATCAGATATAGAATCTGAAAACATTTTCTCCCATTCTGTGGTTTGTCTTTTTCATCTACCTGATGGTGTCTCCTATCTTTGTTTTTAAACTTACATGAATTTTCTGTAAGTTCTTTCAAATTCTTTGAGGGTTAACACATTTTAAAAATTTCATAATGTGCTACAGTCCTACTGAAAATTGGTCAGAGGCTGTCAACACATTCAGGATAAAATAAAAAAATCCCAGGCCTTAAGGTCATACATGATCCAGACTGTGACCACCTCCTTCAATCTACATCTTGTCTCTCTCATGAAGCACCCTCTACCATTTAGTCCACATGCCACAAATAAAACTCTTTCTCTACTAATATGCCTGTCCTCAGTGTTCCCTGTCTTAATAATTGGTAACTCCATTCTTTTCTTTTTTCCTTGAAGGAGCTCCCAAAGCAAGAAATATTGACATCATTTTTTGAATAACAATAGTAATTGCATCTGGTACAGACTTGTTTGAATTAAATCCTAATAGATATAATGTTTTTAAGTCCATTACATGCATAATTCATCATTATTTGTTCCCAGGAGTCAACAAAAGTCAATCTTTTCTTAAGCTTTAACAAAGCTACAGTGTGTATTTTGTGAAAATTCCTAAGGCAATACTGAACACTACACTGGGATGGCAGGTCTTTTTGGTAATTTACAATGAACAGATTATTTTTCAGACTACTAAGAATATAAAGAATTATAAGTCTAAATCAATTTAGTAAAAATGATACAATTATTTGTAATCCATAGTATTGATTATTTTCCCACAATAGGGCATTTCAATTTAGCAAAGAAAATGTGCCTTGCCACCATAAACATACTTTGGAGAAAAGATAGCCTCTTCAACAAATAGTGCTGGGAAAACTGGAAATCCATATGTAGCAGAATGAAACTGAACCCCTATTTCTCACCCTACACAAAAATCAACTCAAAGTGTGGATCAAAGACGTAGACATTGGACCAGAGACCCTGTGCCTACTAGAAGAAAATGTAGGCCCAACTCTCTCTTCATCATGTTGGCTTAGGAACCGACTTCCTCAACAAGACTCCTAAAGTACAAGAAGTAAAATCAAGAATCAATAAATGCGATAGTATCAAACTAAAAAGCTCTTCACAACAAAGGAAACAATCAAGAATGTGGAGAGCCTACAGAATGGGAGAAATTGTTTATCACCTGTACCTCAGAGCATTAATCTCCAGGATATACAAAGAACTCAAAAAATTTCACACACACACACACAAAAAAAAAAAACCACCCAAATAACCCAATCAATAAAGGGGAAAAATAACTGAACAGGCACTTCACAGAAGAAGAAATATGAATGGCCAACAAATATATGAAAAAATGTTCAACATTTCTTTGCAATTAGAGAAATGCAAATTAAAACTACACTGAGACTGCCATTTCACTCCAATCAGAATGGCAATTATCCAAGGATACAAGTAACAATGAATGTTGGTGAGGATGTGGGGAAAAATGTTACTCATATATTGCTGGTGGGAATGCAAATTGGTGCAATCACTAGGGAAAGCAGTATGGAGATTTCTTAAGAAATCTGGAATTGAACCACCATTTGACCCAGTTATTCCACTCCTTGGTATATATTCAAAGGACTTAAAATCAGCATATTACAGTGATTCACCACATCCATGTTTACAGCAGCTCAATTCATAATAGCTAAGCTATGGAACCAAACTAGACACCCTTCAAAAGATAAATGGATAAGAAAATGTGATACATATATACAACGGAATATTACTCAACCATAAAGAAGAATGAAATTATGGCATTTGCCTGTAATGGATGAAACTGGAAAATATCATGCTAAGTGAAATAAGGCAGTCCAAAAAAACCAAAGGCTGAATATTCTCTCTGATATGTGGATGTTGACACACAACAAGGTAGGTGGAGAACAGAAGTTCTTTGAATTATACAAAGGGGAATGAAGGGAAGGGAGGGGAAATGGAAATAAAAAAGAGTAAAATAAACTGGACACAACTTTTCTGTGTTCATATATGAATACACAATCACTGAAACTTCACCTCATGTTCAGCCACAAGAAAGGGATCCTAATTAGAATAAGTTATACTCCATGTATGTATAATATGTCAAAATACACTCTACTGTTATTTGTATCTAAAAATAACAAATAAAAAAACTTAATTGCAAAAAAAATGTGCTTTGCAGTCTTTTTTTCCTTAACTTTATTTTATTTATTTATTTTTATATGGTGCTGAGGATTGAACTCAGGGCCTCACACATGCTAGGCAAGCACTCTACTGCTGAGCCACAACCCAAGCCACAACCCAACCCTGCAGTCTTCTTGCTTTAAGAGCAAAAGAGAAATAATTTTGGAAATTGAGCAAGGACTAGAATAGAATGTCAACTTTATAATTTTGCAGAAAGCAAAACTAACAGAAAAACAAGGAAGGAAAGAACAAGATTGGAGTTATTACAATTAGTACATTAAAGCAAAATCAAATTTGCTTATTAATGGCAAATGTGAATAAATAAACACTTGACTAATTTCTACAAATGAAACTTAGACATGCTATTTGAGTTTAAACCAAATAACTTCAATGAGATAAAAAGTATATTAGAAGAGTTTTGCAAAATGCTATTTTATAGATCTATTAAGTTGAAATTGTGGAATCAGCTTAACTATATCTTCCCATACCTCACCATTCGGTCCACTACCAGATCTTGTTAGTTTCACTTTCAAAATACATTCAAAATCTAACCATAGGGCTTGAGCTGTGGCTCAGTGGTATCGAGTGCTTGCCTTGCATGTGTGAGGCCCTGGGTTCAATCCTCAGCACCACATAAAAATAAATAAAGATACTGTGCCTAAAAAAAAAAAAATCTAACCATAACTCACCACCTCTGCTCTTCTCATTCTAGTCCAACTCTAATATCCCTTGTTTAGATTAGTGCAATAGCCTCTTATCATCTCCCTAATTCCTTGCCTCCTCATAATCTATTTTGATTGACAGCAGCTAGAGCAATTCCTCTAAAACATGTCATCTTGTGTCATATTTCAAAGGTTTCCAAGTTCACTTCCGTTGACCTACAATGTAACAACAATAACTCACCTGGCCGCCTGCTGCTTCTCTTACTTCATTTTCTCTTTCCACTCCAGAAGCTCAGGCCTTCTTGTCTTAGGGCCCTCTTCTGGCTTTTCTTTCTCCTAGAATGTGCTTTCCCCAATTTACAATATCTCTTTCTTTAATATCCGCCCCAAAGCTGCCTTTTCAATGACAATTTCCCTGACCATACTATTTAAAATATCAAATTTCCACCTCAAAATTCCCTGGTCCCCATCTTGCTTTATTTTTCTCCATTATCATTCAATACAATATAACAGTATAAATCCATTTGCTTATTTGTTTATTGTCCATCTCTTTTAACTAGAATTAAAACCAAAAGTTTTTAATAAATTTTGTGTACTACTGTACGTCCAACAACTAGAACAATCCAGTTACTAATGAGGCCTCAACAAATACTGAATGAATGAACTTCTGAGTTTGTAGACTGACCAACATACTTGCCATATAACTGTTAGAATACAGGGGTTTAAAAAGCACAACTTTAGGGGCTAAGGTTGTGATTCAGTGGTAGAGCGCTTGCTTATTAGCATGTGTGAGGCACTGGGTTCAATCCTTAGCACCACATAAACAGCAAGTAAATAAAACAAAGTATAAAAAAAGAACAACTTTAAAATTTTTAGTTCTTACTTTTTTCTGTGGCATTTTTGATAGTTTTCTAAAGAGGTGTCTAGGAAAGAAAAAAGTCAATATTAGAAATATACATAAATTCTAAGACAAACCAGAAGCTAAAATTACTCTAGGTAAAAATACATATTTCTCCAACCACAGATAGATATAATGCAGTTTATTTTTTTATAATTATATTGTTTTTATACCTTCCAGTTAAATTAGATAAAAGTATTTTCAAATTATCAAAGTAAAACAAAAAATGTTACAAAATTCTATGAGATACAGGAATCATGTCACTTTGTATTGGGACAGTTTTTAAAAAATAATTTTGGTCTTTTTACATCTTAGGATTTTTACAATAATCCTATCAGTCAAATATACCATTTTATTATGCTAATTTTACATATAAGAAAATAATAACTGGCCAGGTTACAAAACTAACAGCTAGATACCTGAAATTTAAACTCTGGCTTCATGGTTCTTAGCCCCATATCAAATTCTAGAGATGCATTCTAATAGATTAATTAATCACAAGCCTGACTCTCAACCAACATATTACTGCCTCAACCAACATATTACTGTTCCTAGGAATATAATTAGTTAGTCTACAGATGTTAGAGAAGTTGCAGAATTTAAAAATAAGAACTTTTAAGGAGAGATGACACACTTCCTTGAGAGGGAGGTCCTCAACACATAGAGTGGTCATTTAATCATTCAGCATCTACTCTTTTTTTCCTGATTTTTCTTTTGATTGTCCAGCCATAGTCTATACCTTGCATCTTCCTGGCCAAAGTTACTGGGTCAGGGATAGGAATATATAACAATTTAAGTCAACGTGGAAGGGTTGGGGCTTCTGTTCAAACAGTCAGAAAAGAGAAGCACTTTTTTCATTGAATTTGAGGCTGTGAGCATATAAGTCTGGGGCTGGAAAGAATTGCTACATGAAGGGACTTGGCTGAGAGTATAACTAACACAAAGCAATCCTGAGCTAAGAGATGGAGAAGAATCTGGTTCTACTGATACATTTGAAATCCTGGATCAAACTGTATATACAATTAGATTTTTTGCATATTTTTATTTATTTAAAATTTGATTACATTTTCCACATCATTAGATTTACTACTGGGTTTTTCAGGTATATGTGGCAATAAATTCTCTTTTTAACTGAATATAGTTTGAGTTAGGGAATTTGTTTTTTCATCAGCAATGGACAAAAAACTCTATAACCAAAACACTTGCTAAAGTGACAGGTTGTTTCTTTGAATAATTTATATCAGCAAAGAAGTTGCCAAACTAAACAGAAGAAGAGGCTTTCAGTGTAATAAATACTGTCACCCAGGAAACTATAGACTTTCCCATAAGAACCCCTAACCCAGCATTTAGTTCTTACACTGATATTCTTCTACCTAGTGCAACTCTAACAACTGGGCTGACAACATCCATTCCTACTCCCCCCTCTCCATTTTTTTTTTCCATTTTCCCAATGGCTTCTACCACTACAGAAGTTAGAAAACTAAAATACTTAGTTTCAGCCTCCATAGTAGTAGGTAGATACTTGATCCAGTTCTGGCCAATAAGTCTGCGGGAGAATTTCTGGGATTGGTTTTGCTTGTCTGGAGATATGCATGGCTACTACTGCCCTTTCACATTCCTTTTGCCAGCAGCATGGCTGTAAAGCCTAGAGATTTAGTAGCTATCTTTATAACTATGGAGTAACAAGCTGACATACTTGGTAGCTGAAAGATATTAAGAGCCTAGCATCTTGATCCCATTAGTGAGTGGCTAAACAAGCACTGGACTGGTGTACAAGTAAACTCAATATAAACATTTTTTTTTGCATGGCAAAAAGTACCATAAACAAAAACTAGGAGAAAAGACTCACAAATTTATTGAAATATACCAATTTATTACCTGCATTTATACCACAGATAGAAGGTTAATATCCTTAATATATAAAGAACTGTTAAAACTGTGGCTAAGGGTTGAGTGTATGTCACTCAGTGGTAGAGCCCTTGCCTAGGATACTTGGGGCCCTAGATCCAGTAATGAATAAAAAATATTGATGATTAAGGATTAAAAAATGGTTAAAAATGGGGAAAATGAATGAAGAGAAAACTTATACATGAAAATTTTAAAACTCAAAATGGTCCTCAAACATGAAAAATTTTAAACTCACATAAAATCAGAAAAATGCAAATTTAAGTAACAGAGATATCACTTATACACATTCAGGTAGCATAATTTTAAAGTATGACAATACATCCTGTTGGCAAGTATATGAGAGACACACCCTTTCATACATTGCTAGTGGGAAAGCAACTGATATGACCTTTCTGAAGAAAAGTTTGGCAATATCCAACAAATCTATATATCCACTTATCTTTCAAACTTGCCATCTGCCTCTGGGCTAACAATAAGAAAATCCATATCATAGTTTATTCATCACAGCATTTTTGTGGTGGAAAAATGTTGGGAAAAAATTAAATACCCAATTCACAAGAGAGTGGTTAAAAAAAAAAAGGAATAGGCACACAGAGTACTATTGTGAGAAAGAGCTCTATAAACTGTTCTATAACCTTTAGGGAATGATTTCTAGTATAGACTGTTAAGTGGAAAATATAAAGTAAACAAGAGTACCTATATAGTTTAAATCCTTCATGTAAACAACAGCAATATGTAAAGAAATATACCAGTATTTACTTGTTTGTACAAAAGAAATACAGGAAGGATACACCAGAAACCAAACAGATTGATTACTTATAAGGAGCAAGTGTAAGTGGGTAAAAAGAAGAGAATGGGATAAGGGTGGCAAGGAGAAGTGATAAATTTCTAATAACTTTTTTTTAATACTGGAGATTCCCAGAAGCATCTCTGTGGAATTCTTACCAAAAATTGCATAACTTAATTACAATCATGAGAGAACATAAAGAAAAATCCAAAGTGAGGGAACTTCTACAAAATAACTAACCTAGTCAGTTATCTTCAAAACTATTCAGATTATGAAAAAACAAAAACAAACTATTCGGATTATGGAAGATTGAGAACTGTTACAAAATGCAGGAAACTAAGAAGAATTAATAAATGCAAAGGGGATCCTAATAAGGATCCTGAAACAGAGTAAGAGACGTCAGTGGAAAAACCAGTGAAATTTGAATAAGGTCTGTAATTTAGTCAATAGTTCTATATCAGTGTTAAAATCCTGGTTCTAATCATTGTACTACCATTATAATAAGATAACATAAGAGGCTGGGCACAGTGGCACATGACTGTCATATCAGTGGCTCAAGAGTCTGAGGCAGGAGGATTGCAAGTTCAAGGCCAGTCTCAGCAATTTAGCAAGGCCCTAAGAAACTTAGTGAGACCCTATCTCAAAAAAAAAAAAAAAAAAAAAAAAAAAGGCTGGGGATGTAAGTCAGTGGTAAAGTAAAAAAAAGAAAGGAAGAAAGATAGATAATACTAGGTGAGAGACATAGTGGAATCCCCGTACCATTTTTCTACAAATTATTCTGTAAGTCTGAAATTAGTTCAAAATAAAAAGTTATAAAAAGTAAACTCATGCATACTTATACTACTATTATTATTTGTAGCTAAAGTTAATCAAAATTGGTAAGTTCATCTTAGAAATATTCAGGAGGAAAAATATGCTGTTTTTCCAGTATAGCCGAGGGATTTTCACCCTGTAACATGAGATAAATGAATTTTAAAACTCACTCAGAATTGCAGAGAAGTCTGAAAATTGTGGCACCTTCTCTATTGTTACTGCTTTACTGGTATCCAGAAGAGTAGAGTTCTTGCATTGCTTTTGTTCTTTCATCTTGGGATACTCCCAATCTAAGAAAGCAGGGGTGAAATGATTAAAAACTTTCAATGACAGATGACAAAGTGGCAGGTTATTTCCCCTCCTCAAGTTAGAGCCCCACTCCACAACAAAGTCGGGTAATTAAAGGTTTTGGAAGAAATAGAACAAAAGACAATCCTTGACACCATCAAGATAAGAAATAATCTATGGTTTGTTGCAGTTCTCTGTCTTTGTCTTCCTTCCTAGATTTTTGCTCCACAAAGATTACTGATCTGAGAAACAGACAGCATACATGCAACCATCTGATTCTCATACTTTATGTATGTTATGCCTATATATCCCATTAAATATCATTTAACTAAGCAGCATACCTATACTGCTATTCCTTGATATCAGTTTTAAGCTCTCAATTGACTTCCCTTTATGGAGGAAAGAAGCTATTCTCCTCTTACAGTTCCCTGTTCCCACTGTTTCCATTGTCCATATACTGTCACATCTTACAGTTAGATCAAAATTCAATCTAAATATTATGATGGTAAAATATTACTAAAATGCTCTTTACTCTTGGGGTGTACCATGACCATCTTTTGTTTTCCCTAAAGTCAGTCTTTTTTCTCTCATTGCTTTAAGTTTCTGGGTGTTTTTCATCTACTTAATCTCAAACTCTTCCAAACTGTACAAATCCATTCCATTAATTTCATTCCCTGGTATTCTGAAGTTCATAATGCTGTGCCTTATTTCATAATGAGTACTAGCACACTGTAGTCCTTTTAATCCACAAACTAATGTTCTGTAGCTCTAGAAAATATTCTTGAGTTATTTCCTTGATATTTAATTATCTTCTCTCTGTGTTTTCATTAACTTTTTCTGGAACTCCTATTTATTTGAAGTTGGACTTCATATATGGTTCCTCCAACATTTTTTTCTTCCAAATTTCTATCTCTTTGTTTCCCCCTTTTCCCATTTCATTTTTTTTTATTTTTTAAAGTTGTAGATGGACATGATACCTTTATTTTATTTATTTATGTGGGTGCTGAGGAACAAACCCAGTGCTCCACGCATCCAAGGCAAGTGCTATACTACTGAGCCACAACCCCAGCCCCATTTCAATTCTTTTTTATGGGAAATCTATTCAACTTTATCTTTTAATCCTTTAACTCAGTTTTCCATTCTGTTATTGCATTTAATTACTGGCAATATTCTATTTTTATAGCATCCTATTCTTATTTAATGAACACAACAAATTAGGGAAAGTCTTTCATCAATGACAACTTTAAAAAATATTTTCTTCTTATTATTTTTATTTCTGCTTGGCTCCCTTATACAATCTACTTTCTTGGCAAATTTTTAAATATTGTTCACTATAGGCACAGTGTTATATACAAGATATTATGATGGTAAAAAAATTTCTATTCAACTTAATACCTCTTGAATAGAAACTCCTCATTTTCCTCTCCTACACCTCCTATCAAGCACCATTCTGCTCTCTGCTTCTATGATTTTATCTAGCTTAGATACCTCATATACATAGAATTATAGAATATTTGTTCTTCTATGACTGGATTATTTCACTCAGCATAATGTCCTCAAGGTTCACTCATGTTGCCACAAATGAAGTATTTCTTTTTTTTAAGGCTGAACAGTATTCCATTGTATGTGTATATCAAACTTTTCTTTATCCACTCATCTGTCCATGGACCTCTAGGTTGTTTCCATATCTTGGCTATTGTGAACAATGCTTCAAGAAAATGGAAGAACCAATAATTCTTTGAGATCTTGACTTCAACACAGAAGAGATTGCTAGATCATTCTAAATCATTCTAATTCTATTCTTAATTTTTAGAGAAACTTTGATAGTTTTTCATAGCTACTGCACCACTTTACATCTCCAACAACAGTGAAGAAGGGTTATAGATTATTCCCATGCCTGCCAATACGTTATTTTTTGTTTTTTGATAGTAGTCATTTTAACAGATGTGAGGTGTCATCTCATTATGATTTGGATTTGCATGTTGCTGATTATTAGTGATGCTGAGCATTTCTTTTTTGTTTACCTGCTAGCTATTTCTGTGCATTCTTTGAAGAAATGTCTATCAAGGTTTTTTGCCCATTTTACTGTTTTGTTTTGTTATTGAGTTGTAGAAGTTCCTTATATATTTTAGGTGTTAACCCCTTTATCAGATATATGGTTTACAAATATCTTCTCCCATTCTTCAGGCTGTCTTTTCACTGTTGCTTCTTTCACTGTGAAGATGTTTTATAGTTTTATGTACTATTATCTGTCTTTTGTTTTTATTTTCTGTACTATTGAGTCACATTGAAGAAATCCTTACTAAGAAAATTGTCATGAAGCCTTTCCTGTGTTTTATTCTGGGAATTCTACAGTTTTAGTTCTTATGTTTAAGTCTTTAATCCATTTTGAGTTGATTTTTGTGTGTAGCATAAAGGTCCAATTTCATTCTTTTCCATATGAATAGCTAGCTGTACCAATGGTATTTGTTGAAGAGATTATCTTTTATTTATTGTATACTTTGTCAAAGATCAATTGACCACACACACACACACACACACACACACATACACACACATATGGGTTGATTTATGGGTTCTTCATCCTACTAGTCTATGTTTCTGCCATACTGTTTTGATGACAATATGATGGTAACATTATTTTAATTATTATAGATTTGCAATATATTTGAAATCAAGAAGTCTGGTTTTCCTATTTTATTTGCATTTCTCAAGACTGTTTTGCCTACTTGGGGTCCTTTGTGGTTCCATAGGAATTTTAGGATTTATTTTGTATTTCTATAAAAAGGGCCATTGAGATTTTGATAAGGATTACATTGGATTTGTAAGGTTGTTTTGGATACATGAACATTTTATCAATAGTAAATCTGTGAATCTATGAGTACCTGATGTTTTTCTACTTGTATTTTAATTTCTTTCACTATTTTAGAATTTACAATGTTTTGGAATTTAACCCTATAAGTTTATCCTTAAATATTTTATTCTTTTAAAAATATTTTTTAGTTATATATGGCCTCAATACCTTTATTTTTATTTATTGTTTTTTTGTGTGGTGCTGAGAATCGAACCCAGTGCCTCACATGTGCTAGGCAAGCACTCTACCACTGAGCCACAANCAAGCACTCTACCACTGAGCCATAGTCACTGAGCCCCACTGATTCTTTTTTTTAATATAATTTTTTTGAGAGAGAGAGAGAGAGAGAGAGAGAGAGAGAGAGAGAAATTTATTTTTAATATTTATTTTTTAGTTTTCGGCAGACACAATATCTTTGTTTGTATGTGGTGCTGAGGATCGAACCCGGACCGCACGCATGCCAGGGGAGCGCGCTACCGCTTGAGCCACATCCCCAGCCCCAGCCCCACTGATTCTTTATTCTTGAATCACTGTATTGAATTTTTAAGTTCAGTTATTACGTTATTTTGCTCCAAGATTTATTTGGCTCTTTTAAAAATTTTTCTCTTAGCCAAGCACAGAGGCACATGCCTATAATCCCAACAGCTTGGAAGGCTGAGACAGGAGGATCATGAGTTCAAAGCCATCCTCAGCAAAAGCGAGGCACTAAGCAACTCAGTGAGACCCTGTCTCTAAATAAAAATACAAAACAGGGCTGGGGATGTGGCTCAGTGGTCGAGTGTCCCTGAGTTTAATCCCCAGTAACCCGCCCCCCCACACCAATTTTTTTTCTTTGTTCAAATTTTCACTTTGTTCATGTCAATTTTAATTTCATATATCTAGGTGCTCTGATGTTAGGTGTATATATACATTGTATACGCTATATCTCCCTAGTGAGTTGACCCTTTTATCATTACACATTGTCCTTCCATATCTCTCATTTCTATGTCTCATATTAATATAGCCTGGCCTGAATAAACAGTTCTCAGGAGCTTCATTTGGCATCTTTATGATTAATATTTTGAATTAGTTGTCAGATAATTTCTTGTTTTAATAAGTTTTATATTTCTGTGACCAAAAGACATTTATTGTCTACTTAGAACTACTTAGAGGAGGAAAAGTATATTTTGGCTTGGGGTTTCAGAGTTTCAGTCAATGGTTGGTCAACTTCATTCTTTGGGCCCGAGGGAAGGCAAAACATCATGGCAGAAAGGCATGGTGTAAGCAAGATGCACAGTTCATGACAGTAAGGAAGTAGAGAGAGCATTGTTCACTGGGGACAAAGTAAACCCCAGAAGCATATCCCCAGTGACCTACTTACTGTTTCCAGTCCCACCTGTACCTGTCTACAGTTACCACTCAGTTAATCCATGTTGTTGAAAAGTAAGGAAGTACATGAGATAATAGATAATCTATAAAGTTCAGGAGAACAAGTATATATTCATTACATACAAAATTGATTAATAATAAAATGTGTATGTAAGTGCTAAATGACATTTCTCCATTCTTCCCTGACCTGAGGGCTCTTGCTGTATATTCCTATGTGACTAAGCATGAAACACAATGGTAGTAGTCAGGGTATAGATGAGTTGGTATCGAAGAGAAGTATGCCTTCTCAAAAGGAACATTCATTCACTGGAAGATTTGTAGATAAAGGAATAATTTCTACAGTGCAGCAAATTAAGGTTGAAATTATATTCTCACCAAAATAATCTGATCCTCTGAACAGTTCAGGTGATGAGAAACTATCTAATTCCTCTTCAATACTCTTGTGTTCTGTGTAAGACTCTGTGGTTGAACAGCTCAGGAGAGAACTGGAAACATCACATGGCAAACTTAGTCCTACAGAATCAAATACAAACAAAAGGGTAAACTGTTTTAATAGAAAACAGACTTGAAATCCTAAGAATTCAAATTCATAAAAAGTACATGCAGTGTACACTATGAATATAAGACTGCTTCCACAAACAAATTAAAAGCCAAATATTAAAATCCACTTTAATTTGATTATATATATAATTGAATTCAGAGGCACTTAACCACTGAGCAACATTCCCAGCCATTTTTGTTTTTTTATTTTTAATTTTTATTTTTTAATTTTTTTTAATTGTTGACAGAGCTTTATTTTATTCATTCATTTGTGAATGAATAGAACCCAGTGCCTCACACATGCGAGGCAACTGCTCTACCTCTGAGCCACAGCTCCAGCCCAGTCCTTTTTATTTTTATTTTGAGACAGATCCTTGCTAAATTCCTGACTAGCTTTCAACTTGCAATCCTCCTGTTTTAGCCTACTGAGCTGCTGGGAATATAGGTGTGTGCCACTGCACCTGGTGAAATAATTATTTTTGATATTAACAAAATCATTATAATCTGTTGTTTTTCAAATTTTAGTTTGATGACTTACTCCTTTTCCAATTTTGATTCTTGATTAAAAATTCAAGTTCTACATACAAGTAATTCATCAATTGTAAGCTAACTAGCTAAGGAGGGAAAAGGGTAAATCTAGTTATTTCATCTAAAAAACAGTGAGTCTACATATAGACAAACAGATCAAAGAAACTGAATAGATAGATAGTCTAGGAATAGACTCACATATATATAAGCAACTGGTTATTTTTCATTTATAGAAAATACCATTTATTCCATACAAAATGAAGTACACATTAAAAAAAGTAAGAACCTGCTACATGAGGACAGCAGTAAAATCCCAACTACTAGTAAAAATTCATTTTGGAAACTTATTTTTAATCAATTTTTAAAAGGAATTTAGTGGCAAAATGTTACTCTTTTAAACGAACTGCACCAGAACAACTGGATATCTATATGCTTAAATAAAATAAAACAAAAAACTTCACATTCACAGTATCCATCATCATATAAAAATTAACTCTAAATGGATCTCAGACCTAAAAGTAAATCCTAAAACCATAAAATATCTAGAAAAATATAGAAAAAATTGTGAGACTGGATTACATAAAGATTTCTTTGATAAATCACTAGAGGATGGATGATTCATAAGACAACAGCAAGGATAAATTGGACTTAATCAAATTTAAAAACTTCTCTTCAAAGGAAACTTAAAAAGAAAGGAAAAGCTATAGATAGGGAGACATTTGCAAATAAAATGAAATCTCAGCATATACAGAACTTTGAAAACTCAAAAATCAGAAACAAACATCCCAATAAAAAATGGGTGAAGTATCTGAACAAAGACTCTCCCAGACCAAGAGGCCTCAAATAAATTCTATGATAGTGAACTAGACTGAAGAACTTTCCAATGAAGATAGAAAACAATATGCAGAGCTTAGGAAAACCAGAGGGTTTAATAGGAATAGGGAAAATATACTGTTAAATTTAGTCAGCATTCATTAAACACTTCCAACATGACAAGACAGATGTCAACACTGATAGAAACTGGTGAGGTAAAGAGGTTAAGGATCAAAAGGGAACACTGCTCTGAATACCTGTTGTTTCCTTCATAGAACTCACTTACGTCTATCACGTCTTATGTCTTTCTATTACCTTTCTGAGACAACTAACTCTTTGCCCTTTATCCCTCACTTTTTTCTCCTATTCCAACCTTTTTGTTCAAGATGGAAAATGTTTTTTATCTTTTCCAACCACACCCACTGCAACACTTAAATTGATTGACCCAATCTACCATCCTTCTTTATAGCTTCAACTGTTGCAGGTAGGTTATCCCTCCCTACTCCAAATGTCCTAGAGTGACCTGCCTGTCCTTGCTACCTTTCACACTCTTCTTTCTGTGTCTTCATCCACTCATATGTTATATCTGTCTTGCCTTCTACTGCTCAAAATTTCATGAATACTTCTCAGCAGAGCTATTCCTTCCACCAAACCCTAAAACTCAAGTGAGGTTCAGATATAAGAAAAGCCCTGTACTCACCATCTGGGTAGTTGGGTAAAGAAAAGAATAAATAAATGTTCATGCTGTATCAGTGGGAGGTTGTTCCTTGTGTCACAAGTTAGAAATTTTTTTTATTAAATTACTTATTTATTCTAATTTGTTATACATGATGGCAGAATGCAATTCATATAGACACATATAGAACACAATTTTTCAAGTCACAGATTGTACACAAAGTATTTTCACACCATTCGTGTCTTTATACATGTACTTTGGGTAATGACATCTAACTCATTCCACCATCATTCTGACGCCCTTGGCCCTTCCCTTCCCTTCCCTTTGCCCTATCTAAAGTTCCTCCATTCCTCCCGTGCTCCCTCACCACTGCCTTTATGAGTCAGCATCCTCATATCAAAGAAAATATGCAGCCTTTGGTTTTGGGGGGAATTGGCTTACTTCACTTAGCATTATATTCCCAATTCCATCCACTTACCTGCAAATGCCATGATTTTATTCTCTTTTATTGCTGAGTAATATTCCATTGTGTATATACCACATTTTCTTTATCCATTCATCTACTGAAGGGCATCTAGGTTGGTTCCACAGTTTAGCTATTGTGAATTGTGCTGCTCTAAACATTGGTGTGGCTGTGTCCCTGTAGTATGCTGTTTTTAAGTCCTTTGGCTATAGACAAAGGAGTGCATAGTTGGGTCAAATAGTGGTTCCATTCCCAGTTTTCCAAGGATTCTCCATACTGCTTTCCGTTTTGGCTGCACCAATTTGCAGTCCCACCAGCAATGTATGAGTGTGCCTTTATTCCCACATCCTCACCAACACTTATTGTTGTTGTATCCTTTTTTTTAATACCTTTACTTTATTTATTTATTTTCATGTGGTACTGAAGATCGAACCCAGGGCCTTGCACGTCTTAGGTGAGCTCCCTACCACTGAGCCACAACCGCACGCCTGTTGTTTGTATTCTTTTTTTATTTATATATAACAGTGGAATGCATTATAATTCTTATTACATATGTAGAGAACAATTTTTCATATCTCTGGTTGTATACATAGTATATTCACACCAATTCATGTTTTCATACATGTACTTTGGATAATGATCATCACATTCAACCATCATTAATTACCCCCTGCCTCCTCCCTTCCCCTCCCACCTCTCTGCCTTACCTAGAGCTCATCTATTCCTCCCATGCTCCCTCTCTCTATCCCACTGTGAATCAGCCTCCTTATATCAAAGAAAACATTTGGCATTTGGTTTTTTGGGATTGGTTAACTTCATTCAGCATTATCTTCTTTAACTCTATCTATTTACCTGCAAATGCCATGATTTTATTCTCTTTTATTGTGGAGTAATATTCCATTGTGTATATATACCACATTTTTTTTTATCCATTCATCTATTGAAGGGCATCTAGGTTGGTTCCACAGTTTAGCTATTGTGAATTGTGCTGCTATAAACATTGATGTGGCTGTGTCCCTGTAGTATGCTGTTTTTAAGTCCTTTGGGTATAGACTGAGGAGAGGGATAGGTAGGTCAAATGGTGGTCTCATTCCCAATTTTCGAAGAAATCTCCATACTGCTTCCCATATTGGCTGCACCAATTTGCAGCCCCACAGCAATGTATGAGTGTACCTTTTTCCCCACATCCTCTCCAACACTTATTGTTGTTTGTTTGCATAATAACTGCCATTCTGACAGGAGTGAGATGAAATCTTAGTTTTGATTTGCATTTCTCTAATTGCTATACATGTTGAACATTTTTTCATATATTTGTTGATTGATTATATATCATCTTCTGAGAAAAGTCTGTTCAGTTCCTTGGCACATTTATTGATTGGGTTATTTGTTTTTCTGGTGTTAAGATTTTTATATTCTAGAGATTAGTGCTCCGACATGCGTGTGGTATGAATTTGTTTCCAATTAATAGGCTTTCTATTCACCTCACTGATTGTTTCTTTTGCTGAAAAGAAGCTTTTTAGTTTGAATCCATCCCATTTATTAATTCTTGATATAAATTCTTGTCCTATAGAAGTCTTATTTGAGGAAGTTGGGGCCTAATCCCACATGATGGAGATTTGGGCTGACTTTTTCTTCTAATAGACGCAGTGTCTCTGGTTTAATTCCTAGGTGCTTAATCCACTTTGAGTTGAACAAGTTAGATATTTAAATGCATTTAAAATTACAGGTTTATCAAATTATACTACATTTTTAAAAAGCCAAGTAATTCTAAAAAGCTTATTAAAAAAAAAAGCTGCAATCTCTTATCTCAGCTCTCAACCATAATCCCCTACTTTCTAGTAACCTCTACTATCTATTCTTGTTTCTTTGATAGTCACATTCTTTATATTTCTAAATTAAATGTATTTAATGTTTCTATTATTGAATGTCAAAATATATTCACAGTGGAGCCATCTATGAACTATATTCACAACCTATTGCCACAAGTTTTGTCCTTTGAGTAATCTTACCTAATTTAAAAATTCGTTTTCTAAGTACTTACCACTATTTCATCCCAACTTTCTTCAAAAGCATAAATTTCCTTCCAATATTTTTAAAAACACCAGGTTATTATTTTTTCCCTTACTCTTATTTCTCTCTCCTTCCTTCCTTCTACTTTTTTAAATTAATTAATTAATTTTAATTAGGTATATATGACAGCAAAACGCATTTTGATTCATTGTACACAATTGTAGCACAACTTTTGATTTCTCTTGTTGTACACGATGTAGCATCACACCATATGGGCATCATACATGAACCTAGGGTAATGATGTCCATTTCATTCCACTGTCTTTCCTGCCCCCAGACCCTGACCTCTCCCCACCCTCCCCTTTGCCCAATCAAAGTTCCTCCATTTTTCCCATGGCCCCATTATGGATCAGCATCCACATATCAGAGAGAATATTCAAACTTCGGTTTTTTGGGATTGGCTTACTTTGCTTAGAATTATATTCTCCAACTCCATCCATTTACCTGCAAATGCCATAATTTTATTCTCTTTTAATGCTGAATAATAATCCATTGTGTATATATACCAGTTTCTTTATCCATTTATCTATTGAAGGGCCTCTGGGTTGGTTCCACAATTTAGCTATTGTGAATTGAGCTGCTATCAACATTGATGTGGCTGCATTACTACAGTATGCTGATTTTAAGTGCTTTGGGTATAGACCCAGGAGTGGGTCAAATAGTGGTTCCATTCCAAGTTTTCTAAGGAATGTCCATACTGCTTTCAGATTGGTTGCACCAATTTGTAGTCCCACCAACAATGTATGAGTGTGCCTTTTCCCCTATATCCTCACCAACAGTTATTGTTTGTATTCTTGGTAACTGCCGTTCTGACTGGCGTGAGATGAAATCTGAAAGTAGTTTTGATTTGCATTTCTTTAATTGCTAGAGATGTTGAACATTTTTTCATATATTTATTGATCAATTGCATACCTTCTTCTGAGAAATGTCTGTTCAGCTCCTTAGCCCATTTATTGATTAGGTTTGTTTGTTTGTTTGGTGTTAAGATTTTTGAGTACTTTATATATACTGGAGATTAGTGCTGTATCTGATGTGCAGGTGGCAAAAATTTGTTCCCAATTAATAAGCTCTCTATTCACCTCACTGATTGCTTCTTTTTCTGAGAAAAAGCTAGCTGAAATTTGTACTGGTTTTCCTCTAGACAGGTATCTACTTCAGATTTTCCTTTATTGTTATCCTAAGAAACTCATTTACATGTTTCCTGTATTAAAGGCTTTAATTTCTGGATCCTGTGATTTCTGTATTGATTTACTGATTTTATTAGAACATTTCCTTCATTTCCTGAGAAGAGGTGCCTAGAAGACCCATCTAAAATTTTCTTCAAGCTATCTTCATATTTGAGCGACAGTGTGGCTGGGTACAGAAATCGAGAATAGTATATTCAAGAGTACATTTGAATATACAAGATTAGTACATTCAATTAGTACATTTTTGATATATGACAACTTTTAAATCATATCGTTCCCTCTTCCCCTTCTGCCTCACATCTGGACAAGGTGACAAGAAAGTCTCGTGTTCATCATTTGAAAAAGTTCAAACTACACATGGGAAATCTCATTCTGGTCACTTTTACCACTATAAAAATCCCAGACCAGTCTCCTTTCCCTGCCTAACTCAACCCATTTTCAGTCTTGTTTGGGAGCCACATTTCTCTCCAGAAAGACTCATTATATGAATAAAAACCAACTGTCTTGTGTAGATGGCATCATAGGTCTTGAAATCCAAATAAAATTTTGGGTGAGTCTTCATTCTACCCTTGCAAAATCAGTTCTCTTCAGAATTGTAAATGCACTTTCCCCACCATGTTCTAGTTTCTTTTTTGGAGTTGCTCTTCAGAAGTCCAATGTCATCAAACTATTGATCACTTACTTCCAACTGCTTTTATTTTTCCTCTGGATGACTAAAACACTTTTTTTTCTTTATTCTCAGGGTTATAAAACTATTTAATGTTGTATCTTGGTGTGGGTCTTTATTTCATTTATTGTGATGGCATACTTTATACTATCTGAAATTTGTTCTTGACATCTCTGTTCATACTTTTTAGAATCTGAAAGGTGCTTTCAACATGTGTCCTTATGACCATTTTTAATTCTCAAAATATTTCTAATCTTATGTGTTTAATAATTTCTTTTGAGTTTACTCTATAATATTAGGAATCATGATTTTTCAGATATTATAATTCTTGGTCTCACCCTCTAATTATTTTTAATTACAGTGCTCATTCAGATACCATAAGGTTTACTGTTTTCAAGGGTATTATTCAGTGGTTTTGCTCTCCTCACAGAATTATGCCATCATTATCACTATTTTTTAATCATCTTTTTGATATTTCTTCTATTCTCCCAAATGTTTCCTTACATTTATTTTCTATTTCTATAGGATGTTTTATTTCTGATTTTATATTTTTAAAATTATTTTTGTTCTATGAATTCTCCTTTTTTATGGTTTCCTACACTTGTTTTTTGGAAATATTTTTCATGACCCTAAGTATATTAATGAAACTTTTTTTTTTAAATGGTCTCTTTCCTTTTCATTATCTGTGTCATTCAAATTTCTTTTTATTTGTATCTTTTAAAGATTTTCTTCAAATGCCTGATAATTCTTCAATGATCAAGGATGAAGCATTAAAAAAGCATTATAAATAGGGCTTAAGAAGAGGTAGGTTTTACTGAAAGGTATTTAGACATGGACCAGGCTATTACTGCCAGAATATAGGTCATCTCCTCTGCAGAGAAGGAGGAACCCTCTAATCTCCTCCTCGGGGTGTATTTGCCTGAGTAGGATAAGGAGTTCAAGGGTTTTACCACTGAGTATAGAGACTTTCACTTAATTCCCTTCCCTAATTTTCAGTATAGCATCTTTCCCTTGAGCAGCACCTAATATCTCTTAGCCAAGTCTCTCTGCTTCAATCTATCTGAACTGCCAGGGTGGGCAGAAGGATAGTTACCTTCACAAGCATGGATCAAAGAATCTGCTACCTTAAAAGTTTTCCATATGTCCCAACACTAACTATACCCATTCATTCAGGAATATGTGATGCCTCCAATTCCTGAAACTACAGCCTGAGTCAGTTTGCTTCTTGGTTTATACTTACTCTAGGAACTAAGCATTAAGCCTTTTGTTTTAGGTCATTAATTCTTAATCTATCACCTTGACAATTCCTTCAGGATCCCTTCATTATAGTTTTGGAGGATTTTTTTTTTTTTTTGCATTTATTGGTCAAGCTGGAATATCTCTAGAGCTATTTTTACCTCTGCAGTGGTTTGTTTCCACTTTTGATATATTCACCAATTTGATCTCATTTGCTTTTAAGAATTCCTCTGTATTTCTGGTGTGCCAAAAACACCCTTTTTTTTCTTTTCAAAAATAACTTGAATTATATCAGTATGTAGATGAATCAGATTTCTACCACCAGCCCTGCATGTCCATCTGCCCGTTTGACATTGCTAGTCATCCTAAAGGCATTCATAACTTACAGTTAAAGTGATCATATCATTCTTATTTTAAAGACTTTAATGGCTTCCTGCTGCTGCAAAGATAAACATCAATATCTTTGACATGGAATACAAAGCTATACAAAGTCTATAGTTGTCCTATAGTCTTGTAATCACATTTCCATCTACTGACGGTCTTTCAGTTCACTGAACACATAACGGTCAGTCCCATGGTAAGGTCTTTGCAAATGCTGTTCCCTTTGCCTTGATTTCTCTTTACTCATCACTTTGCATAGTAAATTTCTACCCTCCTTCCTTTAGATCTCAATTCAATTGCCATTCCCTCAAGGAAACATTCCCTAATTTAATTAAATTCAATTAATTACACTCAAGTCAATCTCCCTTTTGTAACACTAATCACAATAACAATTTCATATTCACTGGTATGTGCTTGTAGGCTTTGGGGATGAGGTCTAGAGTACAATCAGAAGGATTTACACTGGGCAAGAGGAAAGATATGTTCCCCTGAAATAGAAAGCTGAAGAGAGATACAAATGAATGCTGATTAGGAGGAAAGACAGAAAGCAAAAGGTGTTCATATCTAATAATCTTACCTGATATTAGTTCACTATTAGATGAACTACTATCAACCTGGAGGTCCTCAGTCACTGAGTCCTATGTGGAATAAGAATAAAAGAGCATTAATTATGTGACTCAATATCTTCACATCATATTGATTTTAAACATGAAAAACTAATGTCAATTTTGTATATCAGTTTCATATGTATAACAGATTCAGCTTACTAATCACAAATGTAATCCTTTACTTAATATTGTATCTAAAAATAAATATTAAACTATAATACTATGGACATATATATAGGTAATCAACAATATAGGAATCCACTTACTACTGTGAGATAAACCAGTAAATAGAAGTCAAAGGTGAATATTTTTCTGATCCCCTAAGGAGAAAAGGCTTTTTTCTCTAAATATAAAGGCAAACAAATATATTAAAAGAAAAAAATTAATAGATAAGTCTAAAACTCTATATCTAAAATTAAATACATAAACAAACATGGTAATATTTGTCATATAGGTATAAAACTATCATCAATATGTTATAAATAGATTTACACATACCAAAAAAAGAAAAACAAATGGTGAGTAACACGAGGAAAAAGAGTACCAACTCACTAGCATTCAAAGATATGGAAAACAACTACACACACACACACACACACATTCAGTTTGAGTAATATGGTGCCAATTTGCCAACATGATTTAAAAAATTGTAAATATAATCTACTCTTTGACCTATTGCAAAGTATTTATTTTAGTGTAAGAATTTGAGATATGTTAAAAAAAAAAAAAAACCTTCTGTACCAGGATGTCCACTAATATCTACAATAGCAAATCCTTAGAAATAATCTCAATCTCCAACAAATTACAGTATATGTATCTATCCATAAGACAAAACACTAAGACGCTAAAAATCATTTTTGAAGACTATTTAATGTTAAGGGAATATATACAAAGGCATAAAAATTTGTAAAATGTTTAAAAACACACAGAATAAAAGCAGAAAAATATAAAATTTTGAAGAAACTTTAAAATATTTTTTCATAGTATAAATCATCTACAAGGAACACTTTGTTGTATGCTGTTAAAATACGAGGTAAAAGAGTTTAAAAAAGAAAAAAGCCTTAGGTAGAAGCTGACATCCCCAAGTCATGCTACAGAGGAATATGTAAGCTAAAAATATGGGATTTGATAATCACCTTTAATGTCAGATAAGTCACAATTCATTTTTAAAAGTCGAGTTTCCCCAAACTACTGCTATACAACTATAAAATATTGTACAGAATCCACATTAAGTACACCAAGAGTTTATATAGTCTATGAATGAATGTTAGACTGCTCTGTAACATATTGAACTCTTGGTAATAAATCGTTTCTAATGGTTAATAGAAAGTCAAATGGAAACCATGAAAATGGCTTTAAAATGTCAAAGTGCTACCCAAACATAAAGAAATCATTAAACAACATTTTGAATCTGTCACACAGAAAATGAGCCATAAATACATTTCTCCAATACTTGTTAAAGAAAAAAAAATGAAAGTGAACAGTTATGAATCTACCTGAGTCAGAAATTTAAGGTCTTCTTATCTAAAAATCACAACACTCTTGATAAAAATACTAGAAAGCTATGCAGTTTCTACTGAACAAAGACCATTTTATTCTTTCATTCGGAAGGGCATTAACTACTACATGTGTGTACACTAAGTGTACCCTCCCACCACAGGAGAAACATACATACACTCAATGGAGCCATCTTCTCATCCTGGGTCTCGTCTCGAGTGCTATTTTCTTTCAGGCTTGTCTCTCCTGTAATTCTTAACTGAGTGCTAACAAATAAACAACACAATTAGTTTGCACCATGTGGATTTGACTCTACCTGTCTCTCTCTTCATATTGTTCTGAACCTGAAAGGCTCTTTAGAAGCATCTTCAGGAAGAAGTAAGGACCAGGAGATTTGCACCAATACCCAAATGGCGCCACAAATACTTTCCTATAGGTTTCACATTTCACTTGCTTTAGATAACTTGGCAAGATTTCAGCTTTCTTTTTTTTTTTAAACAAAATTCTTTGTGAAGTCAAATTTCTCCATCTAAGTAAAACAATATTAGAGTATTCCATTTATTCTCTTTGTTGAGTCTTAGAATGGCAGGCTACTTTGCAAAAAAAAAAAAAAAAAAAAGAACTGAGGTTTTCTAAGAAGCCAGGCGGCCTGGACTGCACCCAGACTACCCACCTTGGCAATGCAGAGCTGCTAGCTCCCTGCCTGCTCTGCTCAGTCTCTGCTATCTTCGGCAAACCCGGCTGTTTGCCTTTCCCCTTCAGGCCTGCAAGAGGGCAGCACATTTCAGGGAAAGACCTTGGCAGCCCACTCAACGGCCTGGGGGAACCCTGGGCCGGGGGCCCAGGCCTGCCGCCCTGCCCCCCACCTCCCGGGGACGCCCCGCAGCTCCTCCCGGGTTCCATGGAAAGGACAAGCCTTGAGCCCAAACCTGGCCGGGCCTGTGTCCTCAGGGGCAGGTCTTGGTCAGGAGTCGGAGTTACATTGAGCCTCTGGCCTGCCCGCTTCTTGTAGGTGTAGACCCGTAAAGACCACAAGGCCATCCCACTCCTAGGCCTTGGGAGCCCTGGGGCCCTCGACATCCTGTCCTGCCTCGTCCTTTCCTGAGGAATCGAGTTACAGTCAGAAGCACAGAGCAGGCCTGCAAACCAACACCCCAAAGCCAAAGCCAAGGAGTCTCCTCCCGCCTTTTTAATCTCGTTGAGGCCTGGCAAGGGCTTCTGGGAAGACGGAGGATTCAGAGGCCCCGCCCCCGGAAGCAAGCGCTGGGTCTCGGCGGGTCTCACTGCCAGCGGAACCCAAGTTTTTTGGGAAAGGAAGTCACTCTTTTACTTTTCATTTACTCATTAGTCAGTTAGGCCCAACACCGGCTACCCATGCTTCCGCCACTCCCTTTAGCATTGCATAAGGCCTTAGTAATGGGGTTTTAGGTCTCTGGGCACAGGAAGTCCAGCTAGGGATCTGCCCTATCTCAGTGCAGAAACTTCAGAGAGGAATGAGTGCACAATAAGGCGATAAGGAGCATCTATTTGACACTTGAGAGTCTAACCAAGCCTTCCAGCATACTGGATTCTCAAGGGCAGAGACCCTTAGTCTGTGCCCAGAAGCTACCTCGTGGATATCTGGGCATCTTGTGATCAAGGCAGAAGACTCCTCAGGGGCTCCCCGACCCTTGGGGCTCAACTCAATGAGCTTCCCTTGTCTCCATAAACCCAGGTTGAACCATCTGGCTGCATCCAATAAGCATATTGCACACACGACTATAACAAGTCTCCTTTTTTCTTAATTTTTTTTTTCACAGCATTGGAAAATGCAGTCTGCAGAGATAAAATTAGGAAAAGCTCAGAGATTTTTTTCTGGGACTATAAGCACATATATACCTGGTGTATTCGTAATAAAGTTACTCTGAAGTTTTGTATTTAAAATTTTCTCATAGAAACATTGATGACAGTTGATTTAATATATAATTAATCATCAAAATACAATAACAAAAGAAGAAAGAAGAGAGGGTAGGCATTGTTTCCTGGTTAGACATACTAGTGCTTTGAGACACTGAATCAGTGTTTACTGAGCACCGTACTCAGTGTTAGGTATTGTCAGTGTTGGGTATTGTAGTAGATGGGATACAAAGGTACATCAGAAATAGTCATTCAGGCAAAACATCACAGTTGTGCTACAGTATAAAGTGATTATCTTATTCCAATATCCTTTCTTTAGTCACATTCATAATATGCTAATAGCCTCTAGTCTACAAGCCAAGTTTTGTAGCTCCCCTTTCTCCTTTAGGGGCTCTTGTGAAAAAACTTTAAAGTTCTTAAATGACCTTTGGGAGGTCTGGACCCTGAGAGGGACTAGGTCCAGAAATGGAAGAAACACTGAAAAATGGAAAACAATTTAAATCAAAAGTTGATCATCCCAAGAACTCTGGTGCTCATCCCTAGAACTCATCCCTAGAACTCTGCCTTACTACATTGAATCACAGTCACTAAAGTGTCATCAAGTAAAGATTTATGGGGATTAATGCGTAATTTTAAAGTTGAAATAAATTCTAGCATGGTTTCTTTAGCCAAAAGAATCCTTATGTTACCTAAGTCATTAGTCAAAGGCCCCAGCTCTGGTTGTTCCAACAGACCAGGCTCTATCACTGTTCCAAGATGCCAATCAAAGACACCAGCAATGGTAAAGGGCAAGAAAGGAGCTTTTAATCAAAGTGGCCACACAGGGAAGAACACATGTAGGCGAACAGTGACCAGAGATCTGCCTTCAAAGGAATGAAAGCAACTGAGATTTTATAGAAAAAGGGAACAACGGCAAGGATTGGGTGTTTGCATAGCTGGGAGATTTACATAGCTAGCAGAATAAATTATCCTGGTCAGGTAGTCTGATTGATAACACTATCTCAGGACTGGTTTTTGTGAAGCTCTGGGACACTCATCGTCACTTGAGGGGGCAATTTGGTTCCCAACATGAGAAGATCGTGTAGGGAGATGCTTTGGTTTCATCATGGGCTAAATAGTCCCACTTAGTAGGGGCAATCTCATTATGAGGTAATGTGTTCTGAGAGGTTTGGAAGTTGCTTGGAGGTAGTGTCAGTCCTTTGTCATAAAGATGATTGTCCTGGGATCCAAGAAAACTGCAGAAGAAAATGACTCCGAGGGAAAAAAGTTAAAAAGACAGAGTCAAAAAGGGACAAAATGGAGTTCGTTAAGAAGGTGACTGAGCCCTCCTTCACTTAGAAACGATCTAGCTGTTCCTCGTTTTGCAGCTGAGGAAACCACAGCCTAGGGAAGTTCCTTACAAGGGATGGTTAACATTGGGGCCATGACTCTCCTGGTATTTGACTAGTATTCTCAACCTGTTCCCATTCCTTCTAACGTGTTGGGAAAGAGGTAGGCGAGCAAGGCCAGGCGTTTGAAGCTCTCAGAAGCCAGGGAGGGGAGGGACTAGAGAGAGAAGTAATCTGTTTACAACTTCGCCTAAAGCCAGCCTAAAAAAATGGAAAAAAAGAAACCTATGTCATTATAGCACAGAACCAAGGTTGGGTTCTTGTCTCATAAATTTGAAGAATAAAATCCATGGCACAAGGGTGAGAGCAAAGTAACAGGATTATTAGAGTAATAGAAATCAGAGTTCCTGAAGGAGGAGGAGTCCCAAGAGATACTGAAGACTGACTATTGTCTGGGGCTTTATATAGATCTATAGGTTTAAAGAAGTCACCTTCTGCTCAATCCTGAGTAAGACACTCAATGTCCACAAGATATCCATGCACCCTTTATTCCAATCAAAATATCTATTAGGTGTTTCCTTTTTTGGAAAGGCATAAACCCCAGTGACACAGGTCCTGATTTAAAAATAGCCTTTTTATAAATTTCTTAGCAAATACCTATAGGTGCTGTTTGTGCTCTACTGCTCAGAAAGTTACTCATGGGCCCATCTCCCTATCTGCCCAGCCTTATCTCTTCCTAGTGACTTAACTATAAGAGGGTGGAGGTAGGGCAGAGGCATCTCAATTCAGTCATCTGTCTCCCCTGATTCCAACCCCAAATACATAGATACCGGTACACGTGTTCAGTCATGAGTATTAAGTTGAACTTCCATATCCCTACTGTAGTGCTCCCAGACATATACCTATGTCTATACTGATGGTGTTTAGTTCATCAAATGATGGGTTTGACTAGACTGGAAACAGTCATGGATAGACTAACTTCTATGGGCAAACAAATTCCAATTTTTGATGAGATTTCTGAAGAAAGCATTCTGAAAAACAGCCCCTGGGTTTGAGATTGCTTAAAGCCCAAAGGAGGTCTTTCTGCCTAATGGTTTATTATGGAGTAATCCACAGAAGAGCCTTGTGGGTTTTTAGGGGTCCATCTGAAAACCAGAATGAAACAAATCATAGCAATGGATCAAATGTACTTTCAGGTATTGCAGTGTTAACACTCTGCAACATATAAAAGGGGACCAAGAAGATTTTCCTTCAGTAGGTATTTCTTGAATATCCACTATGGGCCAGATCTTCTGCACTGGGGCTAAAACTTGAAGCAACTCAGTCTGGGAGTAGAGACAGAGAGAACATCAATCAATCAACCATGTGGGAAGCTTCTAAGTTGAAGCTGAGTTTTAAGAGACGAATGGTAGGAGTTGAGGGATTAAAGGAAAGAGATTCTAGGGAAAGGGGACGTATGTGCAAAGGCACAGAAGCACAGGATAGCTTAATGCTTTAAGGGCACTACCAAAAGTAACTGGTGATTAGAGCTGAGCCTCCATGGGGAAGGGTCAGGATAAGAGATGCTAGACCTTGTATGCTGAACCAGGGAGTGTGAACGTGATCCTGAAAACTATGGAAGGTCATCAAAGGAGCATTAGGCAGGAAAGTGGCATGACCAGATGGCCATGGCTGAAATGTGGATGGTAAAATTTGAGGAAGCAGAGCTGGGAATATGAGGACTACTTAAGGAAACAACTGTACCATCCAGATGAGAGATGAGGGTGACCCAAACTTCACAAATAATTGTGAGAATAGAGAGAAGTGGTTGATATCATATATATGGAGAAGACATCTGCATAATTTAGATATGACAGAATGTGCCATCTTAAGAACTTATGATTAAAGGGTATTATGGAAATATTGTTTGGAAAAACAGTATTTTTGAAAATTTCAATTTTTTTTTGTTCTTTTAGTATAAAAATGATTTAAATCCAGGTGGTGTAGTGGCACATGCCTGTAATCTCAGCATGTACCCAAAGGCTGATGCAAGAGGATTGCAAGTTTGAGGCTAGCCTCAGCAACTTAATGAGGCCCTAAACAACTTGGCAAGACTCTGTCTCTAAGTTTGGGGATGTGGGTCAATGGTTAAAGCACCTCTGGGTTCAATCCCTGGTACAAAAAAAAAACACTTAAAACCAGGACACAATCGATGATAGTAGGAGTTCCAGCAAAGGCAAAAGAGAGTGTCCCTGGGTGCACCATAAGATTTTGGAGTTTGGGGAACCTTATAGAGGATGCAGATGTAGAATATTCTGGTTGGCAATGGAGCTTGATCCTCTGATGCCATAAGCACCATGATTGAAGATTACCAAATACATTCTCATCACGGAATCTGTTATATAAATATATAAAATAGTAATTGTAAGCAACTTTGAGAAATGAAGTCTTTATTTTTTTACAAAAGTTTTCATAAATGCATTTTATAGTTGGTATGCATGCTATAACAAAGCAAATGAAAATATAATTGGTTAAGATACTTTTATGCATATTTAAAAAGTAATTTTAATCCCCTCAGTTTTCAAAAATTGAAAGTAGAATAAGCAAGTCTTCAAAAAATATCCATTTCCACCCCCCATGCAGTTACTGCAATGATTTAACAAGGAAAATTAAAATAATCAGTTCAATGAATGTTTAAAAGCCATTGTCTCTTTGTGAAAACACTTTCTTGGGACCAAGTTTAGAAGTGCTTGTATTTCAAGTATTTACCTATTGCCTCTGTGTTACAACCATTAAAGTGATCTCACTGAAGAGTTTCCCATTTGGAGTTTGGTCCTCATCCTCATTTGGATGCTAATCCCATCCTGATTGTAGTTAATTATAGATTCACAGGATTATATAACATATTTGAGAGAAAATTTAGGTTACTAGGATCCTTTTTTCTTTTCATTTAAATGTCCTTAAAATAAAAACTGGCAAGAAAACACAGCCAACTTATAGTTCACCAATTTCATACATGATTATTCATTCTTTTTTTTCCTGAGATATTAAACAAGTTTCTAAGTAGTTGGTTTTCATGCAAAAATACATTTTCCCATTCTTCACACTCATTTTTATAGTATCTTGTATTTTAAACTACATAACATTTGTGCTTTGTACATTTGGAGCAGAAAAGATAATTCACATTTTTTTAGAGCAGAAAAATAAAAGATAATCAATTTTTTGACGGGTGACATAATCAAATTAAGTGCTAACTTCAGGTTGCTAAAACATTACCTGATTACAAAAATTCCAATGGAAACTTGTTTTTCTCATGCTGCTAATTTTACCTAAATTTAGAATGTAAGAGTGACTTGTGTAATCCTTGAACTTCTGAGTTACTAATACATGGAGCTAGGCCTAGGTACTACACCTGGCCAGAGCCTCCTCTCCCACCTGGAGGGGAAGCCTCAATACTATATAAGGACATTTTTATGGCAACAGGAAAAAAATGGTGCATATTTCATGTTATAATATATACAACAGGATTGGTTTGTAAAATGAGAAACAGGTCCAAAAGGCCAAACATTTAGGAACATATTTATGCTTAAGCAACTGATTCTCTGTTACACCTCTAGTCTTAAACAGGATCCAATGGCCAAAGTGAGCATGACTCTTAAGTACATAGTTTTGGTTTTTTTTCTATATTGGTTAAAGAAAAACACAAACTTTTTCTCTACAAAATAAGGTTGAAAAATCTGAAGCAAGAAATATTTTTTTCATTAGTACATATTGTTTCATTTGTCATTTATTACAAACTTAAGTGGAATTATAAGAATAGATGAGTACATGCAATGTATTTAAGGCCCAGTGTTTACTTTTCTCAGCACATCTGCACTAACCCTAACCAATGGGCCCAACTATGATAATTAACTAGAGATCAGGAAGTCTTTTAGAATACAGGATCTTTTGAGTGACCAAAAAAAAAAAAAAAAGAAAAAAGAAATCTTAAGCTGTCCATAAGTAATTATATCAACTGCTATAAGGTGTAAATAGAATCAAAATAAGTTTCAAATGCTTAAATTACATTACTTGCCCTTAAAATAGTATGAATTTCCAATTTAGGTAATGATTTTCACCTTTAATTGGTAAAATATATATTAAATATTTTTAAAAGCCAGTGCTGTACAGATATGGTTTTGGACATCTTAAGCATTTGTTCAGTTAGAAATGCCTTTGAAAATTAATATTAATTATGAAGACTAGGCATGGTGGCACACACCTGTATTCCCAGTGACTCAGTAGGCTGAGGCAGGAGAACTGCAAGTTTGAAGCCAGCCCCAGCAACTTAGCAAGACTGGGTACAGTGGTGCATGCCTGCAATCCCAATCACTTGGGAGGCTGAGGCAGGAGGATCACAAGTTTGAGGCCAGTTTAGCAAGTGAGCAAGGCCTAAGCATCTTAGTGAGACCCTGTTTCAAAAATAAAAAATAAAGAGGTAAAGGGCCCCTGGGTTCAATCCCCAGTAACAAGAAAAAAAAAAAAAAACAATAACAATGTGCACAGAACTAACTCATTTATTAAATGCCAAATTTGCATGTCTTCAGAGAGACTATGCCCAAGGAATATGTAAAAAAACTGAATAAATACATCAAATGATGCTGTTGTCTACTTTTGACAAGACTTAAATGTAAGTGTACAAGCACTGATGTGGATTCATCCAGTAGACCCATGTGATTATGCAGTTTTTAACTGACAGCATTCATTCAGAGTTTGGACTTCCTCCAGGGGAAGGAGTTTCTGCCCTGAAACACTGAGCACATATTTTGAATTAACACACAAAAATTGCATATGAATTGTTTGTACATTTTTCAGAGTACTATCCCTACTGAAGAAAAACACTTTCCTAGGAACAGTGCCTTTTTTCAGATGCACACTCCATAGTTTGGAACTGATGTGCTACCCAGGAAATCAGGGTTTTTGTCATATGGATTCTTGGCACCTAGGTACAGGGTGTATCCAAATACATAATTCAAGAAAACAAGTTTTATGGTTAAACTAGGGAGCATTCAAAGATTCGGGGAATGGAATCGTGCCACTAGCAGTGGCAATTATGATGGACCTAAGGTATTCTAAGGGCATTTTTAAAGAGGTTCTTCAAAATTGTTATTAAGAAATTATTTTCTTTGGAAATAATATCCACTTCTTCCCATATCATACCTTGATAGTCTTATTGAAAGAAAGTGAAACTGTTCAGAATTGCAGCCATAGTTTGGTTTCCCAGGCCTGGTAAATGGAAGAGGGAAAGGCCCCAGTATTAGGTATATTACTGCTCCTCATTCTGAAGAAGAAACTCCATGTTTCTTTTTAAGTCTTCCCCAAGGGTCTGTTCATCATAGAGTCAACAGATTTTAGAATTCATTATAGTAAGAAATCCACAAATATGTGCAAACTATATTTGATTAGTTTTACATTACATTTTTTATAGGTAGTTCTTAAATATCTTAATGACATTAATAAATGAGAAAACATTGAAAGATCTTTGTAAGTTGTTCTATGATTATCATATTCTAGAATATCTGAATTTGAATTTTTCATGAATAAAAGTAAAAATCAGAGATAAAACTTCCACCTCAATAAGGATTGTCATGTTTAACAAATCTGAAATCATGAATAATGAGTTATCATGTTTTAGTGTGATTCTATACACGTCATTTTAATTTTTTAAGTCTGACTTGATTGTAGTTTTGATAATCAGTTGTTGAATGAGGTAGACATTGCCTAGATATTTGCTGTATCTGGTTATTATTCCACAAATAATTAAGTACAATATCAGTTATGCTTTTCCTTTATGTTTAATAGTTCTGTGAACATTGAGAATATATTACTTTTAGTGGTACACATTTCTTGAGAAAATGTCTTAATTTTTACATTGCCATTTGCAATATTTTTAGCAGCTTGCTACAATATAATTTTAATAAAAATAAAGTGTACTCAGTGATGATAGAGAAAATATTGTTAAAGACCTCTTGGGACAGGAAAAGGCTCAGTCATAAAATCAGGTGCTTATTCTTTCCCAGCTGTGTCATTTCCCAGCTGTGTCATTTTTACTCGTTAACTTTCAAGAATTACTATAATATTGCTGCACAGTCCATTATACTGAGAAGAACTTTCCTTGAACTTCACATGGAGGTTGAGTAAAGCTCTTCTATTTGTTTTTTGAAGTACTCTCTCAGCTCGGGTCTCTTAGCCTTTAGTGTTGGTGTCAGCAAGCCATTTTGAACTGAGAACATGTCAGAATGGATGTAAATTGCTTTAACCTAAAAATCAAATGCAGAATACATCTTTAACAGGAACAAAACACAGCATTAAGAGCATACATGGTGAAAGTAAACAGGTATATAGGAACAGACAGATGTGTTGATAAACACTATGCTCAGTCAAAAAATTTCAGCCCATTTGATGTATCTGAAAGCCATTTCCCCCCTTCCTTCTTATTTTGCCAGTCAACAGAAGTGAATGGGTTGCTTACTCTGTGCCAGGTACTGAGGATACAAAGAGGTATTATGAACATACCCACCCACAGGGAGCACACATTAGCATACAGCAGAGCAGACAGAGATATGCTGGGCAATTATTAGCATGGTATGCATGGGATGAAGGAGCTTCAGAGTTCAGTAAGTGGTAGGGGAGAGGGAGGAGCATCAGGGAAGACTTCCCATTTCAGTGAGGATTAGAAAAATGAGTAATAGTCAACCAGCAAAGGGGAAGAGGTGGGTAGAGAAGGGCATAATAGGTAGAGGCAGGCTCAAGAAAAAAGCTGGGGGTGGGGGTTGCGGGACGATTAGAAATGGCAGAGCATAAGAAGGGAAATCCAAGGGGGTTCTTGTATAAAATAGGTAAAGTGAGGGATGAAGCTGAAGTGGTAGATGGGCCACTTTATGCAGGAGCCCAACCTTACTCTATAGAGTGGTACTGAAGTGGTACATGGAGGTTGAGTAAAGCTCTTATATTTGTTTTTTGAAGTACTCTCTCAGGTTGGGTCTTTCACAAAGAGCAATGGCAGGGCTGAACACACACCTTAGAACCATCTCTCCAAGAGAAATGGGAAGGTGGTTTGTGAGAAAGTGCAGACTGGAAGCAGGGCAACTCTTCAGAAGGACTAGGCAATTCATGGGAGAGGAGTGAAAGGCCTACAGAGATGAGTAAGCAATTCTAACCACTCAGAGATGAACTAGCAAGAAGAGTCGAGAGGAAGGCAACCTCTGGGATTTCCAGGTTTCTGTTTTCGATGGCTGCCTAAAGACAGAGATGTTATTCACAGGAGGAATATAAAGTCTGGGGGGATATGATAAGGTCAAGTGAAAAACAAGTTTCACCATGGAATTTTATTTCACCAGAGGGGAGGCACGGAGAGATCACAGTGTCCACATTACCTACTCTGATGGGGCAGAACCCAAGCCTCCTCATTCAGTCTCCTTGTGAAGCAGAATGAGGACTGGACAGGATGGAAGGGACTGATCTAGGGGAGCATGGTTAGGCTCCTCTCATGTGCAGCTCCAGCAGGAAGGCTCATGGTGAGTTCTTTGAAAGTCTATGTTCTGGGCTTGGGTAGGCTGAACCCTGAAGTGACACCATCACTAAGTAGTTACCGTCATGACAACTGCACCCAAATTCAGTAATTTTGTTGAGATGATACACTCATTTCATTAAATAGTGGTGATATTTAATCAAGGTTGCAAACTGCTGTACTGCAGACGTCAAAGAATTAAATAAAAATATATGTTCTAAATGCACACTTACATTCATTCGTCATTTTGTGTAATTGATAATTATTGAGCAACTACTATGTGTCAGGTACCATGTTAGGCTTTGGGAATACAAAGACGACTAAGTAACAATCCCTGCCCACATGTAGTTTATAATCTAATGAGAGATACTGCAGTATGATACAACTATTATGGGCATAGCACAGAGAGGGATACTGATGGCAAGCAGATGGTTGCTTCCACGTACCCATTCCCCACTCCTTCCACAATAATAGAACCATGACTTGGTTTGGGACCAAAACAAGCTATGTCAATCATTACAGTCCTGTTCCCTGATTTCTTAGCTCCACTTTCATCTAAGGGAGAGCCATGAGATCTATTTTTGGCTATTGAAAAAGGAAAAATTTTGCTTTACTATTAAAGTGGCTATCTACACCAATTTTCCTTCTTTTCTTGAAGGTGGACAATGTCCAAACCTATAGCTTCCACTCTGTGACCATGAGGTAATAAACCAATGTGGAGATAAACCAGAATGGAGAGTGTGTTAGAGTTGATTGCATTTCTAATTTTTTTTTTGTACTGGAGATGAATCCAGGGTTACTCTTATCACTGAGCTAAATCCCCAGCCCTTTTATTTTTTATTTTGAGACAAGGTCTCACCGGTTGCCCAGGTAGACCTTGAACTTGAAATCCTTCTGCTTCAGTATCCTGAGTTGCTGGGACCACAGGAGTCCACCATGCCTGAAGTGACTGCATTTCTGATATACCACCTAAGCCATGTATGGGTGGGATTCACTGAAAAGGGATGCCTGAGTTAAACTCTGAAGGATAAGTAGGCTTTAGACAGATGAAGATAGCAAGGGGAGAGGGTGCCTGCTATATGGTCCGTGGTTAGCAAGATACTCAGAGAGGCAATATGGGCCAACACATATCTGGAACACTCCCAGTGTAGGCTGAGGCATAGGAATAGGGTTTGTGAGGTTAACTGGTCAAATCATAAAGGAGCAATACAACTAGCTAGGGAGTTTGGACATGACTCTTTAAACAAGTATTAAGAAACAGGATCAGAAGGGCTCTTTGGAAAGATTACTCTGTTAAGAAAGAAGTAGGGTAAGAGTGGAAGACGGAAGACCAGCCAACAGGCAAGACAGATTGTGGTTTGGGCTGTGAAGTTGGTGGTGGGGGTAGAAGCTTTGGAGTAGAAAGGCAGCATTTGCAATTGGTCTATTGGTTTGGGTAAGTAGTAAAGAAAGAGAGGTCAGAATGACTCTAGATCTCTGCTTGAGAAAATACTACAATGTTAAAAACTGGAGGAGGAACAGAGAGAGGTGGGTAGATCAAGTGTTCATATTAAGATTTACATGCTTCTGAGATAAAATGGACTTTGAACATTTGAACATGTTTTAGAGATGCAGCCTTGGCTTAAGAGAGTGAAGGAGTGACTTACGGAGCAGAGAGGAATTAAAGTGTGTAGAAGCCATGGGAAGAAGAGTGAGAGGTCACTCTGTCCAAAGCCACTGTCCTATGAGAACAGTTCAAAAAGCCCAAAGACACAATTCAGAAAAGAGCTTATTTTAAAAAAAAAAAATCAATGTATGCAAGGAATTTCAATAACTGTTTTCAAACTCTCTGATGCTAACCGTCTGCTACCCCGGCAGGTGGGTATTTAAAGATAACAAAGCATTTTTTTGCTCAGAAAACTCTTCAATACATTCATCAATTTAATTTTAATTTTTGGTACTAGGGATTGAATCTTGGGTTGCTCGGCTTCGAAGCAACATTCCCAGCCCTTTTTTTATTGTTGCATCATAATTGTACATAGTAGTGGGATTCATTATGCCATAGTCATATGCACCTGACAAAATTTGATCAATCTCATTCCTAGTACCTTTCCTTTCCCTCCTCCCCTCCTCCTCCACCTGCTTGCTTTACTCTACTAATCTCCCATCTATTATTATTATTATAAATTATTATTATTTTTGAAGGGGTCTTGCTAAGTTGTCCAGGCTTGCCTTGCACTTATGATCCTCCATAAAAAATTCTAACAGATTCTGCCATTTTTACCCCTATTTGTACCTAAAGAATGTGAAATTTTTCAGATGAGTACAGCATTAATAGATCAGATTCATCTTTATCTCTTAAGATATTTGTTCAAACGAAGGATACATGTTTGTCTTAGAGTAGCATACTTCAGTAAAACAGCATTAGGAGCCTTTTAAGTCAGGGGTTGAACAAACATTATGCTAAAAATTCAGCTAGCATTACAGGCAGCCAATTAACTTCACCTCACTTGTGGAAAGGATTCCTGCTTGGATTTCCAACTTTAATAGCTGGAAATCTGAGGCTATTGGCTAAAGTTTGGTATTGTGAAGAATTTCGAAATTAATTAAAGTTCTTATAAAGAACATTTTGTTTGCAAACTCTCCCTGTACTTTTTACTCAAAGAAGCAAGCATTTGTTCAGGAATAGGGATGTTATTTTTTGGACCTTTGTTGTTATCAGGCATAAATCATCCTAGGACATGTGCAATTCTTTGAAAATAGGTCCCAAGAGAGAAGTTTGATATACTGAGAAGGATGGAGTCTACAGAGGTCATCCTGGGGGGATGTGATGTGGGTGTAGAGAGGTAGCAGGTATGGACATGGGGAAGGGTGGTGGGAGGAGGTGGGGCAGAGGCAGAGACAGTGGAGGTAGCATGAAGGAGGGAAGAGGCAAGGTAGTTAAGTGGTTAGGGAGAAGCAGGGTGTGGAGCACCAAACCGACAATGGCAGTACTGCTCAACTTCTGTACAAGATGTCATTTAACTTCTACTTTGAAAAGTCTGGAAATCACCATTTGGTGACAAAATTAATTAGCTTGCAGAAAACATTAACATAATCTAAAGTAATTTAGAAGCTTTCAAGTAACTTTTAATTCTATGTAAATTGATGTGATGTAGTATAATAGCTCATATTTACTGTCAATAAGAACAACGAACAGTCCAAAAGTTCTCTTTTGATAGAAACAATATCACATAAAGACCTTAGTAGATGTAAAGCATCTCCCCTCCTTCTTTTGCTCATCAATTAATAACATAATTTTTAAAAGGAGACACACAAGTCAATATATAATTTCTACAGTGTCCACGCAGCCTGGATTTTAGCTCATCTGCATTCCCAATAGCATGTGAAAAGCACTGTGTCATTGGGACAAGGATCTATGCTCATTACTGGGATTTAGGGTAAACACCTCTGAAAATATGGCAGTGACAATCTATAAAATATACAGAACAGGGAAGGTGAATTTTGTAGGGAGAGCTACATAATGCTATTTAGATATTAGGACTTTTTCTTACTTAAGCAGATTTTATAGGTATTTTTATAGAAGAATGGAAACAGGTACATTTTGAAAATCTGCCAAACCAGCTCTCTGCAGCAAATCTTGGTACAGGGATTGAGTGGGATATCTGCAATTCAACCTGTCTGCCTGCAAAATAGCTCTGCCTGAGAACAGACTATATCATCAAATACAACCTTGCAAAGGCCAAGCAAACAAGCAGCCTAAACTCAGCTCCCATTTCAGTCCTTCAGTGTGTAGATTAGAACAACCCTGCTGCCAGGATGCCAGTCCTTGCTTGAGTCTGACCTACACTTGAGTCCATTTCAATTCTTCTACAAAAATACCTATAAAATCTGCTTAAGTAAGAAAAAGTCTGGTCAGTAAGTGGGGGAAAAATGAGTTGAACCAATCATTTGACTGACCTTAACTGTGAGCCTCAACAATAGTTTTTTTTTTTCAGAAGTAAGTCAATTTTCTATAATAAGAACCAAACTGCCCAATTGTGAACCTGTAAAAAAAAGCATGAGAATCCTTCTTCTCCAGTAATGTTAAACATGCTAAGAAAGAGGCTTCCCAATTTTTATGTCAACTCATAAAAGCATGAGCTTTTCACAATTTTGAAGGAATATAATATTTTAATTTTTTCAAAGTTATCACTCAATGAAAACTTTAACGCAACATGGCTAGTAGATAATAAACAGAGTGAATAATTTAGGACAGAAGCAATAAAGAAAAAAGATAAAACATTTAAATGAATTAGGAAAATGATCATTTCTGAGTTAAAGGGAAATTGACTAGGTAAGTAATCAATTCACTGGGAGGAAATATAGTAAAATATTCCCAGTGAGGGCTTCACTAATTAGAATTTGAGAAATCTATTACTCACCGATAGTTCATATTGCCTATGCAAATTCATAAGGCACATAAATATCAAGAAAATTATTAATCATGATGTTAAATATGCTCAAATATTTCCCAGTCACCTACATATTTTAATTATTGATACAATAATTTATTGATACAATTATCTACTCATTAAAATATATCTTCCAAAGCTCTCTATAAATTAATAATGATTGGCCTAATTTGAGGAATTGCATGGTTTTGGAAGTGATTCTTACAGTATATCAAATAAATTTTTTTTGGTAGTTTAAAGTTGAATGGAAATTAACCTCTCTCAGAAAATCTGAACTTTTAAAAGCTTTTAATAAATTATTTAAACTCTGGACTTGGCTGTTTGCATGTGTATGTTTAGAGTTAAGCCTTCACTGACCATTCATTTTTGAGAGGGAAAAGTCCTAGGACAAGCTGACAATGGATTATGGATTAACTGAAACAATTAGCTTTGGCTCTCCACCGGGAACATGCCCTCCTCAGGCCTGAGGCCTGGTGCTTGCTCTCCTACAGTCAGCTGAGAGTGCACACTGTGGTGGGAAGGAAGCCGAGGAACAAGGAGAAGGGGAACAGAGAAAACCTGGAGGTGACAACCTTGGCAATATAACTAAAGACCCTCAGGGATGCCACATGGCAGCTCTGTATTTGAGGTTACCATGGTGAAGACAGATGAAACTGTATAAGGCATGTGGAAAGCCAAGAACACGTCTCCTCTCAGTAAAGGATCTAACCAAGCAATAATTAACACTGGAAACTTAATCAAAGGTCCCTTTTAAGCACAATCTTAAGAGATTATTGATTGATTTTCTGTGAAAAGGAATCTGGATGGCCTGGGAGGGTTCTTATGTAGCGGGGAAGTCATGCATCTTAATGCCAGCAGAGGGCGTGCAGGCCTTATTAATGTGGAAGGATGCCTACAAGAGAGTTTCTAGAGGGCTTACAGCCTGCCCTTCAAATTATGACAGAGGCCCAGACCAACTGGGTCTGGGACCACTCACTCCTTTGTGGCCCATGGACTACATGGTCACATGTGATCCAGTAACACAACTCCCCATCAAGGTAGGGCAATGAAATTAGTTCTATAAAATTTGTAAATTTAAATTATTATTATGTACCCCAAATTGACCTTCCATTTAGAAAAATAAATGTAACTTGCCTGAATGCCTCAAGATTTACTTATCCAAGATTTAATTGTCCTAAAAACATACTGACAGATGTTTACATTCATCCATTTAGAGAGAAATAGCAATATTCTTAGATCCTAAAAATATGTTTAGATTCCCCAGTTTGAAATTAAGACACTAAAATCTTGATTGGTGGAAATGCTTTTTTAAAAATGTTTTTTAGTTGTAGATGGAACCAATACCTTTATTTTATTTATTTCTTTTTATGTGGTGCTGAGGATCAAACCTAGTGCCTCACATGTGCTAGGCAAGCACTCTACCACTGAGCTATAATCCCAGCATGGTGAAAATGTCTTTTAACTGCAAATCAATACATTACAAGAATTTTATATTTAAAACTCATTTTTAAAATGTTTCTAGGTTATCATCAAATAAACAGACAAAAATTTAAAATTTTCATAAACCTTGCAGACCCTCCACAATATATTTGAGGAAACAAAACTGTATAAAAAAGTTCTTACAGGATGTTCATTTTTGTGAAAAAATTATTTTAAATACAAAGAACATTTTTAAATCAAGATGTTACGATTTTAGAGAATTTTTCTCCTTGAATTTTTGACAAAGGAGGTTGTATAAATGGTACATGTAAGTACTTACATGTACCATGTACATGCTTATGAGCTCAGTTATATCAATGGCCTGAGGGAAGACCCAAATCTATCCAATGTCTTAGCAAGTAAGCGTACCCATTGTAGCCAAGAAGACAGTCCTCATAAAATTAAAAATAATATAGGACTCTGGTCTTTAGTATTACAGGCATCTTGGGAAACAGACCAGGTACACATGATCTACTAGTGACAGTGGGGGTAATATTTCAGCCTTATGAACGCATGAGATTATGAGGACAAGCACCATCTCACTTGTCCAATGACCTATTTTAATTCAGGAAGCGGCAATTGTAGTCAACCCAAACAGGCCTTCAGGGGTCCATTGGTACACAGCCTGCTGGCTTCCACACCATAAAGGGTAAGGAAATCTAGGTTAGAGTTGCCACTGGGTTAATTTAATTTTCATCACTAACTAAAGGGCTATAAAGAGTGTAGGGAGGGTAATAGTTACCTGTTCAAAAGAATGGAGGCCACTTTCTTTTCCTAACCTTACCATATCTTCCAAAATGGCTTTCTTCAGCTCCTGAATTAAAATCACAGAAATAAAATTATAAGAACATATTTTGAAATGGGCATAGAGGAAACAACATATTTTGAGTAAAGAGCAACTGGTGATGGTGCAGACATCTGATCCCTTGCACCTGCCATCTAGAGGTGTTGCTCCCTGGCAGCGTCTCAATCACTACCTTGCATCAGACAAAAAAGGGCTGCAAATGGCCAGAGGAGTGGCCATAAACAGGCTCAGTGACTGATAAAAAAAAAAAGGAATTTTTTTTTTTTTAAATTTTAAAGCAGCCTGTTGGTCAGCCTGGTGAGTCCTGCTGCCCCCAGATGAGCCCAGGGCCTGGGGTGGGGTGGGGGGTATATGGCTGCTGCTCAGAAATAGACCAAGAGACTTGAAGGGCTAATGCTAAGGTCAGAGAGCAGCAGTCCTCCTCCAACATGTACTATGAGAAGGTTTCAGGAAGGTGGGAATGGTCAATGCTCTAAGCAGAAAGAACTGTGTTCCTGTTTCAATTCCACGACTATCTCTATTAACCCAGAACATACAAAATCACATTTGGAGAGTGCATGGTCAGTGAGTCAGAAAGCCTGGGCTTGCATCAGACTCTGCTGTTTGCCAGCTATATGTCTCTTGATTCTAAAATCCAATAGCTGGTCAAATTTCCAACAAGAAACATGAACTTCTTCAATAGTAACTAAAAGACAAACCTCTGGTTTAGGATTTCCACTGTATATAAAGTAATATTAGAAATTCCCTCTGTGTTCAAATTTTGAGTTTTTCTGTCCTTTTCTTATGTGGCATCATAAAACACTCAACAGCCTTTGAGGAAACAGCCCTAAGATACTGACCTTATTTATGCAGAGATCTGTATATAGTCCTTCAATTCCTCTCTTCAGAGCCCAGCAGGGCATGACTTCAGGGTCAGGCACTACAATGCCCACCAAAAAGGCCTACAATGCCCAAAGGAAAACATAATCATGACCAAAGCTTTTAAAGTGGTTATTTGTGATCCAGCATTAAAAATAATCTCTTGGTATCCTCGACTCCACCCTTTTCTAAAAATAAGCATATGCTTATGAAACATTCTCTCATGTTATAAAACATTTTCTCTAATATATCACACATTCTTGACTGTTCATTTCTTGATATATCCCCCTACATTTGATATGATGGATATTTAAGAACATCAAGAATCAGTAAAATTAGACTGATATCCCAACTTTGATTCTCATGCCAATCTTAAACCTGCATATTTTTTGATGTTAATCAAAGAACTCTATGATCCAAATTCTATGATCCAAAACACGTTTTCCATGGTTAAGACCATTTAGAAATTTTTACATTAATGAAACTTCATTCATAAAAAACTTCATTTAAATTCGAATGGTATTTTCTTCAAAAATAATTTAATATTTAATTATATTCATGCAATGACAACATAGAACACATTTGATAACTTTGATAGCATGTTAATGATCTAAATAATAATAATGGTAAAATAAGTATAACCCCCCCAAATAATTTAATCTAATAAACTATATTATCATCAGTATCATTATTTGTAATGCTATACCCATTTATCTATAAAATTTTCTTTTTGCATTTCATCTCAAAAATCTCTCTTGGAAGTAAGTGGAACATAAGTTAAAAGTAGTGGGCATGTTTATGATTGCTACTTCAAACAATTTATTTGACCTAACTGCAGTTAACCAAACTACAAGTAATCAAGATTTCTTCTTTAGAAAGGACTTGTTTAGGTGGATCCTGGTGTCTGATTGGAAACTAAAATTTAATTTAGATTTTTCAGCAGTCCTGTGCTTGCAAAAGGGATAGAGCATGGGTAGCCTTACCTTTAAGCTGTCCCCATGAACATAGATTTGTGCCACAGGTTCACTACGGATATAGATATTCTCGATCTTCTCAGGTGCAACGTATTCTCCCTGAGCAAGTTTAAATATGTGCTTTTTCCGATCAATAATTTTAAGAGTTCCCTCCTGTGGAGTTGGAAAAACAGCTTCCTAAGAAGATGATACCTCAAGACAGAGTCCCTCAACTCTGCCCTTCCCTACCCTGCAGACCCCCTCCCCAAGTTGCTCCTTCCTGCTGTGTATCACAGGTCAGTGACATTCGAGCTCTGTTGAGTCCTGAGTACTCACTATCCTATCTTCTTCCTTGGCTACTCCCACATCTGTCTAAGATCTCCACTCCTTTTATAAAGACCTCCCAGAACCTCACTATTCTCAGAATGCTTCAAAAATTAGGCTGTTTTTCCAGCAGGATGCAACACACCCTACATGAAGCTCCTCAAAACTGTTCCAGCCACCGAGCCCCAAACCTGGACCTGGCTTTGATATTTGCCTCTCCTGGATCTTTAGCTGTCAGGCTCATCCATCCTTACTCATAAATCCCTTTCTTCTCTACTGCCTCCTCCCATCAAAACCACATCCTGACCAGACTTCTGCATATACTCTGTCCCCACTCGATCTGTTTGAGCTAACAGAGCCAGAGCAACCTCTAGAAGACAAAAAATAAGCAGGCTCTGTTTTGCTCAAAACCCTGGTGGACATCAATTGCTTTTCCTATACTGGTTTCTTTGGTTCTCATTGCACCCCATGAGCTGGGAGTTGTCACTCTTGTTTCCCAGGTGAGATGAGGATCAGACAGTTCAGGTAACTCTCCCAAAGCCATACAGTTAGGAAGCAGGGGGATCAGGACTTGAATTCAGGTCTTTCTAAATTAGAAAACTATACCTCTTCCTTGATCTATCTAATGCTATAAAATAATAATGATTTCTGAAAGCAAATGTCTTTTTTAAAAAATGTTTCAGAACTTGTATTTGTTTATTTTTATGTGATGCTAAGGACTGAACCCAGTGCCTAACTCGAGCTAGTCAAGTGCTCTGCCACTAAGCTACAACCTCACCCCAAAGCAAATGTCAAGAATGGCACATTCAAACCTTGCAGATACTCTTCCAAAACACAGGAAAAGGGATGTGTCAAAATACTCATCAACTCATAATAGAATTGTACATAAAACGAAATTACAGGCTACTCTCAAAAACCATAATAGAGTTGTATATAAAAGGAAAATTGCAGACCAATCAAATGTATAAGTAGAAAGGCCAAACACAATTTTTAGAAAAACAATATGAAGAAAACCGTATCATGGTTAAGTGCCAGGAATGCATGGTTGTCTTACATGAGAAATTTAGAAAGAATACATATTTATTTCAATTGTTATAGTAACAACTTTAATTAAAATTCAGCCATCATTTAAAAATAAAAACTTTAGAAACTGACTTCACAGGCCTCCTGCCTGCTGTTTTAGGCTGTGTTGGAGTGCATGGAGCTTCACATGAACTGATTCGCTTGCTTCTCACCTGCCCTGTGGGGTGGGTGGTTTCATTCAAGTTCAGGACATCAGCAGCATATCTAAGTTTTGTGGGACTTTGAACTTTTACAATTTTGAGAGCCTTCTAATATAAAATAAAGTGCAGGGCTTTGGAAGGTGTGGATGCAAGCGAGAGCCCCTGAAGGCTGAAATTCCATAGCTGATGAGACAGTCTGCCCTCTGCAGGTGAACAGGACCCATTGGCCTCTCTTCCCCCATACCTGTGGGCCTTCAGTTGGAACTGTTTGCCTTATACCCCTCCTCATATCTCTACTCTAGCCTGTGCTTCTCACTCTTTGCTTTCATCTTAGATCAAGGCTTATTCTGAGATTTGGGTCCAATAGGCACCTGTCCTCCCCTGCCTTTCCCCAGGTATATGTTCCCCTGCTCATGCCCATCACATCGGGCTGGATAATGCTGAAAAATATGTGTCCCTGAACAGAGTCCCTGGCCCAGAGCATACACTGGGCATAAATTCCTGTCTGCCCCAGGCATGAGGGTTTCTTAAGGGAAGCATATAGATCCAAGCAAGGGCAAACTGGCCTGCCAGTCCACAGGGTCCAGACAGGAATCTATATCATTCATATGCCTGATAAATTTAATGCCTCTCAATGTCCAGTTCAAACCTTAGGAAAACTTTCCAGACACTGAAGAGCCTTCCTGACTGGGCTGCTCTCCATGTTGGCAGCAGAGCCTTCTACTAGTCAAAACATCCATCAAAGTATCTCCTATGTACCAGGTATTGTCCTAAGTGCTTTATAGATATTTTCATTTGTTCCTCAGAACAGCAACTAATGTTACTATTCCAGTTTAAACAATGAAAGAACAAGGCAAATTTGACTTGGATAGAAGTTGTGGACCATGATCAAACAATGCTATGAAGGCTTGCTCTCTTTTTCTATAAGTGTGTCATTGTGGAGCCCAAGAGAGGGATGGGGCTTTGCTCAAGGTGACAAGAGCAACTGCTGGCAGAGTCAGAGGAACTGAGGCATCCTCCCTCTCCGCTCCAAGCACTTCTCAGATCTCCCAGACATCTCCCTTCTTCTACTCCAGAAGATTTCTGCCTCAAGGTTCCAGATCACATAACCTCCCACCACCAGAACATTTGGAGTGCCATGATTTTAAACACACATACCGGCAGCCATTTCCCAATGTCTCCAGTGTGAAGCCAGCCGTCACTGTCCAGGGCCTCCTTTGTCCTGTCCTGATCTTTCAAGTAGCCTTTGAACACATTTGGTCCTCTCACACAGATCTGTGGGGTGAAACGCCATGGCTTCTCTCAGCCACAGTATGATGAATGCCAACAATGAGAAGCCGTCACCAGGCATAGGGAGAATGAGGAATGCTACCCACTAGGAAAACCACTGTATAAACCACAGTGATGGGAACATTGGACACCGAACACTTGCCAGCTCTCTCTGTCTTTTAAACTGTTCCTTGTCTTCTCTCAAGCAGGGTCCTCCCCATGTTCCCCCTGTTCTGGTTACCCTTCTCCCTCTGCCATCTCTTCTGCAAGAGCCCCATTGGCCCTGACCATAGGCTGCTTTGTGACACTCAGTGGGGTATCATCACAGATATTGATGATTGGCTGATTCTGCCAAAGATGCTTGTTTCATTACCAAGCAGTCAGCTCTCCCACCCCTCCCATGGAATGAGCAAGCACAGAGCTCAACCCACCCCATCTGGTGCATGGCCATTTCTTCTGGGGACAGATTACACAGAAGCAGGCCAGGCCACAGTTAGGAAAAAAAAAACCAGGGGATTTTAAAACAAATTTTGGGAGTTCAAAATATTGATTTAGACCTACTCAGTCCCAGCAAGGGGGCCTGTTTGAAGTCAAATTAATCAATTACAATGACTGTATATACAAGGTGAAAGGAAAATAATTTCATTCCTATTGTTTTTATTTGCTTGTTTTTACTCACAGACATAAATGGCTATATCCTTAAGTTTACCTCTCCCTCTCCTTTGTAGGTCCAATAGTTCAGCTCCTCCACATCAACAAGCTTGATATGATTGCAGGGCAGAGGTGCCCCCACATGCCCTAGAACACCAGAGTAAGATGGCACTTATCAGTGTTCAGATCCGATTCAGCACTGAAAATGCTCCACTTGGCTGTAAAACTCCTAAGTGGTCAAAGTGGGGAATTATGGATCGAAACAAAGCAGCTTTAGAAAGGTATTTGTCACAGGCAAGCACTGATGATAAAACAAAGTTCTGGAGAAAGCAAAGGCCAACCTCCACCTGGAACTTCATTTTACATTTGATTCTTAAAAGAGAGAAAAAGGCACACCTGGTCTAGCACCAACCTGCACAGGAGCCTGGGAATGGAGGGAGTCAGGAGCTTTTACAGTAGTGTCCACATTAAAACATTGTCCACATTGTCAGATCACTCATCTTGGTTTGGGGATTATACAATAACAACTATCATTGTTTTTCCTCTAGCCACTAACCTGTTTATTGGTGCATAGAAAGGACCTAGCAATTTTGTTAAATTGTGGGTTCTGACTCAGTAGGTCTGGGTTGAGGCATGAGACTCTACAACTCTTAAAGGCACCATGGTGAGTGATGTTGCTGCTGCTGGTCTACACATGACGCTTTGAAAAAAAAGGGAAGAGACAACTGGAATGAGGTAACTCACCCTCTTAGGGTGGGGAGATACCAGATTTTCTTGGTCTTATATATACTCCAACCACCTAATTGTATCTGTTATTTTCTAGTCATTGTTTGTGGTTTTAAGTTGAAGGATTTTTACGGCAGGTGCTAGCCAAGGTCCTGAAAGAAAAGTAAACTAGTCTATGAAAAACAAGCAGTGACACTTTGGTTTCTCTTTTAAAAGAAAGGCTGCTGAACCTTTTACAGTACTATACAAAGATATCAAACTCCCTCATATCCAATAACTTTATTGATTTTTAAGGTACAAAGGAATAAAAAATCAAACATTTTGGCTAGGTGCGGTGGTGCATGCCTGTAATCCCAACAGCTTCAGAGGAAGAGGCAGGAGGATAGTAAGTTCAAAGCCAGCCTCAGCAACTTAGTGAGTCCTTAAGTAACTTAGCAAGATCCTGTCTCTAAATAAAATATAAAAAGGGGCTGAAAATGTGGTTCAGTGGTTAAGCGCCACTGGGTTCATTCCCCAGTACAAAATATGTGTCCAATAAGGAAAAAAAATTAGTGAGCCAGGACCTCTAAAGATGATTCCTGAAGATTTGCCATTGACAGAGTTATTAAGGAACAACCATAAAAAATGAGCTTTGGGGTTGGGGTTGTGGCTCAGCAGTAGAGCGCTCGCCTAGCATGTGTGAGGTGCTGGGTTCGATCCTCGGCACCACATAAAAATAAATAAAATAAAGGTATTGTGTCCAACTACAACGAATAAAAATATTTTTTGTAAATGGGCTTTATCTGGCTAGAGTTTAAAGAGACAGAATTAAAAAATATATAAAACTTCCAATACTTGGACTGGCTACATATGATTTTGTTTAGGATCCTCCTGTCATGTTTCTACAGACTATCTCAAGGTACTCTGAAAATAATGTTGTATTTATAAGCATATTTTTCTTGCATGTACATCATCCCCACTTTCCAGTTTGGAGTTGAGCAAACTCAGGCACAAACAGCGGCCTAGGCTCACAGAGGAAGTTGTTATCCTGAAGATTTGTTGTTTTTCAGCTTCTTCCAGTATCTGGTCTAAATCTGGTGAAGGATAGATGGGCTACCTATCACAGACCTACTACCCACACACCTGAGGGACAAATCTCCTCAGAATGGGAGTGTGGAGGGGAACTGCTCCTTATCAAGGTACCACTGCTTCCTAGGAGACCATATTTCCCAAAAGCACTCTTAAGAAACAGTTCTCTCTCAGAAGAATAGAGGGAAGGCCAATAGAGCAGAGGAAGGAGGTTGAGAAGAAGGGAAAGCAGATGGGGAAATACTGAGGAACAAAATCTCTACCAAATTATGCTATGTCCATGTTTAATTATGTCACAAGGAATTCTACTTTTTTATATAATTGTAATGCACCAATTAAAATATTAATAAGCTGTGGGGCTGTGGCTGTGGCTCAGTGGTAGAATACTTGCCTAGCATGTGTGAGGCACTGGGTTCAATCCCTGGCACCACATAAAACTAAAAACAAATAATAAAGGTATTGTGTCCATCTACAACTAAAAAACATTTTAAAAAATAAAATATTAATAAGCTATGTACAGTGGCACATGCCTATAATCTCAATGAGCTGGGAGGCTAAGGCAGGAGGATCACACATTTGAGACCAGCCTCAGGAACTTAGCAAGAACCTCAACAACTTTGTGAGACCCTGTCTCAAAAAATAAAAAGAACTGGTAATGTCACTCAGTGATATTGTGCCTCTGGGTTCAATCCCTGTGTGTGTGTGTGTGTGTGTATGCGTACGCATATATGTATACATGTGTATGTGTGTGTGTGTGTGTATATATATATATATATATATATATATATATATATATATATATACACACACACACACACAAANGATATTTTTTAAAATTATTGTGTGTGTGTGTGTGTATATATATATATATATATATATATATATATATATATATATATACACACACACACACACAATAGAAGGGAGATCAGTAGAATAGAACAAGCAATAAGAAGAAGGGAGGAGGAGGAGGAGAAGGAAAGGGAATTTACTGGGGAATGTGATTGATTGATTTATGGTATGTATATTATAAATGACAAGTGAATTCTGTAATTACGAATACTTATAATGTACCAGAAAAAGATTATATACATTATATTTTATATATATATATATATATATATATATATATATATAGAGAGAGAGAGAGAGAGAGAGAGAATGTTCACTATAAACATGCTTCTCCTTTACAAGTTATATCCAATTCATAGCCTTCTTTTATTCTAAAACCTAGTTCTGAAATGACTTCAAGCAAGGTTGTGTGATATTTAGAATTCATAAAATCAAATACAATGATACTATAAGCATTTTTCCACCTAGAATCGTAATCTTCTGGTCTATTCTTCTATGAAGGAAATGGGAAAATATAAAAACAATAGGAAAACACAAAAAAAAATTCACAACAAAGAAAACAGACCCATAACATCACAACTTGTACATAAGCATCATCAATGTTTTTCTTCTATTCCTTTTAATTTTTTTCCCTAAATGACTCATGCAAACTCAATTTCCAGGAGGGAGTTTTAGATCCTGCTGTTTTCGTAACAGTGGCCTGCAAGCTGTTCCCACACCTCTAGCCCATCCTACCTGAAGTCCAGTCCCCGGGTGTGGTGAAGGTGCATCCAGCAGTACACTCAGTTTGGCCATAACCTTCATAGACCTTCAAGAAAAACCTGAAAATCACTGTGGGCACACACCCTCCCAGAACTGACTGGCTGCCCTTTTTAGTCAGCTAACATCCCACTGACCATTGGGCTGCTTCCTGGTAAGGAAGGTCAAGGGAAGGTGCTCTAGAGGCAGGAAATTCCAGGGAAGGCTGAATATAGACAACAATCATAGCCTCATTTGCTTAAAAATAGTGCTACTTTTTTTCACAGACACTTAGTAGTTAATGTTATGTAGACTGGGATAAAGATTTCTGGCCTGTTTCCAAATATTGACTCTATTTTTTATTTGGATAAATGGGCATTAGAGATACACATTTCAGAATTCACTCCATGTTTAATTTTGTCTTTGTAAGATCTTCACCTCCAGAGCCCTTCTTGTTTGTAAGAATACACCACATGGGAAAGCCTGCCTTTAGAACAGGTCCAATGCCATGTGGAATAGGAGGATAGTATAAGAACCGTGCGGCTTCTAAAGCACAAGTATATAGTCATGCACAATTATGAAACAGACATATTTACTTGACTTGAAACCCATCAGCCACAACCATGTTACAATACCCTGCATATGTAATAAATTAATAAATACTAATCGAATGGACAAATGAAGAAGTAAATTTTTAGAGATAACAAAACCACTGAATCAAATAACATAAAATTGGGTTTTCATCCCCACTCTTGTGCTCCTCTAAGACACTGGGAAGATATTTTGTGAGCTAGAGAATACAGAGATTGGTATAGGTGGGGTACAGCTTCTCTGGCACATTGATGATTCATACATAGTTTATCTGATCCCTTTGTCCTTTGCAAAAACCTTCCAAGGGCTCAGGGAAAGGAATTTTTCAGAGTGCATATATATGTGTTTCCAGAATGGGGCAAGGGTATCCTGGTTTTAATTGGCTCTGGGATTTTTCTGCATCCTTGGAAAAGGGAGATCTATCCCACAAATCTTGTTCCTGGGATTTTTTTCTGTATAGTAGAGGGTAAAATAGATCTCATCCCTGATGCACATCCCTCTGCCCCCATGTAAGGACATGCAAGGCAATACCTGGCACCCGAGAGCTGCCCGGAGAAATCCCAGGACTGTTGGTGATGCAGGGGCTGCTCCAGTAACAATCATCCGAACACGTCCACCAAGACTGGCCTGTGGGAAGAGGGAAGAATCTGCCAATATTTGTGATACCTGAGATAGTGTGCTGCCCATGTGGACCTCATTCAGGTCCAATATTCTACTGGATGCTAGGATTTTGAACAAAGAGAAGACCATGAACTGATGAAGTCCCTTCCCCTTGCAAATGATACACCCAATCAATTACACAACTTAACCCATGATAAAACCAAACATTGTTTTTGGCAGGGGGCTGAGAATGGAACCCAGAGTCTTGCACATGCTAGGCAACAACTCTAACACTGTGCTAAACCCGTAGGTCCTTGATCAACTCTTTTGTTTATTAAGATAAGTGTTACTAGTCTGTGTGGCATTCTATGATACTGGTTCTCCTTTCCTTAAAATATACAGCTGCTCTCTCACTCTTCCATCATTCATAAGCAACCAAAACAATTACTTAGGGCAATTTCTTCCAACATCCATTTTAATGACATTATCTTTTTTTCATGTATAAATCAATACAATGCTTTATTTACTATGCATTACAGAGGACAAAAAACACTTGAAACACTTTGTTTCTGTAAGTTGAGCCAAGAGAGTTTAAATATTAATTTTCATAGCTAAAAATAGAATAGCAAGAAAAAATGAGTAATTCTACTAATTAGCTAGAGATTCCTTGGGTAATACAGAGCTTGAAGGCTTCATACAAACATACATAAATGTGCAATTCTGGATTGGACTGGTTTGGAGAGGATGAAGGGACACGAAACAGGAAAGGAAAAGAATATTCCTGAGCATCTAGTTAGAACCTGGTGCTGCTGAAAAACCCATGGGGCCAGGGTGACACTGAAAGGCAAGAGAACCTTCAGACTCTAGAAGCATCTTGATGGAGCAGTATCAAGCATACTAGACTATCCAAGGGCAAGGTTACCCTGATGCCTGTGGAGGTCAAGAGAACTACTTAACCATGGGTCATTTAAAATTTTAATTGTAAGATAAACTTTTATTTCATGAGTTATTATTCTATAAGATTATAGGTTCCTGGGATGAACTTCTTTAGTTCTCTTGTAAGATCACCCACTGGACACAGGTGTCATTCTTGCTCATTTCTTACCTGAATCTTATTAAAGAAGAGTTCATCCCAGATACTATTATTCCTGATGATTCCACTCCGGACTTCCGCCTGCTTGCGTCTGGCTGCAAACTCCAGCAGCCAACGCTTCAATGGAGTGTCTGCCTGGCTGAAGATCTGAGGAACACACATTGCAAACATCTGTAAGGGTCTGAAGGCCTTTCCCTAGACATGTCCCCAAGGAAGAAGGCCCAGACTGGCCATCAGAAAAGCCACGCTCCATGATACCCCTGCAGAAGGTCACTGAATGTGTGACATCAAGCTGAAGGTTAACTCTGCCAAAGTCTGGGCATCTTGTGGAAATGGAATTTCCTAAAATAATGCCTCCCAACCAAGATTTTAGAGAAGAGGAAGAAAATTAAAGAAGGAAAAGCAAAAAAAAAGAGTTGGGGAATACATGCAAAGAAGCAACTTCTTTCAGGACAGACTGTCTAGATAAGCAGATAAGCAGCACCTCAGCCTGGCTCCCCCAGGGCTCACCTTGTCATACATCCGGTTCAGCAGTCGTGGGACCACAGGGAAGATGGTGGGCCGTAGAGCCTTCATGTCATCTGAGAGAAGGCGGATGTCTCCCTGGAAGAAGCCAACGCGCCCTCCGTGGCAGTAGACAACAGACTGGAAGTTAGAGGACAGGAGTCCATTAGGATGGGCAGGTCACAACTGGCCGCAATCCAGAGCATCCCAAACTCCATAAAGGGCACCCATAACCCAAACCCAGCTCTAGCTGCTGCCACAAGACACAAAGAATGCTATCTGAATGACTTCCCCATCCCATATCTTCACACTAAGTCCCACTCAGATGCAGGGAGAAGGCACAGGAGGAGGAGTGGGATTCTGAGCTTTGGGGAGATGCCAAAATAGCCATTTTCATGGATGCCTACTCCCACACCCACTGTCCAATGCTGGAAACTAGGTCTTTTTGAGATATGTATAGCTTATTAATGGGTCTATTTCAGGTCCTGGACTATGCGGATTTTCCCAGGGATATCTCTGCAATGATGGAAGGACTTGTTATCCCCACAGGTACTAGAGCTACTGCTAGAGTTGGCTATGGATGCTGTTTGGTGAGAGGGTAAAGAGGGAGTCTGACTATTTCTTAGTGGGACTAAGAGCACATCAGGGTCCTTATATGTGCTCCTGTCTTTAATGCTTATAGCAACCCTACAAGTGAGGTAATATTCCTAACCACCCCCTTTACAGGTTAAAAATGCATAGCTCACTTTACCCGGGGTTAAAAAACTACTTGACAGTAATTACTGGCATTCTAATTCAGGCCAAGAAAGCTGGAAATCTTGCCTTATTATGCCAGATCTCTCTCAAGGCAAAATCGGAAAGGATTAAAAGATGCAGTTTATTTATAGGCTGGAACCTTGAGTGACACATGCATTGAGAATTCTTTGTCCCTAAATCACATATGGTTTCCTACCCTCACTCTCTTTACCCCTACAGGCCTGACTCAGACTCAAGCTAATACCAGTCCCCATCTGCAGCCTGAGGAGCTGTGACAGTTTGATTCTTTACAGCTTGTTCTCTCTTTTAGGAATTTGAGAGTTATGAGAGTCGTGAAACAGGAGTGTGCTGGCCATACATGGAGTGGTACGACACAGAGCTTGGATGGTAAAGCAAATGTCTGCAAAGTTGCAATGTTCTCAGAGCAGATGTTATGAGCTTGGGTCTTCCCTAGAGAACTGATAGGGTGACCAAGGTTCTTGGACCCTTCTGACCCCTGTGGTACCTTCTGAGCATAGGGCTTTTTGGTCCTACTTCATAACACCAGTGACAAATAACATCCTGCTAGGGTTATGGGTTCTAGGCATGGGTTGTGCCTCTCTAATGCCAGGGCCTTACCTGCACCATTCGCTCAAACATGTGTGCTAAAGGCAAATAGGAAAAGTGCACATCCGCACAAGTGGGAGCCCACTGACTCTGCAAGAAAACAGAAGGAGCCCAGGCAAATCCCAGTCAGTCAGGTGGGCGTCTTACCTGGATTACTCTCTCAAACATGTGAGCCAGAGGCAGGAAGGAGATGAGCACATCGTCCTGTCTCGGAAAGATCACTTTCTGCAGGTGACGGGCATGGGAGACAGAAAGGAAAGAAACACTGACAGGAAGACAACAAGAGAGTCATAAAACATTAAAGAGAAATGGTCCTGGAGGGGCGAACAGGGAGGGAGGGAAGGGAAGGGAATGGAGGGTGTGAAGACAGAGTGATATATGAGAGAGAAAATGAGAGGGTGGTGGGGGAGGGAGGAAAGGTGCAGAGAGAAGAGAGAGAGAGAGACAGGGCAGCATAGGAAGCGAAGTGTTAGGTCGCAGCGCCAGTGGGTCTAGGTTATCTGCAGAAGCAAAGAGCCAAATGAAGCACACATAAACCAGCAGAGTTGGGCTCCGCAGGGAAGGGCCTGCATCTCACTTGCAGTCAGTCGGCGCCAGCCTGGCTCTCTCCCTTTCCTCCCCACAACTGTGGGATCTGCCCCAGACCCCATTTACCCAGTCTCCCTGGGGCTTGGCTTGTCAGCACTTCCTAGTCCTTTTTCAGAGAAAGGGGCCCAGAGAGCCCAGGACAGAGGAGGAGACAAGGCCAAGTCCAAACCAGGAGGCGGAAACTGGCTTCTGAAGCCACAACCAGGGATCGAGGCCTTAAAGGGGAAAGCTGACAGGTCCTGCTGCAGCCCTCCAACACAGGTGAGACTAAGGGTAGGGACAGGGGCTGCTCTGACCAGGTGGGGGCCTGAACAAGGAGGGTTTCCTTTGCCGGACTGCTTGGCTCTTCTGGGTTGCCTTTTTGGACCAGTTTGGACAAACCCTGGGAATGTGGCTCAGTCACCAACCATCTCTCACAGTTGTCTATCAAAGTATGTGACTGGGGCATAGGCAGCCTCCATACTATTACCTGGAGAGAGATGTCTCCACAGTGGAGACAAGGCCTAACTTCTATGAAAAGGCACCATCCTTTCTCCTGAAGGAAACTGCAGAGCATACTCACCACGCTGGGGATTCTCCTTTCTTAGCTGGTTATAAAACACTAACATGCTTTTGTCAGGCCAAGGTCTCAAGCTTTTATGATTTTAGGTTTACCTTTAAGTACAGCCTTATAAATTGGCAGTTGTGGTTGTTTCTCAGACTCTAGTAGTCATTAAACACAAAATGACTGAATTAAACCCTGACCTACTTGAAAACCAAGTTAATACGGGCTACTTGCTGAATAAAGGTACACATTCAAAAGCACAGCTATCTCAATTTTTGAGGTTAAAAATGCAAAATAGGTTTGCAAACTTTTCTTTCCAATATCTTAGTGCTCTTAGAAATCAATTAAGGGCTGGGATTGTGGCTCAGTGGTAGGCCACTTGCCTAGCATGTGTGAAGCACTGGGTTCGAGTGTGGCTCATAAACATATAAACAAATAAATGAATAAAGGTCCATCAATAACTAATAAAAATTAAAAAAAGAAATCAATTAAGTGTTTGTCAGGTATGGATTGATTCCGTGTTTGAAAGGGATTTTAAAAGTGGGGTTGAAAGGGGCTTTAAAAGTGGGTCTGCTCTATTGAGAACAGAAACTCATGTCTGGGAATGGCAGGCAGCCCAGATTGTATCGGGGGGCAGGGGGCAGAAAACAATGAAACTGATTTGAGGATGTCCTCAAGAGACACCTGTATAGTAAATTTACTTTATTCACCTCTGTCACTTTCAGAAAGCCTGAGAAATCAGCCACCACGTTCCCATGGGTGAGCATCGCACCTTTGGGGTTCCCTGAAAATAGAAGGCAAGAAGAGGAGTCAGTTGGGAGTTCAAGGGCCACTCCTTGAAAATAGTGCCCATGTTAGCGGTCCCCAACACCACCTGTCCACCCAAGCCTCTGGCCTTCATCCTCAGCCACCTCAGAGTTTGAGGAAGTTGAATGCTGCTCCAGGCACCTCCATCCTATAGGCCTTCAGAGCCCGCTATGAGGCATGGCACCAGGAGGCAGGTGACACGACTGCATAGATGGAGTGCCTCAGCCTGAAGGGCTTACTACTTGAGGCTCTGTATCTTCTCCTGTTTCCTTCTGGGAGCACAGGCTTTGCGCCTCTCCTGTCCCCTCACAGACTTCCAGTGCTCAATGCTGCTCTCTAGGCCTGACCTATCTCTGCTGGCAGAGGACTTCCTGCTACAGCTGGTACCTGGCTCAGGTCAGGCTGGAGGTCTCTGGGGTTTGGGCCGCCCCTGCCACCTGCTCATCAGCAAAGATGGGACATAGATGTTCTTACTTTGTCTTCAGATAACCTTCCACTATGATTTGTGGGACTTGGTCCTGAGGGCCCTTGAGGAAATCAGGTACTGCTAGATAATTCAGGGGGTAGAGGTAGGTGGGGACCCAGCAAAGAGCACTCGGGGAGGGAGGCCATTGTGGCCACCATTTCATATCAATGTGGATGCAACCCTGATGTCGCTACTGGACAGATCTGACAGAGCTTAAATCCTAGCCAGCATGACAACACTAAGCCACTTCTCCTCTCATAGTTTCCTTGCCTGTATAAGAGGGACAATAGTTCCCATCTCACAGGGCTTTTATAAGGTCACAGGACATAATCCATGAACAAAAGATGTTAAATTAGATGTTTTCACTGAGGCAGCAGATGTAATAGCCATGAAATGCCAAATGTGTGGGTCCAGACCACATGCAGAAGTTACACAGGAAATATCAAATAAACCAATATGTTAATCTTGAAACCCTTGTCAAGAAGGAGGAAATAAAAGAGCTAAATGAGGAGAGACTAAGAGAATACTGTATTAAACGTCCCTGAATTATTCACTTAAAAATGGTTACTTTTGGTAGTGGAGATTGAGCCCAGGGGGCACTTTACACTGAGCTAATTCCCCAGCCCCTGACAGCATTTCCTTTAAACATGATATAGAAGTTTTTCCAAGTTGCTGGTATGGAGAAACAGCAATAAATCTTTCAACATGGATCTAAGTACAATCAACTTTGCAGAATCCAGGGGCAGATTTTCCTGTTTCTCCCTTTTTCTTGTGTGAAGTCAGTGACAGGGACTGCCACTCAGGCCTCACATTTCTTAGCACTTTGTCTTAGCACTACTGTCCATTTCTGCCTTCCACTCATAAGCACTAAATGTATTTGATTAATACCCAAGAAAATCAAGGCTTAAGAGAGGTCAGGTAATTCTAAAGTTATACAGCAGGAGTGCTAGGAAGTACCAGGAGCACCAACAGATGGTTTTATGACAACATCCTCTGAGTAAATCAGCCACAGACAACGCTGACAGAATCTTTTCTCTGGCTCTTCAGCTGCTCTTTCAGTTGGAAAGCCTATGTCATCATTATACCTCCAACTCCAGTGTCCCCAGGCCTTGCTCCAGGCCCCCTCCACCTTCCCTCAAAGCAACATTTTTCATCTTGCTCCTGATCCTTTGTGCATGCTGGGTCCTTTGCTGGGAACACCCTTCCCTCTCTTCTTCTTCAGCTATCAATCTTTTAGAACTTGCTTAGATCTGAGAATCCTTTGTGTCCTGCTATCCTGATGACTCGGAAGTTGGGTACCCTATATAGCCTAGGATGCAGACCCTTGGGCAGTGACCACATGGTACTGGAACTGCCTGCTGATATGCATTGTGAGTTTATGAGTGCAGGGCTATGTCCCATGTCCTCAGCCCCCAATAACAGGTCTGATGCACAGTGTGTTTTCAAAAAATGATTAAATTAATATGCATAAATAAGAAAACAGTACCAAAGACATATAGACTGAGAAGGGTGTGTTTCCTATGGCTATTATATTTTCTTCTCTGGGAAGAGAAGTTATATTAACTCATAAAAATATAACTATCATTCAAGGGTAGTTTTACCCACAAATTATCTTTTTTTTTTTTTAGCAGAGTCAGATTTCTGTCCAGTTGGTGGTTATTTTGAAATGAACAACGAACCACATACTCACCCATCAGACTTTGCTAGATAAAATAAGCATAATCTCTCACTTCCTTGCAGACTGTCCTGGCCTGACTAGGGGCTCCAAGCATTGGCTGATTCTACAGGGTGTCCACCATGTGGTGGAAGGAAGTCTTCCTGGAATTATTCCACCAGAGGAATAAGAGCCAAATATCAGGTTTAGATTATATTTCCCACCTTTCCCCACTCAAAGAACAATGTAGCCCTGGCTGAGGCTGAGCCAGGACACTGGGCATGCAAGGGAAGCTGTAGCTGGGCTGTGACACTGAGGACACACATGGCTGATGTGCTGACAAAGAGAATGGATACAAGAAGCATAGCACGGGCTTAGCCTGAAGTCTAAGGAATCCAAGTACGTGACCAGACTGGGTGCTATCAGGCCAAAGGTCTGCTTACTGCTTCAGCTGTGCCCTGGCACCAGCCATAGATTTGAGTAGGAGGCTTGGGACACTAAATCACAGCCCATTTTCTAGGCCCCATACATTCTGCTTCCACCAGAGAGCTTGAGTAGGGTGCCTTGGCTTTAGACAGTGAATGCACAGTCTGGAAAACACTGGACATGAGGTGTGCCCTCTCCAGGGGGCAACAGCACTGTTCTGCATCATGAAGTACTTTCCAGATATGGGGCAATACCTGTGACCAAGTATCCATTGAAAGCCTGAAGGCACACTTAGAAGACAGGTGTCCAAAGCCAGAGGCCACAGCAGTGACCTGCTCTTCAAAATCATGTCACCAAAAATTCATGCTGTAAAACTCATGTCAAAAAGACCTCAGAAAGCTCTATTTAAAAAGCAACATAAACCTGAAGGGCATTTTTGAGTTCTGGGGTTGGCTCTGGATGTCAGCTTCTGAAGAGTAAGGGCTCTATTTCTTTTCTGAAAGGATTTAGTAGAGTACAATGGAAAATCTTTAAGCCCACTTAAACGAATGGTAAACATCCATCTCCTTTTAGTAAAACCAATTTCTCATGGTCTAATGATGTGGATAATCCTGCAAAGGTCTGCCAAATGCCTTAGAGGGTTGTTCCTGTGGAAGGTGTGGGAAGCCTCAGTTCACTGTCCCCTAAGAACTGTCATCAAGGTGAGCCAGTCCTAGAAATACAAGGCTGGAAACTCCTTACCCATTCAAGAGCAAATCAAATGACTTCCCAAGTCATCAGATGAGATGGAGTGACAGCAATGAGAACAACTCTGGATAGGGAGCAGGGCACAAGTCCTGTCACCTCCTCTTGCTGGTAGTGTCCCCTGAGAGCAGGCCTGGTCGTCACTTGTTTGATTCACCAACTGTACTGAGGCCCCAGCAGCACAGTGACAGGGTGGACAGGGCACTATACACTGCAAAGTGCCATGTCTTTGCCATGGTCCTCATGTATATTCTGTCTCTCCCAGGAAGCCTTCCTTGACTACTTCTGCCCATGCTGATACATGTGCCACTCTGTCAGTGCCAGGCACAGACTGTGTCCTCTTCCTGACAGTCTGCCCTTTCACATGCCACCCCCATCTCCTACTTGGCACTATTAACGACCCTCTTCACAGGTGAGAAACTGGGAACAGTAATGGCAGAGAAGTAACTGGTTCATAGTACTCTAGGAAAGTTGTGGGGATGGGACTCACACTCAGCCTCTTAGACATCCTTTGATGGAGTCTTAGATATCCTCAGACTCCTTCCTCAGTCCCTGATACATAGACCAAGTGCGGGTAGGAAGCAGAGGGGTAAGAGCTATTTCCCATAAAGAAACGAAACTATGAGAAAAGTCCTTTCTCCAGCACATAATCCAGCTGTCCCAGTCTTCACTGGCTCAGCTATGGGAAATTCCAAGGACCCCATCTACACCTCCCAGTCCACACTATCTCTCCATTTGGCCACTCCGGACTCGTCTGGTGCTGGATACCAGCAGCAGGAGGAGGGACCAACATCTGGAACCACCCACAAGACAATGTTCAGCCCATCTCACAGAGGGCACCAGAATTCCTGAAATCACCTGCCAGGCTGCCAATATAGGGTGCAGGAGGCCATGGCTGGTAATCTGGGTACCACTGCTTACCTGTTGTGCCACTTGTGAAACACACAATGGAGAGGTCATCAGGTTGTGGGGGCTGCAGGAATGAGAAGAGAAGTGTTTTAGGGAGACCCGAGTGGGAACTACCAGGGACCAAGATGCCTGGATCCCTCCACCACCTAGCCTCACATGTGTGCTGTGTATATGGGTTATACAGGTGGGGGTATGTGTTGGGCATGTGTGAGTGCCCCCATGTGCTGCAGTTAGAAAAGTAGGGAATTGAGCTCCCAGGAAAGGGGAAAAGAAGCTACATGATGGACATGTATCTGTCCCACCAACCTCACAGCTGGTCTGCTGTTTCCCAGCTCTCTTAGATGGAGTGGGGCTACAGTGGTCACATTCAGGTCTCTACCAAATACCCCTCATCTTTTTAGTGGGTATCACCCAGTTCTCTCCTTCCTTCTCATTTTCTCCCAGATACCTGCAATTAGTCTTGGGAATACAACATGTGGCTCAGGAATTGAGTTACCCATTAAATCCCCAGGACTACTCAGCATTAGGTGCTTCCCTGGCATTGGGCACATGGTCCTGGGATCACCAGCAGGAGCCCATCTAGTCTATTTGCACAGAGAGATGGCTTCCCAGAGGAGGTGATATATATAAGTTAAGATAGAAGGACAAACAGAATTTTTCCAGATAAAGTAAGACCATGTATTCTGGGAGAAAAACTAGCTGGGAATAAGTACAGAGACATAAGAGATAGGGTATGTGGAAGGACTGGGGAGCCTGGTGCATGGGAGATGAGCAAAGACCCAGGGCCACCTGTGCAGGGTCCTGGGAAGCAGGGCTATGACCTGTTCAGGACTCCCTCTCCCTCTCTCTCTCTCTCACTGTGGCTTGAGGAGTAGGAAGGACTGAGCTAGAGGGAGAGGCCTGGAACCTGAAACCCTGAAAACTTCCTCATAGCCCAGCCCAGAGGGCACTGGGCTATGATCTAACCCCAGGCAGGACCATTTGGAGATGGCACACAGAAAAATTCACAAGGGAAAGATGGGCAAAGACAGTAGATGCCACAGGTCACTTGATCCAGGGGTTCACTTTCGGTTTTGTTGCTACTTCTGCCCATTCATTCTCTGGTGTGTTCACTACATTCAAAGGGAAAAAAAACAAGACTTCCCCAAGAAAAACTCACCAGAGAGCCACGGGTACCCAGGCCTGGCTGCCCTTTTGTCTCCCTCCCCAAACATCGGACTTCTTCCAGGTCCCTCCCTGGACCCTCAGCCTACAGAAGTCCTGGACCCCCAAGGAGGCGTTCCTGAGTTATGCACAAGATTTGCATATTAACATGGAGGTGCTTCTCTGGCCTCTCTACTCTGGGCTCTGTGCAGACAGACCATACCCACCATCTTGCTCAACAAAGACCTGCTTATAGATTAGCTTACCACAGGAGCATGGTGATTTGCTTGGCCACAGTCCTGAAAAAAGAAAATACTGTTTAAATACATACAAGTTCTCATCAATTAAAAACAGAACAAAATTAATTCAGCATCTGGGCATGCTCTTGCACCAAGCCCAGAGTTTTAGATCCTGTACTTAAACATGGGCTGCTGTGGAAGATGCCACCTGAGTTGCCTCTCCTCAGACATATGTCTAGCCTGGAACTCCTGGGAGAGAGGCAGACTACCTAGAGGTTCTAGGCCCACCCCATACAATACAGACAGGGAGCCCAAGATCTGGGGAGAGGCTAGGCATTATGAACATGACAATGGGTTTGGACATGTTGGGCTTAAGATGCTCACAGTACATCTAGGAACACGTGTGAGACAGAGTGGCTGGGTGGTGTAGGCTTCTGAATGAGCATTCAATGCTGGGCAACAGGTGGGAGTTGCCAGTGCAACTGTGGCTGCTAAAGTCATGAAGGAGTTCAAGTGCACAGGCATATGGATACAAGGAGCAGCAGACAAGAAAGGCAGGACAGGAGGCCCCAGGGCCCTGGATCCAAGAGCACAGTAGAAGTCAGTTGAGCAGTGCCTGAGATCCTGCAGGCCAGTTCTGAAGGCTGCTGAGGATCTGGGTCCCAATGAGTCCTGGAACTCAAGTCTATCCTCAGACACACACAGGCTGACACTAGCTAGAAGTGAGGAAGCTCCAGAGCCTGTGCAAGTGCTTCTCATGTTGGCGACCATCATCACCTGGTGGTGCCTGGTGACATTAACTATGCCAGCCATAGTGTCTTCTCTGTGGCTTATCCAGGCCTCCCTCTACCAGCCCTTGCAAAGCCCAGCCTGTCTCAACACACACCTAAAACAGCCACCCAGCACATGAAAGGGGCAGATGACCAGTAGCTCTGACTCAGTGACTAGCCATCTATGGCTCAGCAAACAACCAGAAGCAGATTCTCACCTCCACAGCTTGCATGGACTTGATGACCACCCCGCACTTCTGCCCTCTCTCTTTCAGGGCTTCCTCAAACGGCTCCATCAGGATGATCAACTTTAGCCCTGGAGTATCCTTCCTCTCCACATGCTCTAGTAGAAGCACAGCTTTCTGAGGTTTATCCATGATCACGGTGCTGATGTCCGCTGTGGGGACAATCAAGGAGAGTCAGGCTATGGGGGTGCAAACTATGACTATGAGCAACACATGCCAAACAGCAGCACCATGGGCTGTTTATACCAGAGCTTGTATAAATAAATAAATATTCAAGACAGGCTGTGGGGGCCATGTGTTGTGTGCAAAGGAACATGCCATGGGTCCTGAGTATAACCAAGGGAAGAAGGCCCAGGAATCTCCAGACTTCCCAACTAGCAGACTCCAAGCTTTCCTTTGCTTCAGACTCAGCCCCCATCATCCCAGGTCTACCTGTGTTATTTACCCTACCCCCATTCCTGCAACCATGTCAAGCTGCCATGAACCTGAAATGGTTGTAGCCTTGTATAAAGGCTGGTTCAGAGGCTTCTTATTGACATTCCATCCCTGTGCAAGGAACCTTTAGGTGAAGCCCAGCTGGGGCCAGCTGAGACTCAGGAAGCCAACTCAGGGGCCAAAGTATAAGCCCCTATTGTTTCCTGAGAGCAGAAGCAAGGACCTCCTATGAATGTGAAACAACTGGCATAACCTGAGAGACTGGGGACCAGCTGCCTATGGTGGAAGTGGGTGGCAGTGGGGCTCACCTGTATTGATGATGTAGCGGATAGCACCAGGGCCTAAGGTGTCATAAAGTGGCACCACCACCATGGAATATGTGTAGCAAGCCAGCTCTGCAATGATCCACTATGGAAACAAGAGGTCAGGATGGGGGGAAAGGAGCTAAGAGGGTGGTACTGCCTTCCAACCAGGCAGCCAGAGTGCCTGCTCTAGGCCCTATACCTGACACTCTGAACAGCAAGGAGTCCACAAGGCTGAGAGGTTGTGGTTGCCCACCCACAGCTTTCTAGACCATGCTTTACCCATGGAATTCTATTAACTCCTGGATTTCATGTCCAAACAGCCCAAGGTCCATTTCCAGGACATGCATGCACCTTTTCACCATGACTTTCCTCTCCCTTGGCTCAAGGGACAGCTGTTTGTGGGTCTGGAAGTGGTATGGATGAAGTTCTGCTGGGTATCTGCTCCTGATGAGGAACAGAGCTAGGGGTGGGGTATAGAGGATGGTGTTAAGGTCTCCCTTTTATTTTCTTGACCCTAGTCCTACAAATTGTGGGAGCAGAATTATTCCATGTAGTGCCCAACCCCTACTCCGCTAAGACAGAAAGACCAGTCAGGACAGATACTCACCTCTGGTCGATTTTGTGCAAAAACACCAATAAACTGATCTGTACTTGCTTTACAGTTGTGCTGGAGAAGTCCGGATCCCAGAAATTCAGCCCTATTAGCCACCTGCACACAGATGCGGGGAGGACATGGGCAAACGAAGGCTCTTCGGAGCTGGGAGACCCCCAGGTAGGATTCCTATAGGTCTAACAGACCTCCCTGACTCCCTGCCCAGGTAGACCCAAAGTCCCTCAAGGCTATTACAGGCCAGAGAAATAAAAAATGACCCTATAGAACCCAGCAAGGTGCCCACAAGCCCCTCCCTCCAAGTGCCAGTTCTGCATGAAGACAGGGTGGGGCCTGTCTTTTGTCACTCACCTCCTGGTAGGATAGCCACTGGTAAGGCTGCTTGGGCTTCCTGAAGCCGAGGCAGGGCCCATTCCCTGCAGAGACAAGCAGGTCTTGTGCAAGGGCAGAGGCAGGGTGGGTATGCTACCCCTGCCTGTCAAGCACCTGGATGGACATCCCACACTGTGGGTATCCACGGGCCATGAATGTCCCCCTAGCTTCCTAACCCAGAAGGACATAAAGCATGTGAACATGGCATCTCTCAGAGATCAGGGAGGCCCAGGAATGGGACTGATACAATAACTGTCCCTACCATAACTTGTGTGACCGTCTATACTACAGATCCAAAAAGACCCAGATACCTGGGGCAAGGAAAAGGTGACAGGCTGCCTCTCTGTGACAGTCCCCCTTTGCCTCATACTCTTGTGTCACCCAGACATCTCAGAGGCTCAAGCTTAGAATCATGCCAGTTAGTAGTCTGACAGCTCAAGGCTCACAAGGGGCTGACAATATGGTGTATACAGTGCGGAGCCTAAAGTCAGGGAATCCTAAGGGCTGAAAAAAGCTAAGGTCAGCCCTTGGCCATGTAATGCAGTTGCTTTTCTGACTGGTAAAGGAGGGCTAGGAATGGCTTCTCTGATGAACCTGGGCCCTGCTGACCTGCCCATATGCCTGTTACCATGGTTCCTTGTCCACTTTTATACCCACCCAATGCCTGCCACAGCCCTTCTCACCTGAGATACTAAGCCCACGGCGAAACACCTGGTACATGGTCCGGGCATCATCATAGTAGTGGGTAAGCAATTGAGGGCTCCCTCCGATCACAGATCTCCGGGCCCCGCCACTGTCCTACAAACCAAACATAGGCCAGAGAAGCTGGCTGAGGCAGGCAAGGCTGTCACAAAACTGTATACAGTTGGCATGCACAAAGCTGAATACAGCTTGGATGCACACCTGGTTTACACAGTAGGGCTGGGAGATGCTGTGTGAGCACACCTGTACTATATACTCTCAATCTGTGTGTATCCATACTCAAACATAATTGGCCAGTGAATACAGGCACAGGCCCAGTACACTGATGTGTGACTCCCCCTCCCTCTCTCTCTCTCTCTCTCTCTCTCTCTCTCTCACACACACACACACACACAATACTTCATTCACACACCAAGTCAGCACACATGAAAAGTACAGAATTTTCAGTAACTTTTCATATATATCCATATAATGGAACAGGAAGCATTGGCTGGAGCCAAGTATTTCCTGACATAACCTCCCAAGGTATCCCCACCACATCAACTGGTCTTAGGCCCCTAGGTTAAGAATCATTTAGGTGTAGTCTTTAGATAAGAAGGCTGCCATCCATCATTCACATACTAGTGTAAATTAGTTGAGGACTGTACTGAATAGTTTTCCAGGAACTGAAGCCTAGGACGGAGGACAGGCTGAGTTACACTAATGTCCAATGGGGATGGGCAGGGCAGTGGGACACTGGACCCTCGGCAGTACAGACCCAGAGTAAGAAGGAAGGAACATCTCTGCACTGGGGTAAGGGAAAGGAGCTGGGTGTCTTTCCTTGCTTCTTCCTTTCTACCCCACCCAGGCTCCCCAAACCAGAACTCTTTTATGCCACAGCTTTGCCTGTTCTCTAAGCATTATTCAGGCCTGCCACTTCTTAGAATACTAGGTCTGAGGAAATACTGTGAGCAACACAGAGCGAACAGGCAAACTTAAAACTACAGCAGGTCTCCACCGTTTTGAAGTGGAAAGTTCTGTTTGGCCAGTACTTCTGAAGTTCCAGGCCCAGCAAAGACCTGTGTGGGAAGCTGGAGGCATATATTTGGACCTGGTTAGCACCGGGTGACAGATACGATATAGTAGGGGATGGTGTGCTAGGGACAAAGGAGGCTCCAGCAGTCATGTGTGTTGGGGTGTGGCTGCCAGGCCAGATTTTGGAAATGCATAGGTGTTTGCAGAGCAGAATAAGGAGCAAGGAATGGCACTCTGGGCACAGGCAATAGCAAATGCAGATGTGGGGCAGGAGCAAAGGTACATCTGGGGACTGGAGAGCAATTCATGGAGCTCTAGATGGATATGGTAGGACAGCAAGCCAGAAAGGGCTGCAGATCAAAACAAGGAGTCTGGACTTTGGCTTGAGGGCCATGGGAAGCCAGGGAAAGTGACCCAATCTGATTTGTGTTTCTCACCAAGCAGCATATGGAGTAAGTCTGCCAGGCCCTGTATGTTGCACTTGCCTCTCTCCCTCCTTTCCTGCCTCTGTTCTTTGCCTCCTTTACTCCAGCCACTCTGACTCTCTACTCTCCTAGGTAGAGAGGCCAGCTCAGTTTTCCTTAGAAGGGAAGACTTGACTTTGTCCCATGTCCTGTCCTCTCAGCTAGACTCACAAGCTGACTCTTTCTGTGGTCCCCAGACACTGAGCTAGGCCATCCCTCTTGCCACCAGACCCCACCCAGATCACTGTATCACCTGCAACCCAGACACCTGCTGGTGCCTCCTCATACCTGCCCCTGCCATGGCCACCCTTCCATAGCATGAATTGGCCCTGTCTCTCTATATTGAAAACCCAGAATAAATCCATGCTGCCCATACCATGCATCCCTTCCTAGTTCATGGGCTTCTGTCCAGGCTGACTTCTCCAAGAAAGTTATAATTATAAGCTTAACCAAAAACAACTGTTCTTGGTGCTCTCTCTGTACCACTCTCAAAAACCTTACTACACCATAAAAAACAGGTGCTCTTTTTATTACCCACTTTATTACTGAGGACACTGATGCTGAGAGAGTAAAGAAACTGCCAAGAACCATACAGTGTGAGGCACTTCCAGGCTCCAAGCCCAGGACTGCTGGTCATGAAAGGCCATTCTTATTTTTTTTAAAAAATATTTTTAGTTGTAGATGAAAATAATACCTTTTATTTAGTTAGTTAGTTTTATGTGGTGCTGGAGATTAAACCCAGAGCTTTATGCATCCAAGGCAAGCACTCTACTGACTGAGCTATACCCCCAGCCCTCAAAGACCATTTTTATTAATACTCTGCTAGTCCCGATCTAGCTCCTCTACATTGCCTAGCACTCAACCATGTGCTTTATCACACATCTGAGCTTTGCATACATCACTCCTTCTCTGGAAAAATGTCCTTAGGATCCAGATGCCTATCTTGATCTATGTCCTCCCCTACCAGGCAAAACATTGCCATGTTTAAGATCACCAAGATGTACCATCAAGAGCAAAAAAATCACAACAATGTATGTATCATGATATAATTTAAAAGCTGGGGGACAGGGGTGCTATCTATACATATTCTCAAGGCTAAGAAATAATCATTAACACAAGTTGCCTCAGGGTAGGAAAACTGGGAGACCAGGGGAAGAAGGTAGAAGCTTTTCAGTATATGTCCTTTTGTTTCTTGCAAATTGTGTGAATGTATTACCTGTTCAAAATGAACAGAATTAAAGTTTAGAAAAAAGGCAAATTGTAAAAGGGCAAAATAAATTCCATAAACTTTATATATACATATATAATACATTTAGTTGTAGGTGGACAAAATACCTTTATTTGTTTTTATTTTTATGTGCCGGGGGATCTAACCCAGTGCCTCAAGCATGCTAGGCAAGTGCTCTACCTCTGAGCCACAACCCTGGCCCCAAATTCCATAAACTTAATAAAGATGCCTGGAACACATTTGTGTGCTGGGCCACTGTACCCTCTTCTCCACAGAGGCTCTACATATAAAGGGCCATGTGCTCTGAGAGGGCAGGGCCCTGGGGTAGGCTCAGGTCTGGATCCCTACACTAACCAGAACTGGGCATAGGAAGAGTTTAGGAGGGAATTTACCTGAAGTTCACAGGACCTGCTTAGCCTACTGAAGCATAGATGAACCAAGGTCCCCTATTTGAGAAGCTGGCAAACCAGATGCCCAATGCAAGGTCAAGGTCAATCTCTGCCATGGGACAGTTACTAGGAGAGGAGCATCTGGCAGGAGATGCTGCCCAAGGCTCCTGTAGAGCATGCTGGCTGGTTGGCAGGGGAAACTGGAATTTTCTGGGCCACTTGAGGTCAAATGAGCCACAAGTTTGGCTGCTACCTTCAAGATGCCTGTCCTCTGCCCGCTACTTTCCACAGCCAGACTGCTCCCACCCTGCTCACCTCCACTTCTTCTGACTGCATCAGGAGGTTGCATGGTGGTCTCAGGACCTTTGGCCGGTGAGTGAACCAGTAGGCAAGGATGGCAGCCAATGCACCCATGCTCACAAGGGTGGTGGCTGAGAGACTGCGGAAAAACTGGCCCAAGTCGCCCAACTCGGGCAGCCGCAGTATCCTCAGGATCTCCTGTGTCTGCATCTTCTCCAGAATTGAGAGGACAAACTCTGTAGGAGACAAGAGATAGATGAGGGAGGAGACCCAGTAGACAGGCTGGGGAGGGATCCTGGATCACAAGTGGCACACTGACCATGGCCAGGCTCTGGCTCAATATACTGAAGAGCAGACCATGGGCTAGTTAGGGTGTACAGTTCAGGTGCACATTCAGAAGGCCTTTTTCCATGAGAAGCTAGAGCTCTCATACCAGACAGTCATATAATCTGACCCAGTTTTCCTGAGAACCACATGCTCAGGCCCTGGGCCATGGCTGACAGCTGCTTCCACATCTTCCAGGGGCCAGGATGTGCTCTGGCAGCTTTGGTCATGGAGCTGCTCAGGCCCTAGGACCTGGGTACTCTGCCTTTCCTGTGTGACTCTGCTCACAGGGCTGTGTTTATCATTGCTCCTAGGGTGTGGAGAAAATGTAAAGGCAACCGAAGCGCTCAGAATACTGCAGGATGAATGGGATGGAGAGATATAAGCTCTGCCTGCTCCACCTCTAAGCTCTCAAATCCAGGCCCTGATTCTGAGGGAGAGTTCAGCAGTGCTCACAGACTCGCCTGAACAGGTATCTACAGGCCTGATGACACAAAGACAGTGACCTAGCTGACTATGTGAGCTCTATAGCCCTGTGCTGCCACACACTGAGTACCAAGAGGCACTGCTGGCCCCACCATTGACTGGGCTCTGTGCTGTCCTTCCTGACTCCTTCAGTTAATGTCCAGAGGAAACAGGGGGTAGAAAGTATTAAACTGGCAGGAAGAGAAACAAACCAAGGCCCAGCAAGAGAGGGATCAGCAAAGTGCTATGTGTATTCCTAAAGGTAACCAGTACCTCTTGGGATGTCATGGGTGCTGGCCAGGGTGCCACCATCACCCACTGCAGCCCAAGTGGTATAGTGGGCTTTTCAGGGAGACATAGGGATGGACAGTGTGGTTTCCATGAGAAGCATTGGTAACCAATTTTGGTTCCAAGAGAGCAGCTCCCAGGGTGATCCTGGGTCTTCCTGTTAGCCACTAAGTAAGTAAGTATTGACAGAACAGATATACAACTAGGCTGGGCTCAGGGTGAGCCAGACATCAGATGCTGGCATCCACATTGAGATCCCTTCATGTCATTATCCCAGTGGGACCTGAATCTAAGAAGCTCCCCAGAACACCTATAGGTCTACCATCGCAATGATGGCAGACTGGGCCCCCACAGGTACCCTCCTCATGGGCCCTTGGTCCTTGGAAGAGGTTCCTGTGATTTCCTTTCTTGGGAAACAAGAAGAAATGCAACAGTGGCTACTCTGCAGCCCTGGGATATGAGCCAAACAATTGCTTGACCCTTGAGGGAGGAGAGATCTGCTAAAATTCCAATAGATGGAATTTGTGCTAAACTGTAACATTACCACATGGACTATGAGGTCAGTGTTGTGCAAGTCATCGCAGAGGGGGAGGGGAGGGAGAGAGAGAGAGAGAGAAAAAAGAGCGATGGGGGAGGGAGAAAGGGAGGAAGAGAGAGAAAGAGAGAGAGAGAGAGAGAGAGAGAGAGAGAGAGAAGCTCCTTGGTTAAAGTCCATTCTCATTTACTTATAAGCTATTGATAGTTGAGCATATTCCACCTCTTTGAACCTCCACTCCTCAGTCTTTAAAATGGGATAGTATTAGGCATGTAAAGCTCCTTGTACTGCATTTAGTAGAGTCAGAGGACCAAAGAAATGGCTAAAGGATATGCTTGTCCGACAAGCTGCTGCTCAGCATAGGAAACAGAAAAGGGTTCAGAGGCAGACCTGGTCCATGCTGGTCCAAATGGCTGGCAGAGGCCATTGGGTCCAGGTCCTGCAGCCCCACAGAAGGAACAGATGATCTAGAGGTGTATAACAGGCTGAGTCCTGGGAACACTCACCAACCTCCCACAGGCTTGAGTGCTCCAAGCACCCAATGAAAGTGAACCCCCAGCCAGGCAGAGCATTCTCCCTGAGCTCTCCTGAGTCTGAAGTCTGATTTTGTCAGCAGCTTTTTTAAGCTGAGTCAGTTATGACTGCACCCCACAGGAAGGACCTACTCCTGGCAGAGCAATCAAATTAAGGTTCTGCATCATCAAAACAGAGGCCTAGCTGTGGATTACAGTGATTCACAAGGAAAACCTCTATGGGGGCGCTGTCCCTGCTGGCATTCTTGGGACATTGACTTCCCTGTATTGCAGATGGGAAGATCAATTCACAGCCAGGTCTATGAGATAAATGACTCATTACTTTGGAAAATCTAGACATGCTCTGTAGCTCTTGGGTGAGCTGAAAGACAGACAGATGACTAAGTGGAGGCAATGGGCCTAAGAAGTCCCTGCCCAGCCTCTGAGGCCTCAGCTATATGGACCCAAAAGTTTTAAAGAGAACCTGGGAGGATATCTCATGAACACCAGTCCCTGGCCCTTGGAAGTTGCTCACAGACCCTAAACTGCCCCAGAGAGTGGGTATTTGTGGCACTGGGTACAATGCTGGAGTTGTCACAGCATACAGCAGAATGAACATGCCATCCATCCATCCTTCCATCCTTCCATCAGACCCCCACATGGCCCTTGCTCTCCACAGATCAGTGCTGGGCCTGCTCTCAGTCCCATGGCAAGAAGACATGAGGGAGTGGGCAGAGTCAGGAAGTGTGGATTCAAGCTGTGATCATACAGAGGGAGTGAGAGAAGGCGCCTGACTCCAGCGTGGCGAGTCTGAGCAGGCTTCTGACAGGAAGTGATGAGACCGAAGGATGAAGAGGAAAGTGTCCCAGGCAGAGGGCAGCGACTACGCAAAGGCTGGAGCTGAAAGAGCACACAGAGTGCTTAGGAAACTGAATCTTCTGTTCAAGATAATAAAAATTTTGAGCCTGTGGAAACTTGTACAAAGGTCAGCACTGAAGTCTGGGAGGCCGGCCTTGCAGATCTGCTGAGCTCTGGGTTGTTACAGTATCATAGTTCTCACAGAGGTGAAATGCAGGACTTGTCTTAACTTCCTGAATTCCTGATGCCTGAGAAGCCCTTTCCATCACACTGCACTGTGTGATCCTCCACGTACTCACTGTGAGGAAGTAGAATACAGGGCTCCTTCTTCACTGAGAGAGGAACATGGCAGGTGCCAAAAGAACCAGGACTCAAACCCCAAATCATTCCTTTGTCTTGTGTGGCCACCCCACACCTTCCAATATTGGATCCAGTTTCACAATGCATCCTCTCCTTCAACTTGGTATTGAAACCACAGAAAGCCAGCTGCAGCCTGCTCAGAAGAGCCAAGGCCCAGTTTCTAGGAGGTAAGGTCAAGTGTAAGGCTGAGACAACCTGGACATGGGGATCAGCCTATCAGATCAGTCACGTGCTGTTGTCTTCCCTGCACACATCATGTGTAAGCTTCTTCTTGGCCTCACATGAAAAACTCATCATCTTCTCCTGGATGGGTTCTTGTCCTCCCCCTGGGGTTACAGAGTCCAGTGGGCAAAAGGCTTGGCTGTCTGCTCCTCCTCGGGTGAGGTGCCCACCCTTTAGGAGGCATCTGCAGTGGCTGTAGCTCCTCTGGCCCTGAGGCTGGGCCTGCACCTTTTCGTGGCTGGACAGCAACCAGGGGGTCTCATTCTTCCAGGTGTAATGGCTTTCTCAGATATTAAAAATTGCTTGCATTTATTCTGAGATTCCATTCAGACCTGGGAGCCACTGAGAAGCAGAACTGTTAAGTCCAGGTCCTCTAAGGACACTGGCCTCAAAGCCAAGCCACGCCATCTAGACCTTGGCATGTAGGAGGATAAGAACTAGGTTTGAAAGTCTGGACTCCTCTCATTACTTCAGGGGGCCTTGGCCTCCTCTGACCTCCTCTCTCTGTCAACATGGGCTGAGGCTTGGTGGTCCCTGGGGTTCCAGCCATGCCTGCCTCCTTCTATGCCCCAAGAGGTTCTGCGGATTGCAGCAGCTGTGAAGGGGGATGGTGTGTGGACAGCACCCATGGGGATCAGTGGTGCTGGTGTTGCCAGGTGAGAGACTGTGTTTATAAATATTCACCTGGCAGGAGGACCCAGCCCTCAGCAAGAGCTAGCCTCCTTTTGCTCCCAACCCCAGCACATCCCATGCCTTTTTCTCCAGTATAGACCCATTCAGAATACCAAGTAGTGACACAGTCTGGAGCACTGGGGCTTCCTCCCACCTTACCATGTCCTCTGCTGACTCAGGGCACATAGTTAAAGCAATAGCTCTTGTGATCCAGGATGGGAAAGAACAGGAAGAAAGGGGCCATAGAGGGTGGCATGTTGGCTCCAAGGTGGGAGGGTGGCAGAGGCAAAGCTCTGGAGCATAGCCCCTGTGGCAATGGCCCTGAGGCCAGTGGTTTGACTCCAAGAACCTTCTGCTAGTACAACTCCCTGCCCCCGCGCCCCGCCCC